>NC_045956.1:76259055-76570305 GCF_010909765.2 Amblyraja radiata
GTAGACTTGATGGGCCGAATGGCCTAAATCTACTACTATTCCTTATGACCATATAATTTTGAAGATATGCCACCAGAAATGCAGAATTTTATATTTATTTATCCAACAACTACAGTTGCACCTGGTGTTCAGAAGATATAAAAATAAGCCTTTTCCATTTGGCATTGCTTGGAGATACTTAAATGGCAGGATATTTTCTCATTTTGATATGCGTTTTATAAAGTAGGTGACACACAAGAAGACTTGATATCCACAGCACAAAAGGGTTGATCTCCCCTGCTCCTCTTTTTGAGATTGGTCTGAAAGATATAATCTGTGCAATTACTGCGTCCTTCTGTACCTGCTATTTATGTCTGGAAATATTCTAGCTGTGTCCTTTGATGGCATAAAGCTGACAGAATCTGTGTGGAGTAGGCGTTCTTCAATTTCACTCCCAGATCAGGAAGCAGGTTTTGACACAGGAATCCCATTCAACAGCAGGAAGCACCTGATGAAAGCAGAAGTACTTTCTCAAAGAGCTAGGTAGTAATGAATAGGCGGGATTGTTCCGAGAACCAGTGGTCTGACTGCTGCTGACAATGAAATTTGCTGAGGGTTTCAAAATCATATTAATGGAAGTGTTAATGGGAAAAGGAAGAAAAGAAGAAAATGTTCTTTGCACATTGTGATGTGGTTCTTGAATGTGCCTAAATACAGACGCCTTCTTCCAGTCACAGAAATTATGTTTGATTGTGTATTTAGAGTAAAGGATTTGGCGTAATGCATGATTTGAAAAGTGCACATAGCTATGAATTCACCATGAAGAATCTTTACTTCATCAACCTTTCCTGAGACATTCTCGACCTCCGCTCGAAATAAATTACCCACACTTCCCACCATGCTTAAGATTAATTGTCTACTTTTTAAAAGCGACTTGATTATTGATTTGTGAAATTGAACCAGAATTTCACTACCAATATTGCATCGTTTCTGTGCCAAATACAAGTTACTGACGAAACTGACACACCTTTGTGGAAATTTGTATAGAGAATTGATTTTCACTTTCATAATTGCGAGCAGTTTTGGTGTGTCTTTTCCACAATTTTAATGCAGTCGTAATTTGGTGTTTGAGTCACAACCTATGTAATATGGATTCAAAATGGAAATAGATATAAGTGGAGGGCGTGGAGGACGAGAATGTTTCAGGAAAGGTTAATGAAATAAAGATTATTTATGGTGCAGAACATGTTAATTCATAGCTGTTATCAATACACTTTTCCTCAAATTTCTGGGAATGTTATCTTTGGAGCAGATTATGGAGGATGATACTAAGTAGAGCCCAGTAACTTATATTTGAATAGCTCTTAGTTAAAATAATTGCATCCGGAGGGGAACCTGCACAAAGCTGGCCCATCATCTGTAAGGTAGTCCAGTCTGACTTTTTTGTGAGATAACTCAAATTGAGATAATTCTACTTTCTGATATTAGTTGGAAAATAATTATTGCCATGCTTAAGTGAGCTGTTTTACCTTATCAGTTCCTTCCAATTTAGGCTTGTAAGGCTACATCTTGGAGCCCGATCTTTAAGGCAAGAGATTTGGTACAGAGAATTCCACAGGTGAGTTAAGGGGAAATTGTGCCTTAAGAATAGACTTGTGAATCAAATTTATTGGTAACCTGGTCCTCAGCCCTAAAATGTTTGCATATATATGCCAAAGCATGGTATTTCAGTAATTTATCATTTTTAAATTTCACTTATATGGACACAAAGTGCTGGAGTAACAGATTGATTCAGACTCAAAAGATCTGAAGAAGGGTCTCGTCCCAACATCACCCATCTTTTTTCTCAAGAAATGCTGCCTAACCCGCTGAGTTACTCCAGCATTTTGTGTCTATCTTGGGAATAAACTGGCATCTGCAGTTCTTTGTTTCTACATTTAAATTTCACTTGGTGGGGAAAAGCCATAGTTCTTTCTTCTTCCGTCCATATTCAAAATCCATATGGAGCTCGACAAGGCAGATGCAAGAGTGGTATTTTCCATAACTAGGAGATGTTAATAATCAGGGATCATAATCTCAAAATAAGTGGTTAGCTGTTCAGGGCAGAGAAGGGAAAGAATTTCTTCAGAGGCTTATGAGTCTTTGGTAGTTGCTCCACAGAGGGTTATGGAAATGCAGTCGTAGAGTGTACTCAAAACCAAGACCAATACATTTTTTAATCTTGAGGGAATTGCGGGATATGTGGTTGATGCAAGATAGTGATAGTGGAGCCAGTACGATGGTCCAAGTGCCTTTCTTGTGTTCTTATGTTCTACTGAGAGTGGTAGAAGAAGCAAGAATGCAATTCATCTGACATCAGCATCTTGACATCAGTTGCTCAAGTAGTCAGTCACCATTTGTGAGCCTCGACAATTTGTGTCTTGGCATTGTTTCACTGAGCAGAGCATTGTATCCATGTCAATCTCACTTCCATGAAATCACCACTTACATGCACCTTTGGCAGAGATCACTGTGTAGCATTCAGAGCTGGGAACAATGGCTTTTCTTCAACCTTTGCCAGCCTGGCAAATGATATGGCCCCCAACAGTGCTGCAGAAATCCAAACATATTTTTTAACAAAACATAATAAATTCATATTGTAGCACACGCCACAACTGTTTGACCCTCTAGAGTGAACTTAAAGAGTGTGTTGCTGTCTGCCACTTAAAATAGAATTGTACTCCATGCAAAGAGGCCATTTAGTCCTTTGGGCCTCTGTCTGTTCTTTGAAAGAGCTATTTAACTTCTCCCACTTCTGGTTCTTTTATCATACTGTTGCAGATATCTCCTCAAGTTTCGAGATTTAGAGGAAGTTGCTGCTAAAGTGACTGTTCCCCTTGGAATAAAAAAGATTGCAAAGGACTTCTGGGGATATTTAAAGGCATGAAGGCCACAGATGGAGTAGACAGACAAAACATGCACATTGGTGTAAGGGTCAGAAATCAGGAGACATAGAATGAAGGTGATTGTAAAAGGACTGGAAGCTGCAGGAGGAAAATGTTGGGGTCATCAAGAAAATCAAATGTGTTCTATTGTCTTGAAACAGAACAATGAAATGCTTACTTGCTGCAGCACAACAGGTGTGTAAACATAGTGTAGAAACAAGGAACTGTAGCTGTTGATTAATATGCAACAGGACACAAAGTGCTGGAGTAACTCAGCAGGTCAGGCAGTATCCCTGGAGGACACGGAGAAGTTATGTTTCCAGTCAAGACCCATCTCAACCCAAAACATCGGCTATGCACGTTCTCCAGAGATGCTGCCTGACCACATGTGAACATATTTTATGGGACGACAGATGGCACAATGGGCTAAGTGTTCGGCTGGCAACCGGAAGGTAGCCGGTTCGAATCCCGCTTGGAGTGCATACTGTCGTTGTGTCCTTGGGCATGACACTTCACCCACCTTTGCCTGTGTGTGAATGTGTGTGAATGTGTGTGAGTGATTGGTGGTGGCCGGAGGGGCCGTAGGCGCAGATTGGCAGCCTCGCTTCCGTCAGTCTGCCCCAGGGCAGCTGTGGCTACAGAAGTAGCTTACCACCACCGAGTGGGACTGAGGAGTGAATGAATAATGCGATGTAAAGCGCCTTGAGTATTAGAAAGGCGCTATATAAATCCCATCCATTATTATAGTACTCTGTAAGCACCATCATAAACGACAAAAAATAAGTTTATTATATTAAAAAAAAAAAACAATAAAAGTGCAAAGACAAAACAATGCCTCCAAGTCTTTGTAGTGTAGAGATTCGTGGGAGGCTGTAGCGTTTAATAACCTGATGGTTTTAGGGAAGAAACTGCTCTTGAACATGGACATTACTGTTTTCAGTCCCCTATACCATCCTGCTGATGGCAGGAGTGAGTGTGGCCAGGATGGTGCGGGTCTCTGATGATGCTGGCTGCCTTGGGGAGGTCAGTACCTGTGATGGACTGGGCAGTATTCACCACTTTTTGCAATCTTATTTAATGGGTGTTTGAGTTGCTGAACCAGGCCATGATTTTTTTAAATTTCAAAATAGACTTTATTCGAGAAATAAATATATACAATACATGATCCATACAAAATTCCAACCGACATTCTCGGAGGCTATACATACATTCAATACTGTTTCCCAAATCACAATTTTACCCCACACCCTTGCCACTCATGTGGCCCACTAGCGTGGAATCCCTTCCCTTATTTTGACTGGCGTCTCCACCACACCCTGCCCCCCAATGTCCAGCAGTGGAAGACTGGTGCCCTCCCCCACAGAGCCTTGGCATTGGCTGCACCGAGCTTCAGTACGTCCCTTAGCACGTACTCCTGCAGTCTGCAGCGGGCCAGTCTCCTCCGTCCCGAGGGCAGCATGCGCTGGTAGTGAGGTTCTGACAGATCCTACAGGAAGGATCTGACTGGTAGGGCTCCCCTCACCGCCAGCCAAGCCAGGTCTTGGTGCTTGTTGGTGAGTTCTGGCGATGAAGCATTTTGCCAGACAAGCTGGGCAGTCTGCTCTGGGAACCACGCCACAGGATCCATGGAGTCATTTCCCTGCAGTGCCTGCAGGACGTTCCATGCTGACCACTGCCCGATGGACTTGTGGTCAAAGATGTTGGTCCGGAAGAACCTTTCCACGAACGACAGATGGGCGGCAATGTCCAGCTGACTGGCACCAGATCCTTCGCAACACCGGCGACAGGTAGAACCTCAGCAGGTAGTGACACTTGATGCCCACGTGCCTTGGCTCTACAATCCGCCTAATGCAGCCACACATGAAGGTGGCCATCAGGGTGAGGGTGAGGGCGACGTTGGGCACGCTTTTACCCCCGTTGTCTGCTGACTTGTGCATTGTGGCCCATTGCATCCGGTCCATCCTCGACCCCCAGATGAACTGGAGGACGGCCCGGGTGATCCCTGTGACGTAGGAGGGAGGGACAGGCCACACTTGCGCCAAGTACAGCAGCCCCGAGAGCACCTCACATCTGATGACCACATTTTTCACCCGTTATAGGGAGGGAGCGTTGCTTCCACAGCTCCTGTTTCATCCCCACCTTGGCTCCCCGCTCCAGCCAATTATTGTCACACGCCTCAGCCTCATCGAACCAGATCCCCAGCACCTTCAAGAAGTCAGGCTTGTTGGTGAAGGGGACGGAAGATCGGTCGGGGGCCATGATGCAACTAGTCAATGTGTTCTCCACTGTACACCTGTAGAAGTTCAAGAGTATCCGTCAACATACCGAATCTCCTCAGTCTTCTATGGAAGTAGATGTGTTGATGGGCTTTCTTTATGGTTGCTTCATTGTGTTGAGGGCAGGACTGATTTGCAGAGATATGCACACCCAGGAATTTACACTGGATGGGGTGGTAATCAAGGAAAGTTCAATTGTGGCATTCAATTAGGAGCTGGACGAATCCAGGAAAGAAAAGCATTTGCCGCACTTTAGGAATAGGTGGGGCAGTGGGATGTGTAGGAAGGAACTGCAGATGCTGGTTTACACTGAAGATAGGCACAAAATGCTGGTGTAACTCAGCGGGACCCTTCTTGGGTGGGTTTGTTCCTGTGTTGAGCTGGCACAGACCTGACAGGCCAGTGGGCTCCTCTGGTGCTGCAACTTTTCTGTGATTCTGAAATCTGTTTCCTCTATTATTTCGATCCTAACATATGAAAAATGCCCATTGTCTGTGAAGTGTAGCTCCTGGTTGTGTCTGACGTACAGGGAGGGTAGTCCCGTCGGTCATGAGCTACAACTGCAGGTTTCAGCTTCTGAATCTTTCCCATGAAATACCTGTGTATCACTGAATACCTGTGGCAACTTCTAAATTACTCCCACTACATTACCTTTTGTCAGATTTGGCAGCAGAGAGAGGAACGGGTATTGCTGATGAGTTTGCATGGCAGAAGGGGGGAGGAGTTTTAGAGCAGGGAAAAATAAAGGTTTTTAAAAAAACAGATCTACAGTATGTTCACATTAATTTAAACATTTCTTGAAACGGCCTGAAGCCATTATTGTAATTACATTTTGGCAAAGTTTGAGTATTTTGCTAAGTCGTCTGGGTATCAGGTGCTACCTGCTTTCACACAGAAACTGGCCATCGGTGTATGCGATCACTCGGTGACTTCATAGTTTCAGGTCAAATTAGTTGTGATTGGTTTGTGGGAGTAAAGAAATTTGAGCCACCTGTCTGATCGACACTTCCTTGCTGCAAGGTGCGCTCGCTCGTTGACATCGTCTGTGCCTTGCAGCTTGCAAGGAGGCTTTTCTCGTGTGAAAATCCAGTTTTACTGGAGGCTCTCTAGCTCCCTTGTTGGTTAATCATTGCTGGGAAAACCTTTGATACTGACTGACATGGAAGAAGTATATCTACCCGCATCTACCCGCTGACGCGTGAGCCATGTGTGAGGTATGTACTTTACCACAGCAAAACTGTCAGGACTTTACCAGCTCAGCTCTGCCAGATCAGTTGGTTCATTGATAATGGGTGCCCAGTTTTCACTTTGGTAATTGACTATGTATTGTGAATTCATTAGTTGCCCTTGGGTCGCAAGTAACTTTGCTGTGTGTTTATGTGGAACTTAAACTGAATTTAATCACTCTCCTGCTGGTGGCCCTGTAGTTTGCTGCCAGGCCCACAAGGTTTCAAACCTTGCATTTACCTCTTTACCTCCGTCTCCCCCTTTAACACCTTCCTTAAAACCCAGATGTCCTAATTTCTCCTTTCACAGATTGATGTCATTTTTCTGGAATTTTAGTTGATGGCATTTATAGTGTTAAAATTGCTCAACAAATTCAAACCTTGTCATTTTACAGATATATTTTTAACACAAAGACTATACATTTGAGCTCTGGTTTTATTCTATTTTATATCATTATTTTATTTTCCTTGTCGTAAGCATTGCATTTCCACAGACCTTTGTCAAGAAGCAGTCTATTAGCTGGTGCATGAGAGGAGCACAGTGTGACTCCCCACTGACTGATATTTCATGCACCCTTAATTTGTGCTTTGAATCTAACTTGCATCAAAACTGAAAATGAATATCAATTCTTGCTGCAACAATAGCATAATCTAAACCTGTTTACCCAAGCCTTTTTGACTACAGAAATACTTTTAACTGAGCTATCACACAAGCCTAATTTTTAAACCAGTTTCTCTCCTTGTTTTTTTTTGTCACCTTGTTAAAATAGTTTCTGCAAATATTGAGCACGTTGTCCAACTGGTCTTTAGTAAAATGTGAACTTTAACCGTTGATTCACCAGTCCTGATCTCAGTGCGTACACACATGCAGGTACCACAAGATATTGGAAAATCCTGGCCTCAGTGATCAGCTTGGTGCAGACTGGGAATGTGTCCGATGTGCTTGGCCTGATGGCCATCTGGATAACTCACTGCATCATAGAATAGAATAGAATAGAATAGTTTCTTTATTGTCATTGTAACATGAACCATGTACAACGAAATTGTAAAATGTCAGCCAGTCAGTGCACCATTCAAACATTTCTAAAAGCTAACGATACATACAAGGTAAATATTTAAAAAAGATAAACAACTAAAATAAATATCATAAAAATAGCACGCATAAACACCCAGCCCTACATCCTTCTGTCGATTTCACAGTCTCTTAGTATGTATCGCCCCTGCGTTCCTTGGCGGCTACATTTAGTGCCTTTATAGCAGTGGGGTAAAAACTGTTTTTAAGTCTGTTTGTCCTTGTCCTTGTAGATCTGTACCGTCTGCCTGACGGTAACAGTTCAAACAGGGAGTGTCCGGGGTGGGAAATGTCCTTTATAATACTCTGGGATTTTTTGATGCAGCGGGAACTGTGTAAGTCCTCCAAGGTAAGGAGAGGGCAGCCGACAATCCTCTGGGCGTTGTCAATGGCCCTCTGGAGCGCTTTCCTCTGAGCCGCTGTGCAGCTGGTGTACCATACGCATACACAGTATGTTAGGATGCTCTCAATGGAGCACCGATAAAAGGACAGCAGCAGTCTCTGAGTGATGTTATTCTTCCTGAGCACCCTCAGGAAGTGCAGTCTCTGCTGGACCTTTTTCAGCAGCGCAGAGGTGTTCCCGCTCCACGTCAGGTCCTCCTCAATATGGATTCCCAGGAAGCGGAAATCCGCCACCCTCTCCACACAGTCCCCTCCGATAATTAATGGTACCATGTCCGTTTTATTCTTCCTGAAGTCTATTATTATCTCCTTGGTCTTTAAGGTGTTGAGGAGCAGGTTATTTTCTCCACACCACACTGTCAGCTGCTCCACCTCATCCCGGTAGGCGTACTCGTCCTCATCACTTGAGTGAAGCTTATATCTGTATAGACAAAGTTCAGGCATCACCATGCACTGCTGTAGAATAGCAACTGATCTCTGCATCAATTGTGTAGGCCTCCAGTAGTATTATTCAGAGGCCTAGGCTAATGCTGCAGAGTTAACAGTTAGTATTAACTCGGTAGCTGAAGCACCAAAATATTAGTAGTTTAAAAAAACTATAATTTTAAAAATAGCCAATATCACTAAAGTGATGAAGACTTCCACTGCATGAAACATCTGGAATGTTGTAAAACTCATCTGGTTTATGAATTTAACATCCTCCAGGATCTATCTTTGGTCTCTCTTGCTTCCCCAGCCTCCTGCTTCTAATCTTCCTCATGCCTCTTGACAGAAACATTGAAACATTCAGCGTCATTTTCCACCCGGATGCTGGCCATCCCAAATCTTACCCCTGTCGGCAATTTTGACCCCACCACTGTCTCTAACCCCGCAATGCTGCTGCAGAAATTTCTGCCAAGCTGTTATTAGGAATAGCAAGAACGTGATCTATATTGTACCTGTTAGACAGTGTAGAGGGGTTCAGCTGGCTGTGTGTCTGCCTGTAACCCCTCTGTACATTTCCATGGTGTCCAAGCGTCACTGAACAGGTATTGCAGTATCCTTTCAATAGTCTGGACCCATCTTCTCTGATTTTACAAAACATAACCAAACCACTCTCTCTGATTCTCATTACAAGCTCTCTCCCCCCATTCCAAGTATAATTCTGCTAAATGTACTGCAATCTTTAAAGTGCTGTGTACAAAGTGCTGTGATGTCCTTCCTAATGTGTGACATGCAGAACTGAAAACACAACCAGTGATTTTATACAGAATGAGCAAAATGTCATTGTGGGATTATCCACTCCTCCTGATTACCTACCCCCACCTCCCCCCCAAAAACCCTATTTGTTAAAACACTTTGCTCATGAGCCATTTTAATCCATCAAAATAAACCTGCCTCATCTAACACGGAAGGTTGTAATGGTTATTAGAGAGATCAAACAGATCTGTTTATTTTGGTTTTTCCACCCAAAGCATCAGTACATGGGCCCATTGAGTTGAGGAATAGGTTGATTTATCCCCATCTTGTGTGACACATTTTCACACATTAGGCTGGAACTACATTAGCAAAGATTATAGCCACAGGAACGGGGTTGAGATAACAATAGATGGTGCTTAACATTAAAACTATATATAGCTCAAAAGTACAAACTAATGATAGACAATAGGTGCAGGAGCAGGCCATTCGGCCCTTTGAGCCAGCACCGCCATTCAATGTGATCATGGCAGATCATCCACAATCAGTACCCCGTTCCTACCTTCTCCCCATATCCCCTGACTCCGCTCTCTTTAAGACCTCTATCTAGCTCTCTCTTGAAATTATCCAGAGAACCGGCCTCCACTGCCCTCTGAGGCAGAGAATTCCACAGACTCACAACTCTCTGTGTGAAAAATTGTTTCCTCAGCTCCTTTCTAAATGGCTTACCCCTTATTCTTAAACTGTGGCCCCTGGTTCTGGACTCCCCCAACATCGGGAACATGTTTCCTGCCTCTAGCGTGTCCAAACCCTTAATAATCTTATGTGTTTCAATAAGATTCCCTCATCCTTCTAAATTCCAGAGTATACAAACCCAGCCGCTCCATTCTCTCAGCCCCGCCATCCCGGGAATTAATCTATCTCTGCCTTAAATATATTCACTGAATTTGCCTCCACAGCCTTGTGTGACAAAGAATTCCACAGATTCACCACCCTTAAGTTTAGAAATGCCATATTATACAGTTTAAGTTAGAGGGAAGCCATCAGTTTTCTCTTTCTGGTTAATGTCAACTGCAGCCCTATATTTATTTATGGCCATGTGATCAATGCTGAACCTGCTATTCTTTGTTCCAAAAGAAATTCAGTCAATTAAAACATTGCAATTTGAGATATTGCTATTAAAAGCAAAAATTCTACTTTGCCTTTAAAATTAATCTGCAAGATAAAAATAAAGTCACAAGTATCTGAACAGCATCTGATGTTTGAGACAACTGCCACCGCATAGAGTGCGGTTGATGTTTTTTTCTGCAAAAATTGCATGCAGAGGGAAAAAATAGAGGGCTATTCTTAGTTAGACCTGCTCGACTCAGTAAAATGGCAACTGAATTTTGCAGTACAAGTTATTGGAAACTGGGTCAGGGCAGCACAGTGCCAGAGACATGGGTTTGATTCTGACTTCGGGTGCCGTCTGTGTGGAGTTTGCATGCACTCCCTGTGACCATGCGGGTTTTCTCCAGGTGCTCCGGTTTCCTCCCACATCCCAAAGATGCATGGGTTAAGGTTAATTTGTCTCTATAATTTGTAAATCACGAATGTGTAAGTAATGAATGAGAAAGTGGGATAATGTAGAACTAGTGTGAACAGGTGATCGATGGTCTGGGTGGCTGAAGGGCCTTTTTCCATGCTGTATCCCTAAACTAAAACCAAACTGTACCTCTACACTGTGGATGGCTTCATTGTAATCATGTGTTGTCTTTACGCTGACTGGTTAGCAGGCAACAAAAGCTTTTCACTGTGCATCGGTACACGTGACAATGAAACTAAACTAAACTAAACTATACTAAACTACCAATGGAAATTCTGAAAGTAATGCCAGATCAGGTGCAGAAAGAGAATTAGAGTGAGGAAAAAAACAATGGGTTAAGAGAGGGAGAAAAACATCAAAAAGGACAAGTAATTTTAGCTCTAGGCGGTGTGGGTCTTTTGTCTACATTAGGCATTAATCAGGAATAGTGGTAACAGTAGATATGATTCACTGAATACACCAAGATGATTCTAAGTTTCCAGTTGAGTATTGCTACCCTGAGAAGAGGCACAAGTGTTAAAAAAGACCTGCGTTTTCTGAACTGGGAGGGAGCCTGGGAATTAGAGAGCATTTGGAATCAAAACAGTCATGTATCAGCATTCAGAGCAGATGTACATTTATCACTGAGTTTCATTGATTGGTTTAACATACGAGCTCGAGTAGGAAAAACAAGCAATTATCTCCCTATTTATTTATCTTTTTATCTATTTATTTATTATGCTTTACTTTTGCTCAAGTGAAGAAAATGGCCCTTTGTGTCTGTGCAGCTTTGTGCAAACATCATTCTTTAACAGTTTATCTGTGATTGTGACAAAAATCAATTTTAGAAAGCACATGAATATTTGTTTAGTGCCATGAAATGTGTCTCCATATTTCCAGAGGCTTTTGGCTGAAGTGAAGCTGCGAGTTTGATATAGCACATTCTAGTTTTCACAAAGGTTTTAGTTTTAGTTTTAGAGATACAGTGCGGAAACAGGCCCTTCGGCCCACCAAGTTCGCACCGACCAGCGATTCAAAAATCAAACTTCTGAAAGTTTGTAATGTTGCGGATGGGGCAACAGGATATCGGGGGGTTTTAGTGAACAGTGGGAACAGCAAGGTATCTATCACCTTAAAAAATGGGGTTTAGCGATTAAAAAATAAATGAAGACCTTAGGAATTAGAGCGGGTGAATCAGATCTGGTGTAAAAGAGAAATAAAGAGAGGAAAATAAAGATTGGAATGAGGGTGAGAGGTCATAAGATCATAAGACATAGGGGCAGAATTAGGCCATTTGGCCCATCGAGTCTGCTCCGCCACTCAATCATGGATGATCTATTTTTCCCTCTCAACCCCATTCTCCTGTCTTCTCTACGTAACCTTTAACACCCTTACTAATCAAGAATCTATCAGTTTGCGCTTTAAAAAATGACTTGGCTCCATTGCCATCTGTGACAGAGAAATGGAGACAAAAACAAAAATTAATAAACATAAGAAGTAAAAATTTGAAATGTTTAAAATCTCAAAACACAAATTTAAAGCTGAGCAAGCGAGGCTTAATATTTTCTAGGGAAAGCAGATGGAACCTCAAGTGCCTAGCAATTAATGTGGCTTCATAATGATACCTTCACTATTAATTTACAGACAACTTCTGCGACAAGCTTAATGGTGCAAATTTGATAACTTTGTGAAACAGCTAACTCTGCATTATTTATGCTGTGTTATTTCTTCAACAACATTTAGTTCCTCTCTGTACCCCTCCCATAAACAAATCAGAAACAGAATGCCACTTGCAAAAGTCAGTTTCTAATTCTGAATCCGTTCTGCCAAATATTAACCAAATATTTATCTTTCAAAGCGCTACTTTTGCAAAGCAAACTGACAAGTGTTAATTATGAAAATGAGTTTGACCATCTTACTGCCTCTTTTATTTTATTGTGGAAAGGGTACTTCTTGGTTATTTCACTCAAAAATGATGTCAGTTTAAGCCCTAGAATCTGCCTGAAAATCAGCGAGACATAATCTTTGTACGGCGTTGTGTTTGGCCGGGAGAATGGAGACGACAAAGTTGAAATTCTTGTGGATGAATATTCAGTAAAGTGCCACACAGAGAATTGTGTGATACTTAGTAAGGGGCCAAAGAGTGGTTCAAAGTGGGAGATTGTCTAGGAAACAGCCCACTGCAGTGAAGCTTCGACCAGAGGTATGTGAGGAATGCTGGTAGCATGCTCGAGTGGAGAGCTTCAGAGCACGTCCCCCTGCACTCTGCTCACTAGCATCTGCTGTGATCCTGGGAGCTTTCATGGCAACGGCCTCTCTGGAATGATTTCATTTTGAGAACAAGTCCTTTAGAATTGACAGCAGATAACTGGAGCATGCAGCCCCACTCTGAAGCATTAATAAGGGAACAGTCTCAATTTAACAGATTCCAAAAGATAACGAGAAGCTCTGCTGCCTGTAATTGTTTCCCAGCTGCAGGCTCAGCACCTCCTCCCCAAGAGGAGCTGAAACATTCAGAGTAGTGTGGACCCCGACTGCTGTTCTACACCTGTGACTCTGAGTTTCTGCAAACACTTTTGACCATCACAGGAAAGCCAGATATTGTCTTTACCTGGCATCCCCATGTGCACTCTCCTTGTAGGGGAGAGGGAAAGAATGCGGGTGTAAGCGGTCCTTTAAAGAGCTTGTACAGTCACGATGGGCCACAAGGCCTTGTTCTGGACTGCCTGTGGCAAATACAAAGAGAAGCATTGATTGCCTCTTTGCCAACTAGAAATTCCAGAAACTCGGGTCACTTTTTATATCAACTAGACTAAGTGGGACCCATTGGGTCACAGTCACACTGGAGGCCTGGTCCCCCAATGCAGCCCATTCCCCAACGCAATATTCCACCACTCACCCGTTCCCCCAACGCAATATTCCACCACTCACCCATAGCCCCTAACTGCGCAGGCGCAGCTCATTTCCCCTCATCCCTCCCCCTCCTCTTCATGTGTGGGAGGGGATGAGGAGAGGGGGAAGAGAAGTGGGGTGTGTGGCGGGGGGGGGGGGGGGGGGGTGGGAGGGGGGGTAGGGTGTGGGATGAGAGGAGGGGTGAGGGGTGGGAGGGGTGTGTGTGGACGGGGAGGTGTAGGAGGCGTGGTGGTGTGTGTGGGGGGAAGGGGGTATGGCAGGGGGGTGTGTGGCGGGGTGTAGGTGTGTATGTGGGTGGGTGGGGGGGGAGGAGGGGGGGGAGGCGACATCTCCGACTCCGGGCTGGGCTGGGTCTCCGACTCTGGGCTGGGTTGGGTCTCCCACGCTGTGCTGGGCTGGGCAGGGTCTCTGACGCTGGGTCTCCGACACTGGACTGCTCGGGGCTGGGTTGCTCGATGCTCAGCTGCTCTGGGCTGGACTGCTCGGGGCTGGGCAGCTCGACACTCAGCTGCTCGGGGCTGGGCAGCTTCAGGCCACTCTGAAAATTGTGTCCGGTTGGAAACCTCCGCCGGCCATCCTCAGCTCCAGTAAAGACGCAATGGCGCAGGAAGTGGTGGACCGTCCCGGTGTGTGACAGTGGAAGAGATTAATCCGCGCAGCGCTGAACGGCAGGAGATGAGATCATTCTGCGCATGCGCGGTTTATAAGATTTTTTAAACGTCGCTAACTTTTACAACATCCAACCGATTGGAACGAAACTTGGTGCAATCGCAGCATAGGAGAACGGTGAGTGAAATTGCGAAAAACCGTAGCGCTATCGTGAACCGTTTTCGCGCAAATCGAAAGACCGTACAAACCGGAAGATAACAAGATCGGAGTTTTAGTTATGTATAGAAGATCCCAGTACTTGAGGGCCAACAAAGTGGAGCAGTTGTCAAAGTTGCTGCCTCACAGAGACAGAGACCCTGGTTCAATCCTGACCTCGGGTGCTGCCTGTGTGGTGTTTGCACGCTCTCCCTGTGACCATGTGGATTTCCTCATGTGGGTTTCATGCATCAGTTTCTTTCCACATCCCAGAGACATGCGGGTTTGGAGGTTAATTGGCCTCTGAAAGTTGCCCCAAGTGTGTAGGGAGTGAATGAGAAAGTGGGATAACATAGAACTAGTTTGAACAGGTGATCAATGTCCATGGGACTGTTTCCATGCGTTAGCTCTAAACTAAACTAAACTGCACTTGTCCATTTTAAGGACATTTTAAGGCAGAATCAGTTTCTGTAAAAAATGACCCGCAGCCTGGTGCTGAGAGTTTACACGTCAGTAAGCATTGTCTCTACTCTGTGCAATGGCTTCTTATCTCCTCTACTTTCATTAGAATTCCCAGTCTTTCCTTGCCAGATTTAATAAATTGTTTTCTGAGACAAAATGGGTCTTGAATAATGTGAAGGTTGCCACAAAACAGCCACAAACTACATTCACGTCTAGGCTTTTAAGAAGCAAAATGTCCCAAGACCCTTCATGGGAGGAGTATCAAACAGCATAAATAACACTGAGCTGAGCGGTACTGAAAGTTTAGTCAAAGGAGAGCCTTTAAAGCGCGTCTGCAGAGAGGAGGGAGAGGCTGAGAGAGACGGGAAGATTTAGAGCAGTCAGCTGTGGATGAGTGACAAATGTGAATGGTCAAGAAGCCAGAGTTGGCGACACTAGGATAGGCTGTGGAGGTTACAGCTTGAGCAGGCCGGGGTCACATGGAGGGATGGGAGGATGTGGACCAGGACGAGCATTGCATGGTGAACCCGGGGTGATGGTGTGGGTGGCAGACAGCAGAGATCTGACTTGCTTATTGTCAAACTAATTCCAAGAGAGAGTTAAATTAAGCTCTTAGGGCTAAGGGAATCAAGGAATATGGGGAAAAAATGGCGATGCTGGCTCGAGGGGCTGAATGGCCTACTCCTGCACCTATTGTCTATGTTTCTATGCAAAGCTCTGCACAAGGGAGTTTTGCTGTTTTTGCAACCAGTTTCTTTATCTTCATCCTTTCCTCCCCTATTCTCACCTTGTGCTGAGCAGCTGAAGCCAGCAATGTGCTCATGCTGGATGGGGGAGGGGTCCTGGGCATTGGAGTAGGGGTGGGTGTCAAGTTGGTGTGTGGGGGTGGTGGTGAATGAGGAGGGAGGGGTATTGCATTGGAATCCATATATGACTATGGCATCTGGGAATAGGATATTATGTGGATGGGGGGGGGAGCATCCTCGTGCGAGTGTACAACCTGGACGGCCATTCCTCGCGGAGCATTGCTCAATGACGATTGATGACTTTGACGGGCCACCACACCATGCCACGCTCCTGTCCATCCACGTGCCACTGGTCACATCTTTCAGCCTGTGTCCTGCGGTTATGATCGACAATGGGAACTCTTCCCGGTGTTTCCCTTCCCAGCTTGAGACCAATCCTATTGTTGCTGTTTCTGCTCGCTCTCCACAAGCCAGCTGGGAATGTGTTTGAGAGTAAAACAGATCTCCAAATGGCACAGGGCAGTGATTGTGGAGTGAACGCCATCTGTGAGCCGCTGTGCTCCACAGGGGTTTGCTTCCTGACCCCCTTTGGTGAGTGGAAGATGCTGGAATCTTTACAAGAATACAATCCACTGGAGGAACTCAGCAGCTCAGGCAGCATCTCTGGATGGAACTGGACCAATGGCGGTTTGGGTCAGGACCCTTCTTCAAATATTTACTGAAAACTGCCATTTGTAGCTAATGCAAATAAAGCAATATTCCTTCCACATGATCCTCATTAACCCGTTCAAATTTTAGTCTTTAGTTTTGGGGATAAAGCATTTGGAGACAGGCCCTTCAGCCCACTGAGTCCGACCCAACTATTGATCACCCTGATCACACTAGTTCTGTCCACTCCACACACTTTCTCATCCACTCCATACATACCAGGGGCAATTTGCAGAGACCAATTAACCAACAATCCCGCGCGTCCTTGGGGTGTGGGCAGAAACCGGAGCACCTGGGTGAAACCTACGCGATCACAGCGAAAACGTGCCAACTCCACGCCGACAGCTCCCCGAGGTCAGGATCAAACCTAGATCTCTGGCATTGTGTGGCAGAAGCTCCACCAGCTGCGCCCACTGAAACGTGTTTCAAATTCATTGATTCAATCGAGGGATATTAGCACAATGGCAGCCATTATCAATCATCACCGAAATTCATGAGAATACAGTCAACTTTAATTTTGGGGCAGTGTAAGAGATGATGATGCCCAAATTTGAAAAGGTAATTATGCAATTGTTTAAAATGTCCGGGTTATAGAAGTGGTTTAACCAGAACCACATGAGGTTACGTAAACCCCAGTCACAGCCCCACCACCACCACCGCCCTCCCCCCTTACCCCCTTCCCCCCTACTCCCCAAACAAAAAATATCATGATGTAATAACAAGAAACTGCAGATGCTGGTTTGTACCAGAGAAAGACACAAAGTGCTGGAGTAACTCAGCGGTTCGGGCAGAGTTTCAGGTTGTGAGCCTCGTTCAGGTCGTGGCTGATCTAGCCGATCCATGTTCTCCAGAGATGTTGCCTGATCTCTGGAGTTCTGGGCTCCAGAATTCTAGACTCTGGAGTTCTGCAACTCTGGACCTGCTGAGTTACTCCAGCATTTTGTTTCTTTTATACAAAAAGAGCACATCATGGACACGTATAGGAATGCACGTGTCTCTGTGGGTCTGCTGTAAATTCCTCTCCAAAAGCAGTCAAGTAATCCACGAGCAGGGCCTAAGGGGGAGAGGAACAGCGGGTGGAATTTTCACTAATTGACACTGAATGGGGGAAGCAAAGGAAATTCCAACTGTCATGTTTTACTTCACATGAGGGAAATACTTTGTATAAGAATAGTGGTATTTCTGAATGTCTATTAACCCAGAGATTCTGTGAGTGTTTTGCAAATGTCAGCAAGTGTTTACTCATTTACTGCCTCAGTGGGTATCAATTAATTGGTTACAATGATAGAGGTTCTGCATCACTTTAATTGCCTGTATCTGTTAGTAACCAAGGAGTGATTAGGTGCAACCTGATGTGTGAATTTTCCCTGAACGCTCGCTCGCTCGCACAAGATATGTTGACGCTGACCAGAGCTGGGGATCAGCAGCTGGAATGTCCCAGAGGACTGTGAGAAATACTGTTTTTGGTGATGATGGATGCACGTTGCTGCAAGTCTGAGCGATGGCCGTTGTGTTTTCAGACTTAACACTTGAAACATCAGTCAACAGGGAACCATCATGAACCAAGTGTTACCACCCAAATAATTCAGATACACACCAAATACAGAGAGCACCCGCGTTGTGCCCCGTTCCAGCAGGGTTCTATGCACATCTGACTGAATTATCATCTGGCAATATCTGGTTTCCTCATTGCTGAGAAGCTAACATTTAGTGTAGTATTTCATTTGCCCTGCACTGTGTTCAGATCTCTAGGACATTTCACCACTCATATATACATCCTTTCTCGTAAGCAGCAAATGATGGGCGAGTTATTGTAATTCTCCAAGCTTTCCTCCTCGCATCTATGCAGCCAATGAGCCTGTTTACCATCACCTTTCTCTTCAAAAAGAGTTGGAATCCCACATTTACCTTCCAACATCTCCTCTAAATAGAAATGTTGAAAACATAGACAATAGGTGCAGGAGTAGGCCATTCGGCCCTTCGAGCCAGCACCGCCATTCAATGTGATCATGGCTGATCATCTAAAATCAGTACCCCGCTCCTGCCTTCTCCACATATTCCTTGATTCCTTTAGCCCTAAGAGCTAAATCTAACTCTCTCTTGAAAACATCCAGTGAATTGACCACTGCCTTTTGTGGCAGAGAATTCCGTAGATTCACGACTCTCTTTCCTCATCTCAGTCCTAAATGGCCTACCCCTTATTCTTAAACTGTGACCACTGGTTTTGGACTTCCCCAACATCGGGAACATTTTTCCGGCATCTAGTCTGGCCAATCCCTTAAGAACCTTATATGTTTCTATAAGAAACATTCTTCTAAATTCCAGTGAATACGCCCAGTCGACCCATTGTTTCATCATATGTCAGTCCCGCCATCCCGGGAATTAACCTCGTGAACCTACACAGCACTCCCTCAATGGCAAGAATGTCCTTCCTCACATTAGGAGACCAAAACTGCACACAATACTCCAGGTGTGGCTCACTAGGGCCCTGTACAACTGCAGTAGGACCTCCTTGCTCTTATACTCAAGTCCTCTCGCTATGAAGGTCAACATGCCATTAGCTTTCTTCACTGCCTGCTGTACCTGCATGCTTACTTTCAGTGACTGATGTACAAGGACACCCAGCTCTTGTTGCACCTCCCCTTTTCCTAATCTGACACCATTCAGATAATAATCTGCCTTCTTGCTCTACAATAACCATTTTACACTTGCAAATCTGGGCACCAAGTGCTGACAGATGAATCAAAGGAGAGCCCAGTGCCATTCATAGCTGGTCCTACCCTGGTGTAACCTGTGCCCACGACAGACAAGGTAAGGCCTGTCTACTTCAACCATGCTTGCGTTTTGCAGATTTTATTCCAATTTTATTAAAAATAAATGTGAAAAAACACTGCAAAAAGTGCAAAAAATAAGGAAAGAAAAAGCGTTAAAAAGTAGCTGGAGAGTAGGACAAGCGTTGGAAAAGAGAAATAAAAATAATGAACGTATAAAAAGGAAATGATGACATTGGGAATGATCAAAATGTAGGCAGACAATCAGGATAGGGTTGGGGAAAAAGAGTACTGAGAATACTTGTTTCCACCTCTAGTGCATCACTCAAATGCTGACCAGTACTAATCCTCTCCTCAACTACCCCAGTATCCTCATTGGAACACTGCCACCACACTAATTGACGTTCCTCAGTTTTGTGTCCATAACTAGGCCCTTCTCTACTGTAACTTCCAGCTATAAGGACTCTGTTTCTCCAATTCTGTGATGAATCATAGAATTCATGGAATCATAAAAAAACGTGGAATTCCCTTCCTTAACTCTCCACCTGTCGTTGCATCTCCCCTTTTCCTAATCGGCCACCATACAGATAATAATGTGAGGGTATGGAGAGACAAGCATCTCCTCCTTTACTTCAATGTTGCTTGTTGTCTGGTGATACTCCAATGAAAGATATTGGATTGTTTTCTGTTGTTAAAGGAGCTGTAGAAATGCAAGTTGCCAACCAGAGAAGTGAAGGAGGCAGGTTTTTTCTTTCAGCAGGCAAGTCATGTCTTAGCATCAGTGGCTGAATAACACGAAGCCAGTGGGAAATTAAACCCAAATGAAACTAAAACGTGTATATAGAACCAGCTTTAGAGCACAAACACTCTCACTTACAGATGCAGGCATTCAAAAGCACAAATCATCAATACAGGCATGTGCACAAAAGCATGTGCTCTCTCGCGCACACACACACACACCCACACGCACACACAAACACAGACGTACATAAATGCACACATACATGTACAAATGCAGGCCTATAAACATACACACTCTTACATTCAGAACAGGCAAACAAACATTCATAGCAATGCATATAGAAGCAGGTATGATCAGACACACTCACAGGCATATGAAGAGGCTCATTCAGGTGCAGGCTCATTCGCACACATGCATGCGCTCACACACTGCTCCTAACAAGAGGTTGCTAGATTGTAGTTGAGAAGCTGGCCTGATAATTACACCCCACTCCCACCTTCTCCCCTTCCAATTGCAATGTTCTCAGGATAAGCATAGTAGTGGAAGCATTGACCTGGCAAAAATCAGTCAGGCGTGCAAGGGCAACTCCAGTGGTTTATCTGCTGGTAAATTGCCTTTTAGCACATCACTAGATGAAGTTTGAACTCTTCTTTCTCAGTGTACTAACAAATTGACTTCTATTAAAACCACATAGCTTTAGAATCTCAATTTAAAATCTGCACTTCTGATTTATTCTTTCAAAAACAATAGCTTGGGGTTACAAAGCCAAACAGCAATGTGGACTTGAATTCAGATTTCTCAAAGTTCAACGTAGTTGCACTGAGCACAAGGGTGACACTGGTAATACTGGCAGGTTCTACAGCAAGGCAACTGACTGCATGAAGATGCTTCTCAGTGAGCAAGAGTGCAAGTTCAGTTTTGCATATCACAGCAAGAGGGTTTGGTGCAAGACCTGACACTTTTGTTTCTGTGTGGACTTACAAATGAAATAATTAAATTCACACCCATTGAAGAAACAATCATCCCTAAAGCTTTGAAAATGATCATAATGTGAAATGAGCAACTGATCATAATGTGCATTATTTAAGATGCTATTGATGGTATAAAAGTGAAGAGGAAAAGAAGGGGGCTGAATTACATGCTTCTATTATCCAACATCTCAACATCTGAGGGAGTCTAAGAGTAAGGTGTTTGCTTCCAGTAGTTATAATGCAAGTGAGCAGATTGAAGCAGTTTTATTAACAAGCTGTTGAACACATTGTCATGTTTTACTGCAGTACAATGTGTAATCTAATCAATATATTTTGAGTCTGAAGAAGGGTCTCGACCTGAAACGTCACCCATTCCTTCTCTCCAGAGACGCTGCCTGTCCCGCTGAGTTACTCCAGCTTTTTGTGTCTATCTTCAATATATTTTATTAGTTTGACTTCAGAGAGGCAGGTGGTTAACATAACAAAGACTAGGTAGAATTACGGTGGACTCTCATTAATCTTCCTAACCAAGTACAAATAGATATGTGTTGCTTTGAGATCTGTATTTTATTTAAATACATTCAATGAGATATTATACTGCGAATAATATGTTTTAAAGGTTTCAACTGCTCCATCATCTATTTTAATAGCATCAGTATAAATATCATTTAATTAAACCACAAACTGGTAGGTGAATTATTTATGTGTGAAAGATCCATATAATGGTTTGCACATCCCCCCAATTAGTTGCCTGCTCCAGCTTTATTCTTGGGACAAAGAGAAATCTGAAGAACGCTGTCCTAAATTCTCATGTTACACACAGTAAATAAAGCATTGCTGAAGCTTCTGAAGTAAATAAAGCTGAAGAAATAGCAGGGCAGTGAGCAGTGTGGATGGCTGAGCAGATAATATGCAATTGTTCATTCTTTCTGTTACGTCCTTATTGTTGCTAATTACAACCTATCTTTTCATAGTCTTACAAAAGATTGTTTGCTTTATACCGCCTGATAATACCCCAGCACCATTCATTTTGCCATTCATCACCATTTATTAGTCAGAAGTGAACGGAGGGCCTAAGTGCCCTTAACTTCTCTTCCGTCTCCTTGCTCCACTTCTCCCTTGCAACCCCAACCCCAACCTCCTAGGGCACCCGATCATGGAAGAATCAGCAGCCCCACTCCACTGGCTTAGGGGGAGGTTGTACACCTGTGCAAAAACAAGTCTGCAGATGAAGACATAGATCTGCATCCAAGATAAGCAGAGTGCAAGTCCCTTTCCACCTCCGTGAGCATAAATGTGAGGGAAATATCTGAGCCACAGCTAGCAGTATTGCTGGGATTTTCTCCCTTTGTACCCATGCTTCTTTAAAATATCCTTGAAAGGACTGTAAAATTACATTTGGATGCTTCAGGCTGTGGTAGCCACCATTAATCTAAATTGTCAGACTGATCTTTCAAAGCTTGTTGAAAATAAAGATATCATTGTAAACTGATCAGAGCAATTTGCAGCTGTGAAGATGTCCTACTCCACACAGTGCCTGTTATCTTCCAGTCTTGCTCTTTGAGACTGTCATCTCACAAAATGATTCCCATATCAGCTTTCTGGGAGCGCTGCTGTGCACAGAGTTACCCGCCCAGGGTGAACGTCTCACAATATGTAGGTTGAAGGTGTCACTTACATTCTGTAAATTAGAACTAGAAGAATTACAGAATATAAAGAAATAAAGTTTCCATTGCAGTTTAAGCAAATCCACCTCTCCGGCAGGTTTAAAATGTGTTTGTAGTTTAAAATGATACTGTGGCGGTTAACTCTGCACATGCTTTTGAAAATAATTGATCTCAAATACTTAGCAAGATGTGGATAAGATTAATTTAGACTTCATTTTATAAAAGGGTTCTTTCTATCAATTTCTGAGCTTTTCTATCAGTCAAAATATATATCAGAAGGTACACAAAAATGCTGGAGAAACTCAGCGGGTGCAGCAGGATCTATGGAGTGAAGGAAATAGGCAACGTTTCGGCCCGAAACGTTGCCTGTTTCCTTCGCTCCATAGATGCTGCTGCATCCGCTGAGTTTCTCCCGCATTTTTGTGTACCGTCGATTTTCCAGCATCTGCAGTCCCTTCTTAAACAAAATATATATCAATACTGTAATTAAATCATAAAATGATGATGCCTATATATAATTCAAAAATCACACTATTGCAAAAGTATTATCATGGTACTTGTTCATGGTTCAGGGGTAAACAAGATACCTGTATCCAACAATCATTTTTTCCCCCCTCCAAAACAGCAACGTTGACTGATTTTATGATTATAAAGACAATTATGTACAGGTTCTCTTAACTCCCCTGAACATTCCAATCATAATTCTCGTGGAATTACTTTCTTTAAACACTGTGACTGTTGTCACAAAGAGAAATGTTGCATTGCAGCCAGTTTCCATGAATCAAGACCTCACTTGTTTAAGTAAAGGACAATTATCAGTATAATCAGAAGAACTGACTATTCCAGTTCTCCCAAGAAATAAAATGTCACTAAGTGGACACTTGGCATAACAGTTCAAGACTTTATTGAAAGTATAATACAGGTCTGAGTTCCCAATGAAAATGTTACAGGTTCCTATTAGTTACCAGGTATCTATCATTGAAGGCTCCACAATGTCTCCTGTGAATCTTTGGAGCTCCTTATACAATTTAATTTTACGTGGCAATAATTGTTGTACATTTCATTTTGCTGACATAAAACATTCTGGTCTTGAAATGTAAAATTTCACCACCAGCAAAACTGTGCCATTCAAACGTCTCAACCTACAAGTTCAGCAAATCTGAAAGGTATGTTCAGTCTATACATGGGACTCGTTTACTAGGCTTCTTAGGCAGCATGAAGTAAACAAATTGTTTTGGAGTGTTCCTTGCCCAGTAAGACGTCAAAACTGTAGTTAAATGGAATGCATAACAGGCATACTTCATGTTGCACAAACAACTTACCATAACCTTAGCTTGATCTGATAGCCACCTCCATGGTTCTCTGCTGCTTTTTCCAATCAATCCAAGAAGGTTAAAGCCAAGAAAATCTGGTTGCTATCATTCCAGGCGAGATCAGTTCACTGCTCGCTTGCTAGGGATTGAACTTGGAACTTGCATAAACTGAATGGTTGGACTGTGGATGTCAACCTCTGAT
Organism: Amblyraja radiata; assembly: GCF_010909765.2. NCBI lineage: Eukaryota > Metazoa > Chordata > Chondrichthyes > Rajiformes > Rajidae > Amblyraja > Amblyraja radiata. Next base: position 76,282,974 of record NC_045956.1, read on the forward strand.
CAACTGAGAGAGACAGAGTTGTGTTGCTCAAGTTCATGCTCTGTTGAAAAATGGTTCAGTCAGATCTTTATAACTACAGCAATGAATTGTATTCACTCTATTACATTTTCAGATAGGTTGAGCTTCTGTTTTGACTTCTGGGAGTTGTAGGCAAATAGAAAAGATAATGAAGTGATCAATCAAACTTTCTGTCTTTTTATTTTGAATAGGAATAGATAATGTATTGAAGAAGAAGGGTTGAAGAAGGGTTCTGACCTGAAACGTCACCCATTAGTTTTCTCCAGAGATGCTGCCTGACCCGCTGAATTACTCCATAATTTTGTGTCTACCTTAGGTAGAAATTTGGCTTGGTCATCAACATAAAAATGGCAGTATTGTGGCCTTGGAGCAGTATATCAAACAGATTCATAATTCTACTCCATGGCTGTTCCACTAAAAGCCGCATCTGTATATTGACTGCACTTAATAAATCTTGCTCTCTTACCCTGACCATAGAATCATAAATCCTTAATAACATGGGAAGCTAACATGCAAACCTTGTCCCAGCCGCATTCAAATTAGAAAAAAAGATTGGAAGAAAAGTAGCTTTATTCTGTTTCACCTTGTATGCAGAAAGTGTTCCTCCAGAAAGTGTCTGGATGTAAATTAAACTGACTGGTATACTTTGGGCCAGTTATGGTGCATACAATAATGAACATTTGGACCAGTTAATGGGCAAATTGTAAACGTGCAAATGTCATCACTGCACTTTGAAGTAGATAAATGTTCCTCTCAAGAGACTGGTTTGACCTCACACCTCCAATAAAAATGACATATTGCTTGCCCAAGTGTCTGACACCTCACCCTTAACAATAAAATAACACTACCCAGCTGCGCACATTAGTGGCTACATTATCTGGTGGAAACTCCCAAGTTAGCAAGTCTGCTGAGAGATAATGAGAAAACCTTTCCTTTATTTATTGATGCTGGTTACTGTCCTGTACCCCTGTGATTGGCCATTGGTGCAGTTTCTGTGCCCATCTCTCTCTCGTCCAATTAAGCTTTTATTCCTTCCTGGCAAATTCTGAGCTTCTTGACATTTTTCACAATTAATTGTAACATGCTGCCTGTTATGGGAATGGAGGTACTAAATTAATACACGAGCTTCAGTGCACAGCTTAATATGAATTGCTGAGGTAAAACAAATTATTTTTCAATTACTTTAACCATAGTGAAACAATAAAGGCTATTACCACTTCAGTCGAAGTGGGAAACTAAGAGTATTTAAATTTGTTAATTGGAAAATTATATTTTGCAACATCTGTAGAAAACATTTTGTCCTTTGACAACAAATGCTGATGGGTTTTTTTTAAATCACTTAATAGGTTAACCTGAATTCTTAAAATGATACATTTCCAATTAAGTTTAAACTGGACATTAGAAGTGAATTGGTTCACCTTGCTGAATCTGGATCCATTTAGTTGAATTGGAATTTAGTATTCAAATAACTGGATGTAAATGCTTCTGTATTCAGGGTTTTGTTACTAGGAAATAGTCATTGCACTTTGAATTTATTAACTTTTTTTTCTCTTGTTAGCTGCGACAATCACCTCTTCTACAGCCAACAATGGACCATGGTGGGCTCCACCTTTCTTTGGTCATCCGTTCTGAACCTTTTCATACATCTAGTTCCCCTCCCCACTGGCTCTGTTTGAAGAAGGGTCTCGATCCAAAACGTCACCTTTTTCTTTTCTCCAGAGACACTGAGTTACTGACCCGCTGAGTTACTCCAGTATTTTGTGTCTATCTTAAGTGAAACAATTGGTCGTTTCCTCAAAAGATGGCACATGCTCGATGAGCCAAGTGGCAAGATTTTGGATTGGAAAGGTTTAGAAAAAGGTTTCCCAACCTGGGGTAAATTTACCCCCCAATGGGGTAAATTTCACCTACCCAGGGGGTAAATTTGTTGATTCTGGATGTGTACATCTTTTTTCTCATTGACTGACTGTGTTTGGTTCTGGCCTACCGGTATCTGTTCATCATTAGTTGTTCATAAATAAGTGAAATAACATTGTTATATGCTGTTAAAGTTGCCAGGGGTAAACGGGACAAAAAAGGTTGGGAACCCCTGGTTTAGAAGGATATGAGCCAAACACAGGCAAATGGGACTGTTAGTCGGCATAGACAAGTTGGGCCGAAAGGGCCTGCCTCCATGCTGCATAACTCTATGACTTTAATTGCTTGTCCTTTGCTGTAGGACTTACATTTTTTGACTTGAGGACCATTCAGAGTGGATAAGGACATTCTTGCTGGTATTGAGAACCTTATCCTTGCATCAGGAGCCTACACTGCCCAGATTAATGGTGGATGGAGCACCCCACATCACACAATATCCACTTGCACAACCATAACTGTAGAGATTTTTAATCCCACTGCAATCAAGGCCTTCATTATGGGCAAGTCTTTATCATGCTTCACATCATGTTTATTAAAATACATTTTGATTGCCAACTGAAAGAATATGCAGAAAGATGTATTTTACCTGTAACACAATGGAAGTCTTTCAATCAGCTGACGCCAGCTAATGGTAACATCTCCCAAATTTGGCAGCACTTTCTCAGGCGATACAGAGGCAACATGCTGTTTCAAATTAATCTCTCAGCACTGTGTCAAATAGAAATTGGGTTTGTGTACACTAGACATTGTGGTTTATAAATAGAAATTTGATCAAAATCGAACAATGTAGCATAAAGTGGCTGCCTGTGTTTCTGTTGGCAAGTGCTGTTGAATTCCTTTCAATCAGCAATGAATCAGTAAAGTGACCTATCACTCCGATTCTTTCAGTGACATTGATAAGTGTTAATATTTTTTCCAGCCAAAATTATATTGGATTCTTTGTGTAGTTAATTGACGTGTTGTGCATTTATAAAACATTGGAGGATTGTTCAGTAGTCTTTGATAAAAATCTATTCCTGAGGGTTACGTGGGGTTGTGTGGTTTTGAAAGTAATACAATTCAGACAGTGCCTCACAGACAACCCTGTGGACTCTCTGCAGCCCAGTCAACAGGAGCTGCAGAGTGTTCACATGGTCTTGACTAAGGTCCACCATGATCACCAATCATAAACACACTCTTGGGATTGAGGGGGGATCTTATAGATTGAGGGGGGATCTTATAGAAACGTACAAAATTCTTAAGAGGTTGGACAGGCTAGATGCGGGAAGATTGTTCCCGATGTTGGGGAAGTCCAGGACAAGGGGTCACAATTTAAGGATAAAGGGGAAATCCTTTACGACCGAGATGAGAAAAACATTTTTCACACAGAGAGTGGTGAATCTCTGGAACTCTCTGCCAGAGAAGGTAGTTGAGGCCAGTTCATTGGCTATACTTAAGAGGGAGTTAGATGTGGCCCTTGTGGCTAAAGGGATCAGGGGGTATGGAGAGAAGGCAGGTACAGGATACTGAGTTGGATGATCAGCCATGATCATATTGAATGGCGGTGCAGGCTCGAAGGGCTGAATGGCCTACTCCTGCACCTATTTTCTATGTTTCTATGATCTCCACCAGAAAACCATGAGACGGCTTTGATGAAAATTACCAGAATATCCAAGAACTAATTGAACACAAATATAAAAACGTTCTTAGATAGAAAGCTCTACAGGCAGTTGAAAGCCGAAATCCAACAGGAACCCTGTGACCGAAGGAACTGGTGCTGGTTGAAAAGAGCATGTGAGATCGATCTAGGAGGACTCTCTTCCCCATGTGACAACTATGTGTGAGTCAGAGGGATAGGTCATTAAACTTGTTTGTTGCTGATTGAAAGGAATTCAACAATTCAATTCAATTCAATTCAATTCAACTTTATTGTCATTGCACAGATACAAGTATGGGTACAACGAAATGCAGTTTAGCGTCTGTTCGTAGTAATAGTGCAATATAGAAATAAAAATACAGAATAAGCAAACAATGTGGACGGAGAGACTGGAGAAATCTATCGGCGGGACTCCGAGTTCAGCAATGTGATAGTGTTGTTGAAGAAGCTGTTCCTCATCCTACTTGTACGAGACCTGAGGCTCCTGTACCGCCTCCCTGATGGGAGGAGGGCCATTGTAACACTGAATGTTACATTTAGCCACTTTATGCTACATTGTTTTGATTTTGATCAAATTGTATTTATAAACCACAATTTAGTTTTTTAGAGATACAACATGGAAACAGGCCCTTCGGCCCACCATGACTGCACTGCCCAGCGATCACACATACACTAGTTCTATCCTACATGTGAGGGACAATTTACAAGTTAGAGATGCCAATTAACCTACAAACCTGCACGTCTTTGGAATGTGTGAGGAAACCGGGGCACCCGGAGAAAACCCACATGGTCACGGAGAGAACAAACTCTGTACAAACAGCACCCGTAGGATCAAACCTGGTTCTTTGCTGCTGTAAGGCAACATCTCCACCCCTGCACCACTGTGCCGCCCATTTGATTAATCTAGTTGTACCCGTCTTCACCCTTCACCTGTGATAATTACACAAACATTACACGGGGATTTTTTGATGTCTCAACAGCCTATGATCCATCAAATTTAAAGGGACCCATGGAGAATCCTTGCCAAGTATGACTGTCCTCAAAATAATTGCCTGCATTCCACCTTTTGCTGTATGATGGCAAGGAAGCTGTGAATCTAACCAGTGAGTGCATCACAGATTCAATCTCAGTACCAACTGGTATCAAACAAGGCTGGATCATCACCCCATATAACCATATAACATATAACAATTACAGCACGGAAACAGGCCATCTCGGCCCTACAAGTCCGTGCCGAACAACTTTTTTCCCTTAGTCCCACCTGCCTGCACTCATACCATAACCCTCCATTCCCTTCTCATCCATATGCCTATCCAATTTTTTTTTTTTTTTGTACACTCCCAACACTTGTAAACCCCAACACTTTACTGAACATTTCTCACCGCTGTCCTGCATTTCACTTTCAACAAACTTCCTGCTGGAGTGGAGGAGGACGCGAGAAAAGTTTCTCAAACCCACATTGCTTCCACTTCTGAACCAAGTTCCCTGAAACGTCTGTCATGGAGTTGATGTACGTGTTGGGTGGCTAAGCTCTAAGTCATTCTCTGACGCATCTGGCATCACAGCAAGATATTCCAGTGATTTAGACAAAGGAAACGATCCCATAACGTTCTCAAAGAATGTCATCCCTGTCAAATTGTGGGAATCCCATGCCCATGGCTGGTCAAAATGGAGTCAGAGCATTTGTAGGTTCCATGGCAAACCTGGAGTCCCTCCTGCTCAGCATAAGTGGCGGAAGAAACTGATCACCTCCCAACTTCTTCAGCCACCTGGCCATCAAACTGCTCTGGCCCCAGTTGAGTCTTCAGGTCCTACATCGGCCTTGTCAACTGTCCCAGAGCCCACGGCGTGGTGTGGGAGCAAGTCCTCCTCACCACCGAGGGACTGGCCTGGAAAATATTTAATCATTTGCACGTGAACCCATTAAAGTCAACTAATTGAGATTGGAATGTTCCCAGGCAACAGCAGTGGAATTTGTACTTGTTTAGGCTTTCTGTCAATTACACTTAGGCCATTTGGAGTTTTAGTAAAGTAAATACCTCAACTAATCTTGGGCTTGCCAGTAATTTGTAGATTTTTAGGACATTATGTGTACACATAAATCTGTAGGTGTGAAGCACTCATTATTAGAAATACCTTCTGTGGAAAAGTTAATCAACACAGTGTTATCATGGTTTGAGATAATAAACAAACAATTCTAGAAAATACAAACAATGGGAAAAGATTTTGCTTAGTTTCACCAGACATGAGGTGATGGTCCTGAGCCATCATATAATTTCTTTGGGAATAAATTGCCTGTGGTCTTTCAGGAGTTCAGGTGAGGACTTATTGTCCGGATTTCAGGTGCTTTGTAAAATGAGCCAGTTACAACATGAAGCATAGTTGGCCATAAATGAGATGTGAGTTCCCAGCCCAACAAACCCCTTTGTGTGAAGGTTGCTGCTATTTTACCATCTGGTGGAGACTGTTTTTGTTCTCCTGTTCTGTAGCAGTAACACAGTGGCTTCTACAACAAACCATCAGACCCATGCCAAAACCACAGTCATGTTTTCAAATGCTCATTGAGTGTACAATCCCTCTCAGCGAGCAGCTTGTTCCTATTTGTGGTTTACAGTGCGGACTCAGCAGGGATAAAACATTTGATCCAGACAGGAGAATTGTTGGAGAAACTGTGCTACTACCTTAGACTAGCCAATGTTGTGGCCTAACACTCGACTATTTGTAACGTATCTCAGCCCTGATGTGATCAAAGTGCAGGGAAATGTTGCCAAGGCTTCTTAATCCAATGTTTCTACTTGCAGCATGCAAGGGAAGGAATTACATTGGACCTGGGGTTAAAGAGCCCGATTCTGAGGAAAAGATGTCTATATGTGGTATTAACAGAGTTCCTTTTCTGGTCAATAGTATTGCTTTGAGTCCCAGAATTAATTGAATCACTGAAAGAATAAGCATGAAAATAGGCCAGTTCAGCCCTCTGAGTCCATGCCAACTATCGACCACCCGTTCACACTAGTTCTATGTTATCCCACTTTCTTGTCCACTCCCTACACACGAAGGGCAATTTACAGAGACTAATTAACCTACAAACCTTCACATCTTTGGGATGTGCGAGGACACCTGAGCACCTGGACGAAACCCACATAATCATAGGCAAAACACGCAGACAACATCCGAGTCGGGAGCGACCATGTGTCTCTGCCGCAGTGAGGCAGCAGCTCTACCAGCTACACCACAGTGTCACTGAATTCAGCGATCAGAAAAGGTAGTTAATAAATAGAATCTAAACTGATAATTTTGTACGCAAGGTGATAAAGTAACTTTTCCTTTTGCTGATTTATAACTTGTGTCGGAAGTAGAAATACATTTTAAAATCATCTTGGAATTAAACAATGTAGTGGAGAGGTGTGAAGGAACAAAGCAGTATTTCTGTGTAGGAGGGAACTACGGATTCTGGTTTACACCAAAGATAGACACAAAATGCTGGAGTAACTCAGCGGGAAAGGCAGCATCTCTGGATAGAAGGAATGGGTGACATTTCGAGTCGAGACCCTTCTGCTGACTGAGTCAGGAGAGAGGGAGATACAGAGATGAGCAGCGAGAGAGGATGCTCTTGGTGGAGAGAGGATACGTGCTCAGGGGCAGGGGTTACCAGCTTCATTCCCACACAGCACTCCACCACGAGACAAATGGTCAGACCAATTGACAACCTTACTTGGAACCCCATTGAGAACAAATTTGCAACCATTTGGTCAGCTGGCTCATTAATCAAGTGAATTTAATATTTACGTGGTCACACTCAATAGATCTAAGATATAATTTTCTGTGATGGGAACGCAGCACATATTGCAACCGTAAGAAAGGACTGCTTGTGATCTGTTGAATATAAAAGACAAAAGCGAATCAATATAAATCCATGCTCACCATTGATCACCCTTTCATACTAGATCTATGTTATCCCACTTTAGCATCCGTTTCCCCACTAGGGGCAATTTACAGAGGTTAACTAACCAAGGCCGCCTGCAGTGCCCTTAGGACATGGGAGGAAACTGGGGCACTCTGAGGACACCCACGCGGTCACAGGGAGAAGGTGCAAACTCCACAAGACAGCACCCGAGTTCAGAATTGAACCCGGTCTCTGGCACTGTAAGACAGCAACTATATCAGCTCCATGGCCTGCTGCAGAAAGTTCCCTTCATTTTCTGTTTTTATTTCAATTTCTAGAATCTGCATTTTCCTTTTTAATTTCATTTTAGGTTGTTACCATTTGCAGCTTTCGGACTTATTTCACAAACTATCCATAATTTTGCAAAAGATTCGATCATCCGGAGGAATGAAAAATACATTTTTCACGAAACATGCTTCCTGGATGTTTTAATTACAGTGAAATGTAAACAATCCTAAAAATGAGATTTATCTTTATAATTCTGTGTCGGGCTGCTGCTGGAATTAATTTACAGGATTAGAGTGTCATGCTGGGTGAAAATGTTTCATGAACAGCTGCTGTTTGCCAGGTCACTTAGTAGCATTTGACCAAGAGAAAACCCACTGTCTTTTTCTTGATTAGTTGCCCATAGTGATTGTGGTTAAAAATTCAGATTTTAAGACATTTACAGGATGGCAGCTTTAAAGTGCAATAATGTGATGGGAAGTTCTTGTCTGAATGAGTGCAGAATTTTAAGCAACTGCTTAAGTATTCAGAGACTCTGCGTGCATTCAGAAGCCCCGAAAACAAAATTGAACAGGTCGCCAGAGTTAAGCTTTGTCTCCTGTTATTTCCAGTCTTGCGCCTTCTGCTGTCAGGTCTGGTCTTGGCCTGACTTTGTGCTACGGAGACTTTGTTTGCTGCGGACTGTGTAGCATTGCTTTCTGGCTCACCCTGTGCTGACTTTGCTCGCACTGTTTCATTCTTGGAAAGTTTCATTGTTTCCCAGGAGATGAAATGCGAAGCTTTCTGGCAGCTTTCCGTGAGCTGGAGTCTGAAGAGCCTCTGGAGCTCAGTGGCGGCCTTCCCTGGCAGCAGCAGGCGAGGTGTGGTAATTGAAGTCCGATCACACACAGCATGAAGTCTACCACAGCGCAGTACGCCGTCTGCATCTCCACCGCGTGCCTTGTATACTGTCCCGACTGCAACATTATCCAGCCAAGAGTGAACCAAAGCCAGGTATTTCCTAATACGAGAGGGAAGGAAAGGAACGTTGTCTGATAAACATCCTCAGACTGGCATTAAGAACAAATTACCTGCTCTAGCTTCCTAGCTGATGATTGGTGGTGCATAGGAGTGTAGAATATGAAAGAGTTAAATAATCAGAAGCTTGGGACCTTAGGTTTTGCCATCGGCTGAGACTTAACTCACTAGATCAGTTCACTTCACCAAAAGCTGCATTGGGAACAGGGAACATGACTCAATTTACAGAGCTCTGTGAAAACCTGTGACCCACTATAGTCAGCTGGACCCATGTTTTCCAAATTTGCAGCTGCTGGAGATTAAAGCTTTTCAGATTGAATGGTAATGATGTACTCAGCACAGGAAATGGTCCTTTATAGCAGTGTCGTAAAAGTTCAGAGGGGATAGGATGTAGCCTTGGAGCGACAGGGTTTCCCAAAGCCTTTCTCTTTGTGATAGCATTTCCACCTGTGCATCAGAATCTTTTTATTTGAACCAATCTCTGGGTTGTCCCATCAGGAGGAGAACAGAGCTTGAACACCAGACTCTGGGTTGTCTTTCAGTGGGGCAGCCAATCAGTCTGAACAGCACCTATCTATGTCCTCCAGAGATGCTGCCTAACCCCGCCCGCTGAGTTACTCCAGCACTCTGTGCCTTTTACACAAGAGTCCCTTGTTGGATGGTTTGTGGAAACCCAGAATATGTCATGGCACTGCATGTTTTTCTTCTCACCCAATATTGGTTTGAACCATGAAGGGCGTGTTCATATCAGCCGGAGAATCCTTCCATTGTTTAACACTACTCTCCAAGAGAATGGACGATAATGAGAAAGCAGCAAAGCCAGGCAGGCAGGTCCTTCTCTCTGAGAGAAAGTGGAATTGAGTCTTACATCGACAGGACCAAGTGTAGACTGGGCAACTGTGTTGCCAAAGCCTGGTCCTCTGTCCACCAGGACCTGCTGGAGCTCCTGATTGTTAAGCATTAGACAGAGGAACAGAATTAGGCCATTTGGCCCATTGAGTCTTCCCATTCACTCGAACCATTTTAACTCCCCTTTTCATTCCCATACAGACCTTTCTGTCATTGGCACCCTCCTTTGTCAGAGTGAGGCCACATGCAACTTTGAACATGGAATACTCCATACTAAAGTAATAACTGCCACCTGCCCCCTCTATTTCTTAGCATACCTATTTCTTCTACTATTCCACTGTTCACCCTGTCCCTTTCCCTGCCTTTGTACACTCATCTCCCACCTCCCCAGTCTCTCATTTCCCTTTTATATCCCCTCTTTCCCCTTCCACACATATACCCCTCTCCAGCTGTACATTTTGTTGCTCTTTTTCTCTCCTAATTGGACACGCTTTTGTCTCTCTTTTAACTCTAGCCTTTTACTCCACCCATCTGGCAATTAACCCCCCCTCATCTGTATCCATCTATCGCTTGCCAGGATTTATCCTGATCCCAACTCTTTTCCACCATTCTCCCCCTACTACTATCAGACTTGACCAGAAACATCGCCTCTCCATTACCTCCGCAGATGCTGCCTGACCCGCTGAGTTCCTCCAGCACTTTGTATTTTGCTTATTGAGTCTTACCTGTATTACCCCACCTACCCGTCAGTGACTAGCAGTCAGTATCTACTGATATTTTTTCTCCTTTCCAATCGAAGACCAGTTGAGGTCATTCCAACCACACCACCAAGATCATTATCACAGGCCAAGTGTCAAAGTGGAGCCATTACTTGTAACAGTGTTACAAGGAGTCCCTCCCCCGATCCCACGAAAGATCCCTTTTTAAAGTAGGAAGTTAAGAAGGAGAAGGAAGTTATTTTGTTGCACTGACAAATATTCTTCCCTGAACCAATTCCACTAAAAATCCAACCTCACATGTTGTTTTCTCATTCAGTAGTCATAGAGTGATACAGTGTGGAAACAGACCTTTCGGCCCAACTTGCCCACACCGGCCAACATGTCCCAGCTACACTAGTCCCACCTGCCTGTGCTTGGTCCATATTCCTTCAAACCTGTCCTATCCATGTACCTGTCTAATGGTTTCTTAAACATTGGGATAGTCCCAGCCTCAACTACCTCCTCTGGCAGCTTGTTCCATACATCCACCACCCTTTGTGTGAAAAAGTTACCCCTCAGATTCCTATTAAATCTTTTAGTTACCGAACTGCTTGTGCATCAGAACAATATGGAGTACAGTTGGAAAGGTTTGGGAACTATCCTGAGCAAGAATAATGGAGAGGAAAAAAAACGATCTAAACTTGGGAACAAAACTTTATAAAGGGTCTAAGATTCAGATTTAAATTGCCGGAACGATGAATTCCCTGAAGATAGCATTAAAATCATAATTTTGCCGAGCTGCATGAAAATATGTGACCCATTATTCTTAGCTATTCAGTGGATACGATAAGGTCTTTCTAATCTTTTCTCTCCACCATTCTATTGTTAGTGGCAAGAACATAATATGGTGCCATATGACTGTATGTATACTTTGCAAATTCATAGTGATGCAAGGGGATTTTCTAACAAACTATGTTTGTTCATGTTTATATTTATCTTACTTCTATATCCTTATTTCCTGCCACACCATTGAATTAGCGGTCTGAAAAAAGCAGGTGGTTTATATATTTTTTAAATGAATAAAGCAATTCTTGGAAGAAATAACCAGAAATTGTTATAATCCTGGAAGGATGGTGAAACCAGATTCAAGAATGACCTTCAAAGGGGAATTACGTGAATAGTGGAAATATGCAGTTTTCTGGTGAGGACAAAGGGACTGATTGAAAGACTTTCAAAGATCCTGCAATAATGTGATAGGCCTAACAGCCACCTCACATGTTGTATGTCCCTAAAATGAGTCCTTATGGATCTGTCCCACTTAGGCGACTGCAGGAGACTATGCGATCGCCACGTGGTCGCCAGATGTTAGCGAGTGGTTGCCGGGGAGTCGCCTTCATGATCGTGAGGAGTTCCCGCATTCCCTCATTATGGTCGCCGTGAATTTTTCAACATGTTGAAAAATTAGCGGTGACTAGAATGAAGCCGCCATGGAGAGTAGCGAGATTTATCGTGCCGTAGGTGGGTCACCAGGAGTTCCTATTGGGTTGCCAGGAGGTTGAAGGTTCTCGTAGGTTCTTGTAGGATGTAGCCGGTGCTGACCGGTGAATTTCGTTGGCTCACTGGGAAAAAAAATGTAAGCAGTAGTTTTCAGAACCAAGGATAACTGACCGGTAATGTAATGTCCGCCGAACTTCACAGCCGTGTACCTCTGGCTTCTTAAAAGTTGTCTCCACTCCTTCTCCCCCCTCTTCCCCCCTCCCCCCCTCTTTTAAAGGACTTACCGTACACTGTGCTTTAGCCGTCTTAATTACAGCGCCAACCTTCCTGTTTATCGCGGTGTGTGTCTGTATCACCTTGGCTTTGCACCGTGTGAATTTCACTCAGACAGCGCTCCCCCCGCTTGCCCTGTCCCCCGCCTGCATAACGGGTTGCTGAAGGAAGCGATGTGTGTGTGTGTGTTCCACTCTGACAGTCGCCGTTCCAGTCGCCAGTTGACTTGACAGACAATTTTAAAACAATGATGCTTGTTTGAATCTAAACCCTATATGAAGAGCAGTTCAGTGCAGCGCAGGCAACTTTGAGTATGATGTGAGTAATTATAAAGTGTCCTTTACAACATCCCAGGATGATTCTGAATAATAGCAATTTATCAAGCAGCTTCCCATGTTCTCACTGTTAGAAACCGTCAGTTGTGCCACTGGGTGTAATTTCACCTGATCATCAGATCATTGGAGATTGTATCCATGATTTGCATTCTTAATTTGTGTAAATCTACAACTAATAGAAGGAAGCATAGCAATTTTAATAACTTGTTGTCTGTCATTCATCACAATATTATTCCGTATTGCTTTGAGGTTTCTAATAATACAGATTTTCCCCGATTCGGCATGTTACATGTTAGAGAGCAGAAAACACAGCATTGCCACGAGTTACTCTAGATAGATTACTGCACAGTGTATTTCTCTTGGAATAACAAAAGGTAATACATGTAGGAAATTCCAGTAGAATGCCTTCAATTTCTCAAATAATGTTGCTGCAGTGGATTGATCGGCATAACACAATATCTGATGAGAATAGGAATCTGCCAACTTTTAAATCAGTTCTACACTACAAATAAATATCATAGCAGCATGAAACAGCAAGTGGATTTTTTTTTTAGACTCTTGTTACCCATATACCTCCGTCCATAAACGATATTAAATATATATATTTTTATGCACACTACTTTAGAACCTCTTCTCTATAATTCCCTGAGTCCTCATAATTTGCTAGGCTGCAATTGAACTAACCCATCAATATGTTTCAGTGTTCAGTGTCTCAGCCACGATCACGTTGAATGGTGGTGCTGGCTCGAATGGCCTCCTCCTGCAACTATTGTCAATTGTTTACTCAAGGTAATTTTTGGAAAATGCCATGCCCCCAACAGCACTCAATATGAAGCTTTGAGATACTGTTTATCTTCCTGTACAACACTGGACTAAAGAGCGTGTCCCACTAACGTGACTTTTCAGCGACTGGCTTCGACCTTCAAGCTCGAGGGCACTCGCCTGAAAAACCTCTAGCTGGATCGACCGTCAACGATGGAACCCCGAGCTGGATCGACCGTCAACGCACACACACACACACACAAACACATCGCAAAGGCGGGGGCCAGGGAAAGCGGGGGAGTCTGAAATTCACACCCGCGATGAACAGGAAGGTTAAAGACGGCTGCCACAGTGTATGGTAAGCCCTTTAGAGAGCGCGGAGGGGCGGAGGGGGAGAGAAGGGGATAGAAGGGGGGAAGAAGGGGAGGAGAAGGAGCGGAGACACTTTTAAGAAGCCAGACAACTTTTAATAAAGTTTAGCGGGCATTTACAAGATACAAGATACAAGATAGATTTATTCATCACATGTGCCAGATGGCACAGTGAAATGAAATTCCCATACAGCCATACAATAAAAATTGTAACATTTAACATTACCGGTCGGTTTTCCTTGGCTCTGAAAACTCCAATGAGCCAATTAAAATGCCCGGTCAGCAAAGGAGATTGCCTACGGCTACCTCGACTGCCTAGCGACCCCACTCCACTGCACTATGATTTCAAAAGAAAGATGCCGACCAATTTTTACTCACGGAAAATTTTTCAGCATGCTCGACCAAACTGAGGCCGCGAGTTTGCGGGAACTTCCCTCGAGCATGAAGGAGAGTTCCAGTGACCTCCTAGGACTTCCTAGGACCACGTGTCGACCATGCTGCGAGTTTGAGTCGAGAGCAAACTCTTCTAAACTCGCAAATTAGGTCAACGCAGTGGGACAGCCCATTATGGCACCCAGCAGATAAACTCCTGGTATTCATAGAGCCCCTCTTCCCTCTCCTCCCAGAGTCCCTGCTTTCACCCAGTCATGTTTGCAAGTCTACATGTATTAAGTCCCATGTTTGAACCCCCTTCTCATTCCCCACCAAATGAAGTTTACAGTAGAGAAAGCAAATGACAATGTTTTCTTGTGTCTACAGGATATTACTGTGCACAGATTTGTTGCTATGCCTCCCACATTACAACAGTGAATATGTCAAGAGTGTTTAATTGTCAAATGTACCGAAACAGAACAACAAATTTCTTACATGCAGCAGCATAGTGAGTCAGCAAACACAGCACTAAATAGATAACATAATAAAAAAAAAACAAGAAAATGTTCAATAATTAAAAAAGGAACCCCTGATATTCGTGGAAAAGAAAACATCTGCCTGAAGTCCCTCCGTTCGTAGATCAAAGTTTAGTTGCTGTTTGTGGTATTTCAAGACCCTGACAGCTGTTCCTGAACCAGAATGTCACATTTTTCAGACTCCTATACCTTCTTCCTGATGGCAGGAGTGAAATGAGAGCTTGGCCAGGGTAGTGTGGGTCCTTGATGATGCTAGCCACCTTTTTGATATAGCGCCTCCTCTAGTTCCTTTCAATGTGGGGAGATCAGTACCCTTGATAGACAACAGTCGTGTCCTCCACATTTTGTAATCCCCTTCATTCCTGGTCATTCGAGTTGCCGAACCAGGTCGTGATGCAACCAGTCAATATGCTCTCTACCGTACACTGTAGAAAGTTGTGAATATTCGTTGACATACAGAATCTCCTCAACCTTCAAAGGAAGTAGGGGCATTGATGGGCTTTCTTTATGAAGGTGCTGGGTCCAGGACAGATATTCAGAGATATGCACACCCAGGGACAAAGTTGTTGACGGTAGACACAAAATGCTGGAGTAACTCTGCGGGACAGGCAGCATATCTGGAGAGAAGGAATGGGTGACGTTTCAGGTCGAGACCTTTCTTCAGACTGAAGAAGATCGGAAGAATGGTCTCAACCCAAAACGTCACCCATTCCTTCTCTCCAGAGATGCTGCCTGTCCCGCTGAGTTACTCCAGCATTTTGTGTCTACCTTCGATTTAAACCAGCATCTGCAGTTCTTTCCTACACTCAAAGTTGTTGACTCTCTCTCCACCACCATCCTATCGATGAAAACAGGTTTGTGGATCCTTGACCTTCCTCTTCTAATGGCAATAATCAGCTGCTGGGTCTTACTGACGTTGAGAGCTAAGGTTGTTGTTGTGGCACCACTCAATGGGACGATCGATCTCCTTCCTGTACTCTGACTCATCATTACCCACAATTCACCAAACAATGATGACGTCATCACATAGTTAAAAATGGAGTTGAAACTGTGTCCGTCTACACAGCCATGAGCAGAGAGTGAGTAGAGCAGGGGCACTCCTTCTCCTATACGGTTGAATAACTGACAGACCCAAGAGTGAAAACATGGAAGCAACTTGATATGTAGTCATTCTGCAGAAAGCTTAATATGAATTTTAGTGCCATGGATTTAATACACGTGGAAATGGGACCTTCAGCCCATCCTTGCTGACCACCAAGTATCCATTTACATTAATACAGCTGGTAGACCTACTGCTCAAAAACGTCAGTGAACTGGGTTCAATCCTGACCTCCAGTGTTGCCTGTGTGAAGCTGGTGACCACCATCGCATCATCTACCCCTGCCAATTCTAACATTCACTGGGGGAAATTCACAATGTCCGGTTAACCTACTAAACCACTTGTATTTGGGTTGTGGAAGGGAACCAGAGCAACCAAAGGAAATCCACAAGGTCACCAGGAGAACTCCACACAGACAGCACAGGAGGTCAAGACTGAACCCAGTTCACTGAAGCTTTTCAGAAGTAGCTGTACAAGAAGTATCAATATACTGCCACTCTGCATATTTTGGAATGAGTCATTTAAAAATAAAGGAGCCTATTTGGAACCAGAAGCCTATTTGGAGCTCAGTGTAGCACAGGCAGAGGAGAGCCTCAAGTAGATTACTACTGTTTTCAGATGAACAGCTAATATGTTAAAAGTATCTTTTAAACTTCATTCTATGATGTCATGAGGACAAACAGTTGTCGATTTACTGCAACTCCCATGTAGCACAGCACAAAGTGGGCCAATCAGCTTCTGGGGAGGGAATGGATCTACAACCTTTCTGATCAAGAGCCTTCTTCAATCTGAAGAAGAGCCCCAACCTGGAACATCGCCAGAGTCTAAAGAAGGGTGCCAACCCGAAATGTCAGCTGTCCATTCCCTCCACGGATGGTGTCGTACACCCACTGAGTTCCTCCAGCACTGGGTTCTGCACAGGATTCGAGCAAATGCAATTCCTTTGTCTCCTGTGTTCCCATCTGGCACACCCTGGCTCGGTGCCCCTCCTGGCAGTGCTGGACCACACTCCTAGTCGGTCAGCTGCCCTGCCATTACTGACAGGAAGATGCAATTCATTGCATTTTTATTTTTTCACTTACGGAGTTTCAATAGGAACAACATATAGTGCTAGCCTCCTGATAATGCCAAAGCCTAAATATCAAAGTGAATGTAACAAGTCGAGAATCTGTGCCTTTAAAATGTGTGTTGAGTTAATCGGTGAACCTTTGTTCAGTTATTCGTGGCAGCTTACCTGCCTTGCTTCACCTGTAAACAAAATCTGGCTTTGTCTCTCTCCCACTCCGAGGTCATGAAAGATTGCTCCTTGAATAGGTAATACATAGTTCTGATGCAGTGGAGGGGCTCGGCACTTTACCTATTCTTGTGGTTAATCAGATCACTAACATTTCTCAGCTATGTTACACTTCTATAACACATTCACTGTCATTTATTGGCCCCGTTCTCCAATTGCCTAATGCGTGTGTACCAACCCAGGTTCCGCCAGACTAGACAAACATCTTTGAACGTGCCGGTCGGTACTGCTTATTAAAGAGCGCACCTACATTTTTAAGAGATTGTATTTCTTCTTATGTGTCGCAAGGAACAGTAGATGCTGGTTTAAATGGAAGATAGACACAAATGCTGGAGTAACTCAGCGCGGGACAGGCAGCATCTCTGGAGAGAAGGAATGGGTGATGTTTCGGGTCTGATAAAGGTCTGGACTCAAAATGCAACCTATTCCTTCTTTCCAGAGATGCTGCCCTTCCCAGCATTTTGTGTATTTCTTCCGATCTTTTCCTGATCATTCATTGCATGTTCAGTAGAAGATGTTCCATAGAAAGGCTGTAGGTAACATTTGCATTTTTTTCTGAGGAACCTCGACCAGTTATGATACTTGGGAAACAACAGCTGGAAATTCATCCCCCAGATTTCAGCTTGTTGCTGCTAAAGGAATCAAGTAATTGTGCAATATTAGTACTGCTGCGTTCAGTTGTTATAGATGTACTTTTTGCACAGTGTGCACTGTGTCTCAACAACCATATGAAATTACACACTTGGATGTTAGCATATTTTTATGATCAGCATTTTATGCTTAGCAAAATATTCTCAAACTATAATTTGGCGGTGAAGAACAAATTGAAAACAAAATAAATCTCAGGTGCTGGAATCCAGAACAAAATACAGAATGCTGGAAGAACGCAGTAGGTGCCGCAGCATCTGTAAAGTCAAATTGTGTAACTTTTTGTATTGAGTCGAGATTGAGGGGGAACATGAAAGATTGCCTTTTCTCCAAAGGTTTAACACATGCACTTTCACTGTGCTGAGCAATGTGAACCTTGATTGTTTTTTTAAACATTGAAACATTGAACCATAGGAAAATAGGTGCAGGAGTAGCCATTCGGCCCTTCAAGCCAGCACCGCCATTCAATAAGATCTTGGCTGATCATCCAAAATCAGTACCCCATTCCTGCTTTTTCCCCATATTAGCTCTAAGAGCTAAATCAAACTCTCCCTTGAAAACATCCAGTGAATTGGCCTCCACTGCCCTCTGTGGCAGAGAATTCCACAGATTCACAACTCCCTGGGTGAAAAGGTTTTTGCGCATCTCAGTCCTAAATGGCCCTTTCCCCACGGCCAGTAACAAGATGGCTGTGGAACTCCACTGCACTAATCAGCAAACTCAGCCCAGGGCCGCCACTTTCTCTCATGCCATTACCACAATACAGAGCTCCTTTATCAGCAGAGCCAATGAGGAAAATAATTTGTACAATGAGGGGAGTGGGATATTTTCTTTGTGATGGGTTTGGCTTTGACAAGACAACATAGACTTTGACCTGTGAAACTCAATGGACAACAAGGAAATAGATTTAAGGCTTATTCTTTAATCACCATTTTCTCATTGTTCATTACACATTTTGCAGCTGCTTTGTACTGTGAATGCTTGTAGAATCAAAAATGGGTTAATAATTGCTGTTTTGCTGTGGCTACTGAGTAACAAAGATCAGGACTTTGCAGTAATTCATTGTACATGACGCAGTGAGATAGTTTTGAGAGGTGTAACATAAACGTAGCTCTTTCTGGTTATGCTTCCACAACAGAATCAAATTAGTTAAATAATCTGGTCTGCAGGCGGTGACTTTGAAATGGTGTGATATCCCAATATGCCAGATCTCTTCCGAACCTTCACTCCCAACTAAGGACCCACTTTATCTCAGAACCCGCACTTTTCCACAAGAGTTGAAAATAATGCTCTTTAAATCAGTTTGCTTGCAGAAAGCCCGACCAGTTACCAAGATAATGATTAAAAAACAAAGTGGGAGTTGGAAGAGGAGGGGTGTGCAAACTATTTAATTGCTACTTGTCTGCAGACAATCTCCTGTTTAATAGCTGTTGAGACTCTAGTCTCCCGCAGGATTAAAATCAGTGGACATCTTTGTGAGGTTTTTTTTAATAGCACTTGGCAGACTTTATGTTCTGATTTCCCACCCCCTTGGCAATGTGGCACATTCCTCACTGGGGAAGGATGGACTTATGGTGATTAGTTACTGGAGTGGCTGTTTGACTGAGAGGGAGTGAGAGCCATGTTGAACACTAGGTCGCCTCTGCTGAAATTGTAAAGTAACAAGTGGATTAACAAAGGATTGAACAGTGTTCAACGGCAAAAAGGCTTCATTCGTGGGTAAGCTGAAGATATTCTTGTTTATATTAAAACTTAAGTTTAACCTTTAGAAAACACGTATTGACAGTTTTCATTGACATTCCGTGGACAAGATTAAGTGGTTTCCGAGCTGCAAACGTGAACAAAAGGCAGGTTTCGGACCTGGTGTCTGGTGTCATTTCTCTGAGCACAGTTTATGTAAGTCTGGCCAGTGTGAGTTATCTACCTGCTTAGAAAATAACCATATGTTGCAGAAGTTTCAGATGTCGAAGAGATAAACTATTGCATCTGAACGCAGGTATGGAGGCAAAGGAGGCTATACATTTCATAACGTCTCTTATACTTTTGAAGGTTTTGAAACCTTACTTCCACCCTTCTCCCCAAAAATGTACCAATGCTTTTTTTTTAGAAAATTATTTTAAATTATTTTGCGCTGTTGTCAGGGAATCGGTTGTTCAGACTGCCTCACCTGGCAACAGCGCACAATGTCTACTGGCATTGAACAAAGACTGCCTGGTTTGGAGTATTGAAATATTCAATCAGTAAGTGTGCTTTGTCATGCTGACTGCTTAGTCGCACTGTCCAAGTCAGACCTCTGTATATTTCACACCTTTCGGTTTAGATTTTATGGTTGGAAATCAGAAGCAAAACAGACTCTTATTTAATGCTTACTTGTACTTGCAAACTCATTTGATTACCGTAGGTTCTCACTGGAGCTGTGCATTTCTTTTCTGCTGGATGTTTTTTCTCTGCTGGATGTTTGCCTGTAAACGGTGAAATCTAATACCCGTGTTAAAACAGCAGGATTACCAGCTGAACCTGAGTTCCATGAAGGCTGATTACCAAAGAATAAAATTTCGCAGTGCTCTTTAGAGTGATCAATTCTGGTCAATCAATATCTTTTATGCAATATCTTTTAAACAAAATCATTTATTACAAATTGTGGTTGGTAGTGCAACAGGGTAAGTGTTAACAAAATGGATCTGAATTAAAAAGTGAAGGATAGACATATTTTCATGGAGCAGGTAATTTTTTCATTATGGGATTACATGCCAGAACTGAGTAGCCAGATACTAGTTCAGAAATAAAACTAATACAGACATTCTGAACCAGACCTGAACTCATGGACTTTTTTTGGTGATGGCCCAATCTGACCCTGAACCTAACACATAGCGGTGATCCCATCAGGCTCGGGTCAAGTACCCAGGTTCTGTCCCTAATTGTCCTTGAGACGGCAGTCATCAGCCTCCTATTTTTTTCTGAATTGTAGTCATTTGATGGACTGAGAATTGCAGGGCTTTGACCCAGCGACAAAGAATTTGCAGAAGAAATTGCAGGAGTCGGGCTGAAGTATATGAATTGTCATTAGACACGGGTGAGGTTCCGGAAGACCGGAGGGTGGCTAATGTTGTGCCTGTTTAAGAAGGGCTGCAAAGAAAAACTTGGGAACTGTAGACCAGTGAGCCCAACATCTGTGGTAGGGAAGCTACTGGAGAGGATTCACAGGGTGAAGATATACATGCATTTGGAAAAATAGGGATTGATTAGGGATGGTCAACATGGTTTTGTGCATGGAGATGATGTCTCATAAATGTAATTACATTTATTGATGACGTAACCAAGTAGGTTGATGAGGACACAGCCATAGACATTGTCTACATGGACTTCAGCAAAGATGAAGTCTTTGAAAAGATTCTGCGTGGAAGGCTGCTCTGGAAGATTATATTGAACAGGATCTAAGAAGAACCAATTAGCTGGATTCATGCCAGGGAAACCGGAGGGACAACTTTTTCAACCCAGAGTTGGCTTTATGGTAGGAAGCATAAAGTGGTGGTGGAAAGTTGTTTTCAGACTGGAGGCCTGTGACAAATGGTGTGCCTTAGCGATTGGTGCTGAGCCCATTGCTGTGTGTAGTTTTCTATCAACAATTAGGTGAGAATGGGAAAGGCATGATTTGTAAATTTGCGGATGGCACTAAAGTAGGTGATATCACACTGTCCTGACTCACCTGGACAGACAGGGCACGTACGTGAGGATGCTCTTCGTTGACTATAGCTGCATTCAATACGGTCATCCCCACCAAGCTCACCACCAAACTCCACCAGCTAGGCCTCAGCTCGCCGATATGCGATTGGATCCTGAACTTTCTGACGGAGCGACCGCAGGCAGTGAGACTGGGCCCGCACCTGTCCTCCACTATCACCCTGAGCACTGGCACACCACAGGGCTGTGTACTAAGCCCCATGCTCTACTCCCTCTTCACTCACGACTGTGTTCCTGCATTCGACACCAACACCATCGTGAAGTTTGCAGACGACACAACAGTGATTGGGCTGATCACCAACGGTGATGAAACAAAATACAGGGCGGAGGTGCAGAACCTGGCGGACTGGTGCGCACGTAATTGAGGTAATTGAGATAGTTGAGGCCAGTTCATTGGCTATATTTAAGAGGGAGTTAGATGTGGCCCTTGTGGCTAAAGGGATCAGGGGGTATGGAGAGAAGGCAGGTACAGGATACTGAGTAGGATGATCAGCCATGATCATATTGAATGGCGGTGCAGGCCCCAATCTCCATTTACGGGGAAAGTGTGGAGAGAGTGTCCAGCTTTAAGTTTCTGGGCACTCACATTTCAGAGGGCCTCACATGGTCCACCAACACCGCTGCGCTGGTCAAGAAGGCACAGCAACGACTGTTCTTCCTGAGGACATTAAAAAAGACTGGTCTGCCCCAACAGCTGCTGACAACGTTCTACCGCTGCACCACAGAGAGCATATTAAAGTATGGCATCTCTGTGTGGTATCTCAGCTGCACGGAGGCGGAGAGGAGAGCTCTTCAGCGCGTCGTCCACAGAGCGCAGAGGATCATTGGGACAGAGCTACCAGCCTTGGAGGGCATCTACCACACACGGTGCCTCAGGAAGGCCGTCAGCATCCATAAAGACTCATCACACCCCTGTAACGGACTGTTTGAACTACTTCCCTCCGGCAGACGTTACAAGGCCTTCTACGCCCGAACCTCCAGACTCAGAAACAGCTTTATTCCAAGAGCTATAGCGGCTCTGAACCGGCCCTGCTGAGTGCCCCCCACCCCCCCTGGACTGTCTCCCTCAGATGGTCACGTCACACAGCTTATTTATTTATTTTACTCTTCTTTTCCATCGGTTGGAGCTGCATACTAAATCTCGTTGCACTGATGTGCAATGACAATAAAAGATATTATTATTATTATTATTATTATTATTATTATCATAGACAGGTTATCAAAAATTACAGCAGGATCTTGATCAGTTGGCAAATGGGCCAAGGAATGGCAAATGGAGTTTAATTCAGATAAATATGAGGTGTTTCACTTTGGGAGGTCAAAGTGAATAGTAGGGCCCTGTCGAAGGGATCTATGAATACAAATACATAGTTCCCAGGAAGTAGTATATTAGGTAAATACGGTGATGAAGAAGACTTTTGGTATGCTGGACTTCAGCAGTTGGGGAACTGAATATATAAATTGGGATGGAATATGTAGGAAAGAACTGCAGATGCTGGTTTAAATCGAAGGTAGAAACAAAATGCTGGAGTAACTCAGCGGGACTCCCTACAGACTGAAGAAGGGTCTCGACCCGAAACGTCACCCATTCCTTCTCTCCAGAGATGCTGCCTGGCCTGCTGAGTTACTCCAGCTTTTTGTGTCTACCTAGAGAAATTGGGACATTGTGTTACAGTTATATAAGTCGTTGGTGAGGCCGCACAATGAAGTATTGTGTGTAGTTTTGATCACCCTGCCAAGGGAAAGACGGCATTAACTTGGAAAGAGTGCAGAGAAGATTTGCGAGGATATTACCAGGATTTAGGGCCTGAGCTATGGACATAGGTTGGACTTTATTCCTTGGACCACAGGGGGATAGGGGTGATCTTTATAGAGGTATATTTAAAAAATGAACTGAACAGATAGGATGAATGCACAGTCTTTTTCCTTGACTACAGGAATCAAGAACCAGAGGGCATAGGTTTAAGGTGAGAGGGGAACCTGAGGGACAACTTTGTCACGTGAAGGATTTAAGAGAGAGTTAGATAGAGCTCTAGGGGCTAGTGGAGTCAAGGGATATGGGGAGAAGGCAGGCACGGGTTATTGATAGGGGACGATCAGCCATGATCACAATGAATGGCGGTGCTGGATCGAAGGGCCGAATGGCCTCCTTCTGCACCTATTTTCTATGTTTCTATGTTCTAAGGGTGGTGTGTATATGGAGCAAGCTGCCTGATGAAGCAGTTGAGGTTGGTAAATAACAACCTTTAAAATACACTGTTGGACAAGTACATGGACAGGAAAGCTTTAGAGGGCCACAGGCAGGCAAATTGAACCAGCTTAGATGGGGTATCTTGGTCAAGTCAAGAATGAGTTGGGCTGAGGGTCTGTGACTCTGTGATAATGAGGGAATGCCGATGTACTTCCAGGCCAGGATTGTGTGTGTCCTGGTCTGGAACCTTGGGTGGAGCTTAGTCATAGACCTGCAGCCCTTGTGCTTCCAGGTCGAGAGATTGCAGCTCTAGGAGGTTCTGTGGAAAAAGCCAAGACAAGTTTCTACAAAGCAATTTGGAGATTGTACACTCTGCAGCCTTGGTGTGCCTCTGCTGGGTGATAACAGCAGCCTTTAAATCAAGGACAACCTTAGGAAGAACTGCGCTGAAGATAAAATAAAGGTTTTTTTCAGCTCTCCATGTATCCACGACGGAAGGCAATTAAACGCCCCCCACCCCAACTCGTCGGCCTACTGAAGGTCTGCGATCTTTCCAAGCATCTCAGCAAAGCTTAAATCGATTCCCGACTGACGAGAGTTATCTTAAAACGTTATAAAGATTGAATGGGACATATTTTGCTTCCACGTAGATGGGGAGGAGGGGAGAAGGTAGTGACTAGATAAAAGGTAACTTTTTACCGCTTGGGTGGAATGGCATCAGAATGAAGATCAAGCCCAAATTCCAGCCACGGGAGTCTGCTCCCCTTCTCTCCCACTATGGGTCAGTGGTCCTGCTCTCCTTGTCCACACTGTGGGACACTGGAGCTGTGTCCCCTTCTCCCCACTATGGGTCAGTGGTCCTGCTCTCCTTGTCGACACTGTGGGACACTGGAGCTGTGTCCCCTTCTCCCCACTGTGGGTCAGTGGCCCTACTCTCCTTGTCCACACTGTGGGTCAATATTGACCAGCAGGTGAAACGTTTTGAAGGACATATCTGCAAGGAAGAGTTTCTGAGCCTTTGGCCTCCTTATCACCCCACAACCGCACCATTCACCTGATAAGTTTTGTGAGTGAAAATGTGGTGGCCAATATCAGGGCGATGGAGCAATTTGTGATTTAGAATATTTTTATAAAGTGCTCTTCCATAGTGAGGGAACACCTTTTTCATAATATTTGGCACATTGGCCTTCATCAGTCAGTATTGAGTATAGAAGTTGTGAGGTCATGTTGCAGTTGTATAAGATGTTGGTGAGACTGCATTTAGAGTATTGTGTTCAGTTCTGGGCACCATGTTATAGAAAAGATGTTGTCAAGCTGGAAAGGTTACAGAGAAGATTTACGAGGATGTTGCCAGGACTAGAGGGTCTGAGCTGCAGGCAGAGGTTGAGTTGGCTGGGTCTCTATTCCTTGGAGCGCAGGAGGATGAAGGGTGATCTTATAGAGGTTTACAAAATCATGAGAGGAATAAATCGGGTAGATGCACAGAGGCACTTGCCCAGAGTAGGGGAATCAAGGACCAGAGGATATATGTTTAAGGTGAAAGGGAAAAGATTGAATAGGAATCTGAGGGGTAACTTTTTCACACAAAGGGTGGTGGGTGCATCGAACAAGCTACCAGAGGAGGTAGTTGAGGCAGGGACTATCCCAACATTTAAGAAGCAGTTAGACAGGTACATGGATAGGACATGTTTGGAGGGATATTGACCAAACGCAGGCAGGAGGGACTGGTGTAACTAGGACATGTTGGCCGGTGTGGACAAGTTGGGCCGAAGGACCTGTTTCCACACTGTATCACTCTATGGCTCAAACGAGAAAGAATCTCAGCTAAATAAGCAGGGACACTGAGGCATAACAGAGTTAGTAACAAGATAAGTCGGGCGATGGTGATTGTATGATGCTAAAATGGATTTTAAAATCCTGAGGATCATATAGGAGGAAGGAAAGATTAAAAGACTTAAGGGGTCAATTAGTTCAAGGAAGAAGTGAGTTCAGGCAGTCAGACTGCAAGATGAGTTTCGAGTCAGGAATTTCCAGCTGTAATTTAATGTGACGGAAACCCAGCTTACACATAAGTAGGGCAGCTCAGGGGGAAATCCTGGTCTTCCTTTCAGTCTGCTGTGGTTGTATAAAATATCAGCCCTCATGTAGGTGGAAACTTTGGAGCTCAGCCCGAACTATTTTGAAACTTAAGGAAATCACTCGACATTCATTGACGTAAGAAGACAAGAAGTGTGACGCTAGGAGGAAGAATTGGTTGAAGGCCAGAAGGAAGGTGGACATCAACTTTGTCCTGGAGTGCAGAGAGGTTTAACGAGTCTTATTCTGCCATGTTATAATGAATCGTTGCTTTTTTTTGTGACATTGTACGCCATTACGGCCTACTGACACCTCTAAAAAGTTTGTTTTTAATAAGATTTTCACATTATGGAGTTTTTAATGTTACAAAAAGATTGCTAAAGTTTAAAATATAAAATTTATCAATATAATTAAACAGCTAAATAGTAGGTTATAGATGACCAGGGGACATAGGTTTAAGGTGAGGGGGGGAAATATTTAATAGGAACCTGAGGGGCAACTACACAAAGAGTGGTAAGTATATGGAACAAGCTACTAGAGGGGGCAGTTGAGGCAAGTACAATCACATTGCTTAAATAAATTTGGATCGGTACATGGATAGGGTAAGTTTAGACGGATATAGGTCAAACGTAGGCAGGTGAGACTAGTGTTGATGGGGCCTGTTGGTCGGTGTGGGCAGGTTGGGCCAAAGGGCATGTTTCCACGCTTTGTGACTGTGTGACTGACTCTCTGCTTCTATATGTGTACTGGCTCCTTGTTGTCAACAACAAAATCCCACTTCACTGGACCAATTTGAACTCCAAGTCTGTGTTTTGTCAGCAGCATGTTTGAAACAGCAAACAGACTGCTCTGGAATGAAGGATCAATTACAACAAAGAACCACACTGGTAATTTGTTGCATGAGCATTTCTCAAAAGTACAGTAGTCTCCAAAATGGATTACATTTATCATTACTTTATTAGCTAAGTTAACTGGCATAAGAGCAAATGCTGTGTTAAAATGTTAAAACATTTGGTGTTTAATAATAAGTCTCCTTCCATTAAAGGTAATACTTTATAAAAAACATCTATGAATACCATTATTTACTCACAGAATCATAAAATGCGCACTGTAGTCCATACCAGTTTCTGAATAATCTTGTTGGTTCCATTCCTGTGCTTTTTCTCATAGCCCTGGAAGTAATCATTTTAGACTTTAGCGATACTGGTTCTTCAGCCCACCAGGTCCATGTTGACCAGCGATCACCCATACAATAGGACTATCCTACACACTTGGGATAATTTTACCTAAGCCAATAAACCTACAAATCTGTACATCTTTGGAGTGTGGGCGGAAACCGGAGCACCCGGGGAAATCCCACACAGTCATAGGGAGAGCGTACAAACTCTGTACAGACAGCACGCGTAGTCATGATCGAACTCGGGTCTATGGTGCTGTAAGGCAGCAAATCTACCAGCCCAACAGTTTTGTAATGTTTTGGTTTGAAGGCATTGGGAAACATGTTCCCAATGTTGGGGGAGTCCAGAACCAGGGCCACAGTTTAAGAATAAGGGGTAGGCCATTTAGAACAGAGATGAGGAAACACCTTTTCACACAGAGCGTTATGAATCTGTGGAATTCTCTACATCAGAAGGCAGTGGAGGAAAATTCACTGGATGCTTTCAAGAGAGAGTTAGATAGAGCTCTTAAAGATAGCGGAGTCAAGGGATATGGGGAGAAGGCAGGAACGGGGTACTGATTGTGGATGATCAGCCATGATCACAGTGAATGGCGGAGCTGGCTCGAAGGGCCGAATGACTTACTCCTGCACCTATTGTCTAATGTCATTGAATTTTATTTCAACAACCTTTAATGTTTGTGAATTTCAGACATTAACTCTAATTAAATCTAATATTCTTTTGAGTTGATATGCAGGAAGCACATTTTGTTAAAAACCCTTCATGGACCATCCAGTATGTGTTAAACCTGGGTGTGTCGCTGTCAATTATAAATCTTGCACAGTAACAGTAGTTTTAAATCAAGCTACCAGTTTCCATTAAATCTATCACGGTATTATTCTCACCTAAAAAATTAAGTTAAAATTTAATCTGAGTAAAACATGAAATGTTTTGGAACTTTTTTAAATGTATGCCATTTGTGTTACAATGTCTTCAATAAACCTCATTTCAATCGTCAAAGTTTATAAACACTGTGTGATTAGAGTTGGTGGGTTTTTTCTGGGACCTACAGCTTTGTGTGTGGTGTATTTGGATTTTGGATTTTAATCATTCATCATGTGTGCCATTCTTCATGATGTTCAGCCAGTTCATTGGCTATATTTAAGAGGGAGTTAGATGTGGCCCTTGTGGCTAAAGGGATCAGGGGGTATGGAGAGAAAGCAGGTACAGGATACTGAGTTGGATGATCAGCCATGATCATATTGAATGGCGTTTCAGGCTCGAAGGGCCGAATGGCCTACTCCTGCACCTATTTTCTATGTTTCTATGTGTTAGTCAGTCCACCACCAATGGGATAGTTTTCCAGCATTTCATGGCAAACCTTCTTCAAGTGCCTTTGAAGTATTATTTTCCAGTAACAGTAATGGTGAGGCAAGCAGCAGTCAGTTGTGAAAGAGAAAATTGGACAGGAACTTATAACAACTATGCAGGCACAGTTATAATTGGAAATTGAGTTTTCACTGTCCTAGTTGACTCTCTGCCCCACAAAGTTTCACATTGATATTGCCAAGAAACTCAACACTTTAAACATGAAGGTAGGTATTTACGTGTTCGATACATGATAAAAAAATGCTGGTAAAAAGTTAGCGGCACAACGGTGTCGCTGCCTTAAAGCTTCAGAGGCCAAGGTTTGATTTTGACCTCGGGTGCTGTTTGTGTGGAGTTTGCACGTTCTCCCTTTGGCCTCCTCAAGGTGCTTGGGTTTCCTCCCTCACCCCAGTTTGTAGGTTAATTGACCTCTGTAAATCGCCCTCAGTGTGTAGTTGGGAAAGTGGAATAATATACTAGTGTGAACGTGTACTCATTGGTTGGTGTGGACTTGGTGGGCCAATGGACCTGCTACAATGCTGTCACTTTCAATCAATTCAATTATGTGTTAGTAATATTTAGATTTTTTAACTGATTTTAGTTGATGCCGAAAAGCACCCTATCACTGAATATTTGTGTATCTAACTGTGCAGTTTCATGCCTTCAGGTTTTTATTATTGTTGGTTATGATAATGAAAATATTTTCTCCTTGTGTTGTTGGCTGTTCCATTATTTTGTTTGCATACTGTGGATATGTAATATGGTATTCTAAACATCTATTTGTCGGTTCAAACTCTGCATTGTGTAGTAATTTTCCTTTAAGCTGAGGAGGTACACGGATGGTTTGCATCGGTCCAAGATTCCCTTTCGAGGTTTTATTTCTAATGACCGCATCATCCTGGTACAATTCCTCAGAATTTCTGGAGAACCATGTGGGAGTGTGGCAGCTGGTGGAGTTTATCTGCAGTGGATGTTTTTTGAAGAAATATTGTGTGTTTCTGTGAAAATGTGGAAAACTTGTAAGAGACTTTGTGTTGATTTTAATTGATAGAGTGTGAAAGTCAATGTGAGGAGAATGTACATGCCTGCTAAGGAGTAAAGAATGATTAAGCGATTGGATGAAACCTGGCAGAAATGTAAGAAAATGTAACATTTTTCATGTGTTATGAAGAACAGTAAAGCAGAGCACATTTTATACAGACAGACACATAAATTTAAAATCAATGTCAAATCACATTGTGTAGGAAGGAACTGCAGATTCTGGATTAAACCAAAGATAAACACAATAAGATGGAATAATTCAGCGGGACAGACTGCATCTCTGGAGAAAAGGAATAGGTGATGTTTCAGGTCGAGATCTTTCTTCAGACTGATGAGGACATCTATTATAAACTTACTGACTCCCACAGCTATCTGGACTACACTTCCTCCCACTCTGCCTCCTGCAAAGATTCCATCCTCTACTCCCAATTCTTACGTCTACGCTGCATCTGCACACAAGACGAGGTGTTCCATACCATGACATCATCATTCTTTAGGGAACGGAGGATCCTCTCTTCCATCATAGATGAGGCCCTCACCAGCATCTCCTCAATATTCTGCAATACCGCTCTTGCTCCACCTCCCCCCCCACTCGCAACAGGGACAGAGTCCCCCTCGTCCACACATTTAACCCCATCAGCCGTCGCATACAGCACATAATCCTCTGACATTTTTGCCACCTCCATCAGGACTGGCCACATCTTCCCATCTCCACCCCTTATGCAGAGACCGTTCCCTCCGCAACTTCCTGGTTAACTCGTCCCTTCCCACTCAAACCACCCCCTCCCCAGGTATTTTCCCCTCCGAAAGAAGGAGATGATACACCTGTCCATTTACCTTCCCCCTCGATTCCATCCAAGGACCCCAACAGTCTTTTCAGGTAAGGCAGAGGTTCACTTGCACCTCCTCCAACCTCATCTACTGTATCCGCTGTTCCAAGTGTGGACACCTGTATATCGGCGAGACCAAGCGCAGGCTCGGCGATCGTTTCGCTGAACACCTCCGCTCAGTCCGCCCGAACCTACTTGATCTCCCGGTTGCTAAACACTTTAACTGCCTCTCCCATTCCCAATGTGACCTTTTTGTCCTGGGCCTCCTCCACTGTCAGAGTGAGGCCCAGTGCAAATTGGAGAAACAGCACCTCATATTTTGCTTGGGCAGCTTACACCCCAGCGGTATGAACATTGACCTCTAACTTCATAACCCTTGCTTTCTCTCTCTCTCTCCATCCCTGCCCCATCCCAGTTCTCCAAACAGACTGGCCCTGATTACATTTATCTTTGTGTGCTTTGTTGTTGCCTTCACCTAGCTAACAATGATCTCCACCCCCTCTGATGTCTCCTTCTCACACCTTACACTTCCTTATCTCTGTGTAGGAAAGAACTGCAGATGCTGGTTTAAATCAAAGGTAGACACAAAATGCTGGAGTAAGTCAGAGGGACAGGCAGCATCTCTGGAGAGAAGGAATGGATGACGTTTCGGGGTCTGAAGAAGGGTCTCGATCCGAAATGTCACCCATTCCTTCTCTCCAGAGATGTTGCTTGTCCTGCTGTTACTCCAACATTTTGTGTCTATCTTCCATGTAAATTATTTGTTGTGCTTGGTGAGTTGGTGGTAAACGGACAACATTGTGTTTTAGTGGTTGTTATGGTCATAAATCTCCCAAGAGGCACACAATGGGACTGACGTTAGTTTGGATTTTTGTCGGCAAATCTGCTTGCAATCATGTCTTCTTTAAACATTCCTATTTAAGGATATAGGAGTAGTTAGATAAGGATATATTACAATATATCTGAAACAAGCGGCCAATGTGAAACTGCTCAATGCCAGTTCAGTAGATATGTGAATCATTGCGCCATTAATAGCACCTCTGCAGGAACATTTTTTATTAATTGGTTAATATCCAGTGTGATCCTTTCTGGTAGAGCATAGTCCCATTGGTTACAATAGATGCCCGGCGCCTCTTGACCCTATTCTGCAAGTGTGATGTTGAGTTTTTGCAGGTCAGTCAACTGTCTGGAAGTCATAGCCAAGCATATTCCTGCCTTGAACCAGTGTCATCTGGTTCACCTTTCCTGATAACAGAGGACACTTGGTACAAAGTCTGGAACCTTCACAGACTTGGGATGGTGCAGTAACTCGGCTGAAGGAACTAGCGGTGTGGTGGGATCAAGGAACGCTGGGGTGCAAGAACTGGGACTGGGAATTAGAAGTGCAGGAACAAGTGGTGAAGGGGGAACTTGAGGAGGGCGGAAACTGGGGTTCAAGAACTACATGTGGTTTAGAAACTAAATGTAAGCACAGGGCCATGGCTGGAATTACTGTTGGAAGAACTAGGAATATGGTGGGAATTAAGGATGCAGGAACTAAAGGTGGGGCAGGAAATTGGTGTGTAGTATAAATGAGATGTGCAGGGATGAGTTGCAGGAACTAATGGTATGGCTGGAACTAAACAACTTGGAGCCAATTCTGCTCCAATAACTTATGAACTTATGAAACATTTACTTTGCAATTACAATAGAAGTAGTTGCGATGGTTTGAAAATTATGCTTCTGGTCCTTAAGATCAAATGGAGAAGATTTATTTGTTATTCCGTGGTCCTTGCTGCATTAATTCTGCAGCCAAGATCGGACAGGGGTCAATACCATCTGTCATTGTGTCCCCGAGTGAGCGGTGGGAGGGAAAATACATGTGGTCCCCCTCCTGGTTATTGATTCCCTGTTGTCCCCTGCATTTGAATGGTTTGTAGACATTTGCCAGAGGTACCTGAAACATCCAGAAGCAGACCACTGCATGATTCAACATAGTTAGCAGCCAAACGAGGGAGAATCAAGTGCCAAAATGGACATTGATCATGACTTGCAGAGATGTCTGACCAAATTGACATGGCTAGATACAAATGAATTTAGACAAAGGCACACGCAAACGGGGATACAAAACCGTGCATGCGCATGCAGCCATACAAATACACACAGATACACACACAGGCAGTGTCTGGTGATTTTATTCTGTAACAAAAATACTGCTCTAAGCTGGGAAAGTCATTATAAATCGAGGATAGTGTTGAAGTTCCTGCCAGTGACTGATATTAGATAGAGTGCCACTGGCAACCTTTCAATTCAATGTTGATTGAGTACATTACAAAAGTGGGATACTGCATGTGCGCAACAGAATAAACGGGGATTGTGAATAGAAATGTTACTGAACCAAATGTTGATTAAAGAACCTTTTCACAATGAGAATCAGTTTTTAGAAAATGGCTTTTTGTGTTGCCGCCTTTGCTGTGAATGGAATTATTAGGACAAAATAAACATGATCTGATATCATGGTGTTTGTGTCTGAACAGGCTAAAAGACTCTGTCAGGGCCAGTAAAACTGCCCAATGTACAGATTAATTGACTACACATCAAGGTGTGGATTTAATTTGGTCTCCATTAAATTATTGCTTTCTAAACGCAGTCACTTGCCATTGGCACAATAAAACCATGAATTAAAGCAAATCAAATGAATTCTCATTTGGAACCTACACTGTGAAAACTGACTCAGATAGTAGCTGATCTATCAGTAGGTAAATCAAAACTAAACTAAACCGCATGGCCAAGATTCTACCAAACATAAGTCGTGCATTATGGACAACCATTTACTGTGAATGCAGGCAAATGGGATTAGTTTAGACAGGCATCTTGCTAACCTTGGATGAGTTGGACCGAAGGGCCTGTTTCTGCGTTATATAACTTTAAGACTCTGTGAAAGAATTGCTTTGAAAATTACACTGTGAAAACTTCGTACATTTGAGCCCAGACAGAATGTGTCTCTCACAATCCTTTCATCCCACTAAACCTCATGGAATAATTGTGCACAATGTACTCTACTGTATGTGCCAGTATAACTATGTGTGTGTGTTCTCTAGTGACCTCAGTGCAGTTGCAAAATTCACAGCCATCTTCTAGTATCAAACGGAATGAGAATAAGGAGTAAGCCATTTAGAACGGAGACGAGAAAACACTTTTTCTCACAGAGAGTGGTGAGTCTGTGGAATTCTCTGCCTCAGAGGGCAGTGGAGGAAGGTTCTCTGGATGCTTTCAAGAGAGAGCTAGATAGGGCTCTTAAAAATAGAGGAGTCAGGGGATTTGGGGAGAAGGCAGGAACGGGGTATGATCAGCCATGATCACATTGAATGGCGGTGCTGGCTCGAAGGGCCGAATGGCCTACTCCTGCACTTATTGTCTATTGTCTATTGGAAATGGCAGAAAGAGTTCCTAGTTTCTACAAGGTGAAAATGTAGTTACGTTTTGAATAACCAGTGCACTGCAAACATCCCTCCTGAATGATTAGACCACACCTGTAATAACTTACTTGTTTGAGCCGAAATTTAAACCTTGGTGTTGGTTTTACCATGGAATCAGGCCCTTCAGCTCACCAAGTCTGCAGTGTCCCAGCAAGTGCCCATTTACATGAATCCTACACTAACTTCCCACATTCTTTCCTAATTTAATTGTACTTTCCCTAGATTCTACCTCTCACCTAAACACAAGGTGCAGTGTGCAATAATCAATTAACTTACCAACCTGCATGTTTCTGGGATATGGAAGAAAACAGGAGCACCCAGGGGAACTGGCACAGTCACAGGTAGAAAAAACACAAACCACCCATGCAGCACACAAAGTCCGGGTTGAACCCAGGTGCTAGAGCAGTGAGACTGCAGCTCTGAGATGTGCTATTGAGCTGCCTATTTAATTCCATTTATTTTAAAGATACAACATGGAAACAGGCCCTTCGGCCCACCGAGTCCATGCCGATCAGCGATCCCCGCACATTAACACTATCCTACACGCTAGGAACAATTTACAATTTTGCCAAGCCAATTAACCTCCAAACCTGTAGGAAGGAACTGCAGATGCTGGTTTAAACCGAAGACAGACACAAAATGCTGGAGTAACTCAGTGGCAGCATCTCTGGAGAGAAGGAAGGGGTGACGTTTCGGGTCGTCGACCCTTCTTCAGACTGATGGAATCTATCCTATACGCTAGAGACAATTTACAATTTTGCCAAGCCAATTAACCTACAAACCTGAACGTCCTTGGAGTGAGAGGAAAGGGGAGCTCCCGGGGAAAATCATTGCAGACAGCATCAAAACCGAGTCTCTGGCGCTGTAAGGCTACAACTCTACCGCTGCGCCACCATGCTGCCCTTTCTGCAGATGTCCAGAGTGGGGACTCTATTATGGAGCTCAGCAGAGGTTATTGTGGTCTTTGCTGCACCTTTCTCTGCATTGATGCAAGAAGACTGAATGTGTTTGATGGAGATACACGTATGCTTTGTTCATAGCTTTGTCATGTGACTACAAATGCAGTATTTTTAATGGTAGAGATACCAGAGTGAAAGGTCAAATCTCATGATTTAACGCCTAAAGAATGACAAAAAAAGTCAAATCTGTCAGGTGATGGTCATTAAGTCTCCATGACCTTGGTTGTTAGAGACTAAATATTAGTTTTAAAAAGATTGTTTATTCATCGGCCATTTTTAACAGTCCAGTTTTGAGCATCTGTTGTAACACTTTGTGCATATGTCTTTGTTGTAGCTTATCTTCAGGTTATTTTGGCCTTGATCAGCCATGGTAGAACTATGCATTGGTTTAGAATCCAAGCTTGTGCTTAATTACATTCCTGAAAATTCTCAGTTAATCCTGTGATTGACAGGAAGAGGAATTTGATCTGTCTGTATTTAATGGCCTGTTTTTATCAGTGGGCATTTGAGTGGGGTTCTCTTTGAAGTTATCTCTTTTGTTGTACAATTAGTCTGGGAGCAACCTTGCTTATCCTTGGACCTGGATAGATTGATGCTGTCTACCTTGGACAGCATGGAGTGCAGGTCCACTTTATTCTTTTAGCAACACAAGTTTTTTGATCCTTTCTTCCTGATTTCCAATGTTTTCTATTCATGATTTTTCAGATTAAAATCTTACAGCCAAACAACATAAAAAGATTAAGTGTTCAAACATAATGCATTAGAAGTCCACCCTAAGCTAAATACATAGCATCACGGTGCATTTTCTTGGGTTAGTGCAGTATACACATAATTGCTATGAAGGCACAGGCAACGGAGGATGGATATTTATCAAAATAAATTATCTTCATTTATCTTTCAACCCCATCTTACAGGCAAGAAATTATCAACTTTTTCCAAAATTCATGAAGTGCACTTACTGAAGTGTGCATTTGTGGCCTGAACCTGTGAACTATTAACCAAAGTATTGCAAACATGACTGAGTGTGTTGTAAAATTACAAGCCAAAGGTTAAGGTAACTGATGTAATTTTGGCTCGCCCAGCTATTTATAGTCTTGACAATCAACCTTTTGTGACATTTTCCCAAGTTTTGGGAGTTTTTATTGCACGTGAATATGACCAGATTTCGAACTTAATAGAATAAAGAAGATAAAGGTTGTTCTGACAACAGTATGCCTTCTGTGGGTTGCCTTGTCATTTGTGTTGTCGTCGATTTACAAGCCACCTAACCTTTTCTCAGAGATTTGGTCTGTTGATTACCAGTCCACAAAATAATGCAGATGCTGGAAATACAAGCAGGCTTTTCATCAATTTTAGCAGCATCTGTATCAGAACAGTTCATAAACAAATGTCAAACCAAAATACTAAATTGACTATTCATTTATGCTGACTTTTCAGTTCTTGGAACAGTTTTAGTGAAATGTTTGTGCTGAATATCAGAAAAATATATATTTTTGCATTTTATTAAGGAAATATACCTCAATTAAATGTTTTAGCCGGTATTTCTATTGTGAGGGTTTAGAATTAAGGCTGTTTTATTATTGATAAAACAGGTACAATGTCCGCCACTTATTCAAACATTATAATTATTCTACTGATCCAGAATCCTTCGGCACAAAAACAGTTGGAGTGTAGAAACAAAGATCTGCAGTTTACAAAAAAAGACACAAAATGCTGGAGTAACAGTGGCTCAGCCAATAGTGCAATTGTGTAGATGAGGGTTTGATGGTCGTTCCAGACTCATTGGGACAAAGGGCCTGTTTCCATGCTGTACCTGTCTATCACCATCGGAACTAATCAATGCAAAGTAGCTCACCAAAGTGTTAAAATGGATTGTCAAATAATTTGAATAAATGAACTTTGAATTAAAACTAAACTTAATACTTCTCACACAATGAGTTGGAATTTACAGAATCTCCCATGCAATCTTAACCAAACCGCTGCTGCTGTTCTCAGTGGCAGAGGCCACAAAGTAGACTGGGAATGTTGTATATTATGGAGCTGTTATGATGTAGAAGGGAGGGTCTGTTGGCACCCGCCCTTCAATCAGCTCTGTCCTGGATCGTATTTGATTTTCATTCCTATTGCAGTTGCACCCATCCTACATAATGAAAGATGCCCTTGGATTCCTGACGTGTGGCTCATTGTTGCTGGTGAGGCCTGTGGGTCAGCATCTTATGTAACCAACTTCTTGTACAATCGATGCTTTGCAACTGTCTACTCCCAACATGAAGAAACAAATTTGACAATAATTTGTCAAATTATTTTTCATGCAATAAAGTTGCGTTTGCGTTATTAAAGAATTTATGTTGCAACACCAACACATTTTCTTGGGGTAGAGTTCAAACAATGATCTGTCATCAAATAAAGTACTTTTGGCTTTTTCTTAAATGAGCGATCTTAGATGTGCTGAGTCAAAAATTTAATGCAGATCTCAGCCAATTGTCAAATGCCCACCTAAAATGCAGCTTGATTTGGGTTTAAATGTGCTAGATCCATGTCGTCCATTCTGGCATTCAAATAAACTGTTCCATAGAATCATAGAAAATAGGTGCAGGAGGAGGCCATTCGGCCCTTCGAGCCAGCACCGCCATTCATTGTGATCATGGCTGATCGTCCCCTATCAATAACCCATGCCTGCCTTCCATATCCCTTGACTCCACTAGCCCCTAGAGCTCTATCGAACTCTCTCTTAAATCCATCCAGTGATTTGGCCTCCACTGCCCTCTGAGGTAGGAAATTCCATAAATTCACAACTCTCTGGGTGAAAAAGTTTTTCTCACCTCAGTCTTAAATGACCTCCCCTTTATTCTAAGACTGTGGCCCCTGGTTCTGGACTCGCCCAACATAGGGAACATTTTTCCTGCATCTAGCTTGTCCAGTCCTTTTATAATTTTATATGTTTCTATAAGATCTCCCCTCATCCTTCTAAACTCCAGTGAATACAAGCCTAGTCTTTTCAATCTTTCCTCATGACAGTCCCGCCATCCCAGGGATCAATCTCGTGAACCTGCGCTGCACTGCCTCAATCAGAAGGATGTCCTTCCTCAAATTAGGAGACCAAAACTGTACACAATACTCCAGATGTGGTCTCACCAGAGCCCTAAACAACTGCAGAAGAACCTCTTTACTCCTATACTGAAATCCTCTTGTTATGAAGGCCAACATTCCATTAGCTTTATTCACTGCCTGCTGTACCTGCACGCCAACTTTCAGTGACCGGTTTACAAGGACGCCCAGGTCTCGCTGCACCTCCCCCTTACCTAACCTAACCCCATTGAGGTAATATGCCTACTTTGAAGAAGTTCTCCTCCTTATTTCCTTCGCTCCATAGATGCTGCTGCACCCGCTGAGTTTCCCCAGCAATTTTGTGTACCTCCCATTGAGGTAATAATCTGCCCCCTTTTTTTGCCGCAAAGTGGATAACCTCACATTTATTTATATTATACTGCATCTGCCACGCATCTGCCCACTCACTCAACCTGTCCAGGTCACATTGCAACCTCCTAACATTCTCTTCACAGTTCACACTGCCACCCAGCTTTGTGTCATCCGCAAACTTGCTAGTGTTGCTCCTAATTCCCTCTTCCAAATCATTAATATATATGGTAAACAGTTGCGACCCCAACACCGAGCATTGCGGCACTCCACTCGCCACTGCCTGCCATTCTGAAAAGGACCCGTTCACTCCTACTCTCTGCCAACCAATTTTCTATCCATGTCAACACCCTACCCTCAATACCATGTGCTCTAATTTTAGTCACCAGTCTCCCGTGTGGGACCTTATCCTGTTCCGCCTGTTATTTTCACAGAAGTTTGTGATCGCATCATGTCAAAGATCTATTAAGCCAGCTAATTTCAACAGGTTTTATGAAGACCTATACTATTAAATAAAATATCTACTATTAAGGCCTTTACTATTTACTATTACAATATTTTTGAACATTAAACATCGCTCTAATCTTACTATTTTACAAAAGTTCTAACCTTTGAATAAATTGACTATGATCTTCAGTTAAATATCGTATTTATCGTTGAACTGCTCTTTCAGTTCTGGTCCATGTTCAGGTTATATTCCGAGCTCTCCAAGCATTGCAGAAACACTTGTATTATCATAAATATAAGATGAAGTGATTTCAAGCAATTTAGTCTCCGTGGTATGCTGTGTACTTAAGTGTACCCTTCTGTTAAAGGAGTAACAATGGCAGGAAGTCTATTACACACTTAACAGGAATGTGTGCACAATTGATGGTTGGCAGTTAAAAGTAGATCCTGAATGTTTTGGCATTTTATCAAGTGAAATGTTCTGCATCTGTTTAAATCACCGTAATGTCTGATTGTGATGATGTCTTCTCAGTTCATGGATTAATTTAGAGAAAACTCAGAAGATATCAAGTGTAAATAGGAACTAGCTGTGGAAGATGCTCCTATTTATTAATATTCATTTTCCTTTAACAAAGATACTACTATAACTAAAACACCCTGTGATTAGATTGGATGGATGTGGGTTTCAAACGTTTTACAATCAATCTATTCACTACTGTATAATTAATGTGTCAACTGATCAAATTTACATGTTATTATATTTGTTAACTGTGATAATTAAGAGATTTTTCCATCCATAACATAAACGGTTTCAGCAGTTCAGAGGAGGGTGATGAAAGCTCATCGATGAGTCAAATATAAAATCCAGTCTCACTGAAACAGTTCTCTTGAGCACGGTGTGGACACTTGGCCGGTATCTTGGGCTGAGAAGCCTGGGAGACGTTATCCTCTCCAGCTCGCCCACACTCCAGCTACTCCATGTAAGTGATGACGGGAGATGTGAGCAGTAAATTTAGTTAGCAGCAAACCTTGTTAGTCATTCTTCTTCATGTCATTTTATGAAGATTTAAATGTGGCCAGAGTTGCCGCCGGAAACAGGATTTCATTCGCCGTGTAGAAACAAGGAACTGCGGATGCTGGTTTGCACAAAAGGACAGTACAGGCTCGAAGGGCCGAATGGCTTAATTCTACACCGATTTTCGATGTTTCTATGACACAACGTGCTGGAGTAACTCAGCGGCTCTGAAGAAAGCCCAGCAGTCTGAATAAATGTCCCGACGCGGAACTTCACCTATCCATGTTCTCCAGAGATGCTGCTTCATCCGCTGAGCTACTCCAGCACTTTGTGTACTTTCTCTTTCACCTTAATCAGTGCGTGCCCACTCAAATCCCTCTCCTCTTCCCATGTCAGAAGCCCTATTTCCCCTCGCACAGCCAAACAGCCAACTCCTATAATAAAAATGAGTTGACAGCAGGAAGAAGAAGATGAACCCTGACATCCGGCATGCATGAACGCAATGGTGTTCAGATTTCCCCAGATCCACACAAAGACTTCCTTCCAGCAATCATTCCCAATAGATCTGATCAACTAAAGACACAGAGTGCTGGAGTAACTCAGTGGGTCAGGCAGCATCCCTGAAGAACATGAATAGGTGTCATTTCATATATGGACCCTTCTTCAGACTCTGAAGAAGGGTCCCGGCCCGAAATGTCACCAATGGTCTCTGGCGATGCTGCCTGAGTTACTCCACACTCTGTGTCTTTATTTTGTAAACCTGCAACTGCAGTTCTTTGTTTGTACAGATCTAATCAACCATCAGCGATACATTTCATGAACCAAAGAATCTTTCTTGGGACTGTCTTCGGAAAATGGATGCAAGGCAGCCTAAATGCAGTAGGTGTTCAGTATAGTAACTACAATGTTTAACTACACTCATCCTTTCCAATCCTGCAAAGGTTGTGACGCTGTTAAAAGCCACTTTCTGTATTCGTTTGTGATTTCCCGGGTAAGGCGACGATGCTCCTTGAATTTGAGTGGTATTTCGTAATGGTCAGCAATGTTGGCCTATTTTGCAGCCAAGCCAAATGTTGTAGATCCAGTGGCGAAAGATGCCAAGGGAAACTGTTGTACTGTATCACCATCTGCCACTTTGGCCAGAGGGAGGGAATCAAATCACTATGCAAGGATGGTTTCAGTAACATCAGTATCAGGTTCTTTATACTGCCTAATGACCTAAACATTACTTTGAACAAGGAGCACATTAGTGCATTACATACAGGGTAGAATTAGCTGGAGTAAATTTGGTATGGATTTCTTTAAATGTAAATGTTGGTAGGAACTTTGATGTTTTTAATTAACATTACGAAGACAGACATGTGTTTTGAAGGAGGACATT
The DNA here is from genome assembly GCF_010909765.2 of Amblyraja radiata. Taxonomy (NCBI): domain Eukaryota; kingdom Metazoa; phylum Chordata; class Chondrichthyes; order Rajiformes; family Rajidae; genus Amblyraja; species Amblyraja radiata. Next base: position 76,323,545 of record NC_045956.1, read on the forward strand.
TTGCCCCAGTAGGGATGGAGTGGCAGAGGAATTTTTAAGATATTGGGCAGGTAGGTCTGTAACCAGAGAGTTAGCAGCTGAACACAGCACAAGGGAGAGAGAGAAAGGAAGTCTCTGAAGCCAGCAGTGCCTTCTAATTACAATACTTAAAGTGATCGTTGGCCTCATCTTGGCATAAGCTGAATGCAAAAGCAATAAAACGAGTATTATTGAGAGCACGGCTTTGTTGTTTACTTGTCGCAAAACAGGACAATTACACTGACGTCAGTCTTCATTTCCCCATCAGTCGGTAGCGTGCCAATTGATTCTTTAATGGCCTTATTGTGCTTAACTAGCAATGTCAGTGCTGGTGAACAAAATATGTTTTGGACAGATTAGCAATTTATACATGGTCAAATACCAGCGGAGCTCGCTTCGACAATGCACAAGGGCAACAATGTATCTTTTCCCCACAAGAACTAATTTGTTGCCTTACTGACTAAATTTTAAACTATCTAAAATGGCCTGAATGTTTAAGATTTATATCTTCAAATTTCCATCTTTGTTGAACGCACCTTGGGTCCCGGATTACTTTCTTCCCCATTTCAAGCATGGAATGCCAGGCTGGAGCAGGAGCAAAGTGCTTCCTCTCACATCCCAATGCACTGTAGAAGGGAACTTGCTTTCACACAAAGGGTGGTGGGTGTATGGAACAAGCTGCCAGAGGAGATAGTTGAGGCTGGGACTATCCCAACGTTAAGAAACAGTTAGACAGGTACATGGATAGGACAGGTTTGGAGGGATATGGGCCAAAAGTGGACTAGTGTAACAGAGACATGTTGGCCGATGTGGACAAGTTGGGCCAAAGGGCCTGTTTCCACACTGTATCACTCTATGACTCTCCTGGATACAGCATCGCCTCCTTGGGCCGAATAGCCCTTTTGAAGCTATATCTCTCCAGGACAATTATAAGTTTCCTACCTTTTGCCTTGGTTGAAATGGGTAAACCCTCAAAGGATCAAGCTTGGTATATCACAAACATTTGATTTGCATTTACACTGGCATCTCACTTAGCACTCAGGCAGTGTTCCTAGGAAAAAGAACACAAATTGAATCAGTACTAAATGGGGTCAGCATAGCATCTCTTTACTTATAAAACTCTTGGATGTGTATTTATTTGTGTGTTTGTGTATAATCACATGTTCTCGAAAAAACGACACGGTAACGGTAACATTTTTACCGGTAGTGATTTTCCCCGTGAAGTCCGAAATCGCCTTATCTGAAAATGTCATGCTTTATTTCTCAAGTTATTACTGAAAATGTTCAAAAATCAGATAAAACTTTGAAATATAAATGACTGTCTTTCGCTGATGACATCACAATGGGTCTGCGCATTCTTGCTCGCGCTACGAGTGACGTCACCCCCGCACCCCTCCCTCCTCCCCCCCGTTATTCAAAAGACGCAAAAAGAATAAGCAAGTCGTGCCGTGGTTTGAAGCCATAGAACTCTCAGTCCTTTGGATGATGCTCGCTCGCCGCTCCTCGCTGCTCCCGCTCCCCGGCCACCCGCCCCGCTCCCCTCCTCTCTCTCCCCTCCGCCTCTTTCCCCCCCTCCTCTTCCCCAATCCCCTCCTCTCCCCCCCCCTCCTCTCCCACCCCCCTCCTCTTCCCCCCCCTCCTCTTCCCCCCCCTCCTCTTCCCCCCCCCTCATCTTCCCCCCCCCTCCTCTTCCCCCCTCCCTCCTCTCCCCCCCCTCCCTCCTCTCCCGTGCGTTGAGGGGACGGGACCCAACAGGTCCCACTTGGTCTAGTTATATATAAAATGGTGTGTTACCAGAGGCACTGGTGAACAGGAGCTTGGTGAGATCTCCTGCCCTCTACACTGCTGTAGTTGAATCTCTTGGAATAAGCCACATGTCGTAAGCTAATTATTTTTCTACGGTAGAGAAAAGTGTTGGAGAAACTCAGCGGGTGAGGCAGCATCTATGGAGCGAAGGAATAGGCGACGTTTCGGGTTGAGACCCTTCTTCAGACTGATGTGGGGGTGGTGGGGGCGGGAAGAAGAAAGGAAGAGGCGGAGACAGTAGGCTGTGGGAGAGCTGCGAAGGGGAGGGGAAAGAGGGAGAAAGCAAGGACTACCTGAAATTGGAGAAGTCAATGTTCATACCGCTGGGTTGTAAACTACCCAAGCGAAATATGAGGTGCTGCTCCTCCAATTTGCGGTGGACTCACTCTGTCCATGGAGGAGGCCCAGGACAAAAATGTCAGATTCGGAATGGGAGGGGGAGTTGAAGTGCTGAGCCACCGGGAGATCAGGTTGGTTATTGCGAACTGAGCGAAGGTGTTGGGCGAAGCGATCGCCAAGCCTATGCTTGGTCTCATCGATGTAGAGCAGCTGACATCTAGACCAGCGGATGCAATAGATGAGGTTGGAGGTTTCTATGTTCATTGGAGGTGGTCCTTGCTGGGCAGAATTAATTGCCCATCCTGATTGCCCGAGACTAAGGAGACAGTTTAGAGTCATCCACATTGGTAGATCTGAAGTCACAAACAGGCCGAATAACCAAGGATATCACATTTCCTGAAGGACATGATTAGGACCAGACGAGATTTTATAACAATCAAACAATGTATGGCTACGATTAACAGGACCAGCATTTATTTTATAACTCCTGATCTAATTACTTATTTGAATTTAAATTCTCCAGTTAGATTCAATTGAGAGATTCAAATTCAGGTATTTGGATCAATGGTCCAGAATTCTGGCTACTAGTCCAATAGATTAGCCACCAGACAATGCTACCCACATTGGGCTATTGTGTTAGATTGAACTGTTGAGGGGTATCGAAGATTAGTTGACCTCATGATTGCTCACCATCTTCACTGCCTTTTCGACCTCCTCCTCCATCTTCCCTTCTCGTGCCATTCTAAAAATATATGAGTTCAAATATGTCTATGATTATCTCTCCCACTGCTTCCACAAAGATATGCCCATCTATTTTCGCTGTGAAAAACATCAGGATTCTTTTCAACATTAAAGGTGCTATTAAAACTCATGATATTTGTTATATTTGTGGTCTTTACAAAGTTAGTTTGACATGAAACCCGTTTTTAATACCGGTGTCATGGCTGTGGCAATTTTAAGCTGTAATCAGTTATTGCCTCGCCCATCCTTTGTAGTTGGCTTTTAAGGTGCAGAGCGAGAATATTATGTTGGTTATCTGTTTGCTTTCATCACCCGCACTGAGATTATCCATCTCGTTTAGATGCCAGTAATCTCATTTTCATCTCTGTGGTGTTTAGTTTCACAGGGTGTGGATGGCAATTGCTGGAAGTTTGAAGCATTTATGTTGATTGTGGATGAATTTTCTCAGGAACAGTTGATATCAGAAATGCTCGGAGCAAACAAATCAAGCTCTTTTCTAAGTTGCGACGAACAAGACAGGGAGGCATTGTTACTGAATTTGGACGTTTGTCAGGATTTTTCTTTGTGAATGTAAATTGGCTGAGAGAAGCACTGTAAAGCATATCATACTGTTCACTCCTGCCTCAATCTGTGAAGTCGTGATGGCCACGGGAACAGAGAATAATTGCAGATTTGTATTGTTACCTGGAAACTTGCTGTAAGTTGAAAGCTGAACTTTTCTCTAGGTTTGTGTTATTTGTGATAGACGCCAACAGTTTCCTGTACGCTTGATGAAGCTGTAAGTGTCACTGTTGAGCCTTCCCAACACAGTTAATACCTGTTGTTCCTTCTTGGTATAAAACCAACCTCATTGAGAGGATGTGCTTCAATCTTTTTTAATGAATGTGGAAAGATGGAAAATCAATAGTACAGTGGCCTCAAGTAATAGCAGCCTCGCTTCACTCTTTAAATCTCAGCAGTAAAATGTGTGAAATGAATTAATTTAGATTAGTTTCTGAGAAATAGGAAACTATGCACTGATGTTGCTTCATTAATTTCTATCTGATTTACTGTGATAGAACTCTTTGTTCTAGTATCTGTCAGCAACAATGACAAGTGAATAGTGCAGCAATAAACTTGTATTTATTAATTTATGCTGCTAAACCTGCTTTCCTAGAAACATGTACAATGCATTAAATACATAAGAATAAATTAATTTGGATTAGAAATTTAAAATGTATGAGGTTTATTTTATTTATTTTTAATTTCTCAGGAGTTCACTGACTCTCATTGGATTGCATTTCCATAAGTGTTGTATGGCAAACCTTTTCACTGTGGATGGCCTGCACCATGGTCCAGTATGTTTATACTTTGGGAACCAACTGATGCTTAGCAGGACGAAGCCACTAAAAGTAATTTAAATCATGTAGATACAAGAAACCACAGATGCTAGTTACGGATGCTACCAAAAAAACACCAAGTGCTGTAGGCTGTAGGAACTCAGTGAGTCAGGCAGCATCTCTGCATAACGTGGATATGCGATGTTTCGGGACAGGGCCATTCTTCAGAAGAAGGATCCTTACCTGAAATGACCGCCTCTCCGTGTTCTCCGGAGATGCCGCCTGACCTGCTGAGTTAGTGCAGCACTTTATGAGTTAATTTGAAACATTGTTGGCTCGGGCCATTGAGTTTGCTTTGCAAGACCAAGCTGTTGCCCTGGTTGAGAGCAACAAACAGACATTCACATGGAGTTCACATTATCTCAGTTGCAATAATTTCACTCAATTAGGTTTTTGGTTGGATATATTGTTTTCTCTTGTCGTTTTGAAAATCCAGGAAAGCCACTGTTTGGTTAAAATTATTGAACAAGTCACAGGCTGGACTCTTTTTCTGGTGAAGGAGATTTGAAATTTTCAAAATTATTAAGGGAATTGGTAGGTAGACAAAAGTGCTGGGGAAACTCAGCGGGTGCGGCAGCATCTATGGAGCGAAGGAAATAGGCAACTTTTCGGGCCAAAACCCTTCTTCAGACTGGTAGGGTGGGTTTGGAGGAAATATATCTACCTCTGGGAGATTTAAACAAAAAACATAAATATAAGAGAGCTCTTTCCAGTTTTGAAGATTTAGGAGAAATCTCCTTCCACAGAGAAGTGGTGAGATTGGATCGTACAGCCTGGTGGTGCAGATGATCATTGGATTGCAGGAGTGGAAAGAGTGAAGGAGGCACATGGGCTGTGTAAACACTGAAAAAGACAATCTGGACACGTGGCTTGAGGGTTTTGTGAAATCTGGCTGAAGTGTGTTAGCAGATTACAGAAAGCTTTCTGTTCTGAATCTTAATTCCCATGTTTTGCCCATCAGACAAATGCAACTGAGCTCTTACCCACCAGATTCAACCTGATTGGTGAACTTAGTCTATAATAAGAGATAATTTAACATACATAGCAACAACAGACGTTGCATGTAACCAATCAATTCGAATCAGCAGATTAAAAAAAACAAGTTTTATAGGGACTGTGGAGAATGAGTATAAAGAATGTTGATTCCGCTGAAAGGCATTTTAATTTTATTTATTGCACTCAAGTATTTAGAATCTCTGATCTACATAAATCATAAATAATACACTCTTTCACAGTGTATCGAATTACTTTGTGTCAGTATAATAATCAGCACTTCACTTTAATGGACCGAATAACCTTTATACATATTTCTTAAATCACTTTGTGTCAGATTTTAAATACTTCCTTTTGGATTTAATTTCCTCCCTACCATTGTCACCGTTGTTACCTTGCTTGATGTTCTATATCAATGAACCTAATAGAGGATAAGTTTGAAAGTCAGACCCCGTTTCTGGCAGTCTGTATAAACTGAGGACTACAGTAGTGCTATTCTGTTTAGGTCAGGATCATTTCCATCTTTGCTATTTTTATTTCTATATCCCGAAGGTAAGTCTGAGTTAACAAGAGTCAGTAGGCAAATCAAAATGGCAAATCCTGTGCCCATGTTCAAAAGAAGATGGAAGGATAAACCTAATATCCACAGGCCAGTGAGTCTAAACTTTAATGCTGTGGAAGTTGACACAACAAAATTCCAGGACTAAATGTAATACTTATTTGGACAAATACAGATTAATAAAAAAGAGTTTGCAGAGAGTACATTGTATGTGGGTAATGCGATTTAATTTTTTGATGAGACACTTGGGACAAACAATTTATTGACTGTTATTTGTTGACATTCCAAAGCCTTTTCATGAGTTGCTACATACAAGGTGGGTGAATGGTGGGAAATTGGCTTAATAATAAGAAACAATGATGACGTTCATTTTTCAAAGTTCACCAACATAAATAGTGGTGTCCCCTGGTGGTCAGTTTTAGAATTGCTCCTTTTCTTGGTATGTATTAACAACTTGAAGATAAAGCACAACCTGGAAGTATAGTGGACATGAAGAAGTCTGGTGACACAAGTCAAAACAACTTAGATTGGCAGGATGGGTGGTCACAATGTAGATAAAGTTTAACACAGTGCAGAGCAAAGTGATATATTTAGGTAGGAAGAACAAAGAAGAAAGATGCTGGAATCTTGAGAGAAACAATACTCTGGAGTAACTCAATGCGTCAGGCTGCATGTGTGGCAGAAATCAGTGGGTTCAAAGGTCCAAAGGTCAGTTTATTGTCATGTGTACAAAGGGTTGCCAACTTTCTCACTCCCAAATAGGGACAAAAGGTCAAAATAAGGGACAAATTCCCGATGGCAATTCGTTGACCGACTCGGCCGTGGCTGGGTGAATGATAAGTTGGCCAGGGTGCTGGACTGCACACAAAGCCCAGCCGGTGGGCCAGCTGAGGAGTTTTGGCCCGCGCGATGTCGCGCACAAAGTCCGGCACTCCATCCATCTCATAAACCGATGATCGGCTATGAGAAGGAGTGGTGGTGGTGTCGGCGGTAAGCGAAGGCCAGAAGGTTGGACAGCTGGCCGGGCTGCCGACTGACGGGGCCACGGGTGAGACGCTGCTGCTGCACACCATGAGCTGCACTACTTCACGATGGGTGAGGCGGGGCCGGACGCGGCGCTCTGACCCAACATTCCCCTCGACCCGAGTAGTAGCAGTCAAATGCGGGTCAAGGCTCGGTATTGGGACCGCAGATATTTACAATATACATCAATGATTTAGATGAAGGGATTCAAAGTAACATTAGCAAATTTGCAGATGACACAAAGCTGGGTGGCAGTGTGAACCGTGAGGAGGATGCTATGAGAATGCAGGGTGACTTGGACAAGTTGGGTGAGTGGGCAGATGCATGGCAGATGTAGTTTAATGTGGATAAATGTCAGGCTATCCACTTTGGTAGCAAAAACAGGAAGGCAGATTATTATCTAAATGGTGTCAAGTTGAGAAAAGGGGAAGTACAACGGGATCTGGGGGTCCTTGTTCATCAGTCAATGAAAGTAAGCATGCAGGTACAGCAGGCAGTGAAGAAAGCGAATGGCATGTTGGCTTTCATAACAAGAGGAGTTGAGTATAGCAGCAAAAAGGTCCTTCTGCAGTTGTACAGGGCCCTAGTGAGACCACACCTGGAGTATTGTGTGCAGTTTTGGTCCCCTAATTTGAGGAAGGACATTCTTGCAATCGAGGGAGTGCAGCGTAGGTTTACAATGTTAATTCCCGGGGTGGTGGGACTGTCATATGCTGAGAGAATGGAGTGACTGGGCTTGTATACTCTGGAATTTAGAAGGATGAGGGGGATCTTATTGAAACATATAAGATTATTAAGTGTTTGGTGTTTCTGCTATAGGCAGGAAACATGTTCCCGATGTTGGGGGAGTCCAGAACCAGGGGCCACAGTTTAAAAATAGGGGGTAAGCCATTTAGAACGGAGATGAGGAAGCACTTTTTCACACAGAGTTGTGAGTCTGTGGAATTCTCTGCCTCAGGAGGCCGGTTCTCTAGATACTTTCAAGAGAGAGCTAGATTGGGCTCTTAAAGATAGCAGAGTCAGGGGATATGGGGAGAAGGCAGGAACGGGGTACTGATTGTGGATGATCAGCCATGATCACATTGAATGGCGGTGCTGGCTCGAAGGGCCGAATGGCCTACTCCTGCACTTATTGTCTAAGGGCAGTCCCGTATGGGACAAACCAATTTAGCCCAATATAAGGGATGTCCCAGCTAATACAGGACAGTTGACAACCCTACGTGTACCAATTAAGGTACAGTGAAAATCGTATCGTTGCATGAGGCAGCCCTAATGCAATTGTCGATGTAGCAGAGAAATACATCCCTTTTCCCTCCCCTCACACATATATCCGTCCACCTGACTTTACATTTCACACCTCCTGTTTTATCTGACACAGTTGCTTTGTCACTTACTCCACCTATCTGCCAATCACACACCCCCCGCCGCCTCACCTATATCTACCTATCACTTGTCAAGCTTTGATCCACCTCTGTTTCAGCTTTCTCCCCCTTACTACAATCAGTCTAAAGAAGGGTCCCAACCCAAAACTTTGACTGTTCATTTCATAGAAACATAGAAAATAGGTGCAGCAGTAGGCCATTCGGCCTTTCGAGCCAACTCCGCCATTCAATATGTTCATGGCTGATCATCAAAAATCAATACCCCATTCCTGCTTTCTCCCCATATCCCTTGATTCCGTTAGCCCTAAGAGCTAAATCTAACTCTTGAAAACATCCAGTGAATAGGCCTACACTGCTAGCCTGTCCAATCCCTTAAGACTTTTATATGTTTCTCCATGTTTCCTCCATTGATAAAGTTACTTCATAAAGTCATATGAGCATTATTAGACCACTAGGCCGAACAAGCCTATTCTGCCATTCAATCATGGCTGATCTCAGGGTTGCCAACATTGGGTGGGGGGGAGGGGGAGGGTGGTGGAGCTTTGGTACAGAACACAACGGAGTACCAATGGTACTCAATTGGTACAGAGCTTTTGCATTTTTCAGTTTGAAATTGTGCAATCTGGTGCATACTGTAGCGAGTCTTTTAACTTATACTTGAATGCAATATTTATGCTTTAAATTGGATTAGTTATGAATAAGGTTAGGCTAAATTACATTCCTAAGTACATTCCACAGTAGAGCCAGGCTCTGATCATAGTATATTCATGTATGGAAATCAGATTATAATCAAACACTTGGCCCATGTTGACCATCTGGATCTCACTGCACACCTGGTACTACTCCTGACCCTGCATACCTTCTCTCATTCATGACCCTGAGTCCAGCCTTATACCTGGCCCCCTATTCTACCCTGATCATAGCTGCTTACCTGCTAAGGTTCCCAGAGCTGAACGCTCCCATTGACCCAGCTTTGACTGCACACCTAGCACTATTCCAGACCTTGACTCTGGATGCACACTTGGCCTTGCTCCTAGCCCCTCTGCACTGACAATATATCTGGCCCACACATAAAGCCCCATATATGACCCCCTGGACTTAACTGGATGGATTTAAGAGAGAGTTAGATAGAGTTAGAATAGTTGAGTGGCAAATGACAATAGTGCTACCTTCACAATATTTAACTGAAAGAAATAATGGGTCATCGGGGCTGTATGTTGTGACAGACAGCCTAACACCTTGCATGGCATTTTAATATTACACTTATCCCATCCCCCTGGATAATCCGGATTAATAAATTAAGGTTTTGTCAACTAATTACAAATCAGGATAATTACAAATCAATAACATTAGCCAACTCCGAAACACGAAGCGCTGAGCATTGGGATCCAGACATCACGGACAGCTGGCCTCAGTTCCCCGCTCACATCTGGCAGTGCTCTCCATCTGAACCTGGGGCCGCGGAGCGTTTTTGAAAGTGGGGAGGCTGAGTGATCACTGATCACAGACCTTGGGGGTACCAGGTGAGGGAGTGGAGCAAATGAGTGGGGAGAGGGTGTGGAAGGGGGGTGTCCCCCCTCCCAGGGGAGGGACCTTTTGAAATTTGATGTATTAAAATCATGTTTTAGTGCACTGTAGAAGTATGATTTCAAAGTTTTTTGTATGAAGTATTTTTAAGAGGTAACCTTTTAAGGGGTAACTTTTTCCAAACAAAGGGTGATGGGTGTATGGAACAAGCTGCCAGAGGAGGTAGTTGAGGCAGGGACTATCCCAATATTTAACAAACAGTTAGACTGATACATGGATAGGACAGGTTTGGAGGGATATGGGCCAAAAGCAGGTAGTGTAGCTGGGACATGTTGACGGGTGTGGGCAAGTTGTGCCGAAGGGCCTGTTTTCACACTGTATCACTATGACTACATTCTACCTCCACCATGCATGAATGCTTCAAAATCAAGTGGCGAGTTTTATTGCCATATACTCAAGCATAGAAACATAGAAAATAGGTGCAGGAATAAGCCATTCGGCCCTTCGAGCCAGCACTGTCATTCAATATGATCATGGCTGTTCATCTAAAAACAGTACCTCTTTCCTGTTTTTTCCCCATATCCCTTGATTTTGCTATCCCCAAGAGCTAAATGTAACTCTCTCTTGAAAACATCCAGTGAATTGGCCTCCATTGCCTTCTGTGGCAGAGAATTCCACAGATTCACAACTCTCTGGGTGAAGAAAGTTTTTCCTCATCTCAGTCCTAACTGGCCCCCCCCCTTTATTTTTAAACTGTGACCCCTGATTCTGAACTCCCCCAACATCGGGAACATTTTCCGTGCAGTTACAGTAAGTGAAAATCTAGCAGGCAAGCAGGATGCTTTCTCCAACCACCCCTATTTGGTCCACTATCTTCCTCTGTTTCTGCCCAGTGCTTGGTACTTACTACCAGCAGCCACTGGTTGTCCTCCAGGATGCACCGAGCCGCAGCCTGATCCATGCCGGTCACCTGGGCGAATTCGGCACAGAGACTCTCACGGCAGCGGCGCAACACTTCCGACGCCTCCGATGGCCTGGGACTCTTGCACTGAGGCTGCTCTATAGCCGGAGCTGCAGCGAGCGACTCGCCAGCCCGGCAAACACTCGCCAGCCCCGGCTCCCCGTCCGTATCTGTCCCTTCCGCTGCTTATGCTTCCATCCCTCCCTCAACCCTGGCTCTCCAACACCCGCGGCCCATGCAGTTGATATGAGTTTTGAAATTCTCGTTGCTCACAGAATTTCTCACGACAGAGCGTGAGAAATTTGTGATCAGCGTGAGAATTTGGCGAAATGCGTGAGTCTCAGGCTCAATGCGTGAGAGTTGGCAGCCCTGTGATCTATCCTTCCTTTTCATCCTCCCATTCTGCTGCTGCTGCTTCTCCCCATAATCCAGTCTGTCAAAGAGGACTCCCTTGAACTTCTACAGGTGTACAGTAGAGAGCATATTGACTGGTTGCATCATGGCCTGGTTCGGCAACTTGAACATCCAGGAGCGGAAAAGACTGCAAAAAGTTGTGAAGACTGCCCAGTCCATCACTGGCGCTGACTTCCCCACCATCGAAGAGACTTATCAGAGTTGGTGTCTCAAAAAGGCAGCTAGCATCATCAGAGACCCACACCATCCTGGCCACACACTCATTTCACCCCTGCCACCAGGAAGAAGGAACAGGAGCCTGAAAAATGTAACATCCAGGTTCAGGAACAGTTACTTCCTTATAGCCATCACGCTATTAAACAACACAACCTCAAATAAGCTCTGAACTACAATAGACTCATTATTATTATTATTATTATTATTGCACTATTATTGTTTTGTTTTTTTGAGTATGTATGTGTATGTGTATGTGTATGTATGCAAGTAAGAATTCCAGTGTTCTGTCTGGGACATATGACAATAAAACACACTTGACCCTTACTAATCAAGAATCTGTCAAATTCCGCTTTAAAAATACCCAATGTTTTTGTGCATAATGTGAAGGGTATAAAACCAGGACAGAGAGTTTTGGGGAGTCAACAACTGGATTACCACACACAGTTTAATTTCAGATTGATTGATTGAATGGAATTTCCAATCTGGAGATTAGGATGAGAGGCAACCTTACTGAAACAGGAATCTGGACAGAGTCGATGCTGCCCAGTGGAACTAATTGAGTGTAATTAGTATGCAGGAAATGTTTGCTCTAGAGGGGACACGAATGTTGGTAAGCTTAGTGTTCAGATAGTTTTGGAGATTTTTTTCAGAGCCAGCATTGTTAGTGTCTCTGGAGCAAATCTCTGGATGTGGAGAGGGTGTTTCCACTAGGGGGAGTCTAGGACTAGACTCAGAATTAAAGGACGTTCTTTTAGGTAGGAGATGAGGATGAATTTCTTTAGTCAGAGGGTGGTGAATCTGTGGAGTTATTTACCACATGGAGGCCAAGTTAATGGATAATTTTAAGGCAGAGATAGATAGATTCTTGATTAGTACGGGTCTCAAGGGTTATGGAGAAAAGGCCGGAGAATGGGGTTGGGAGGGAGCGATAAATCAGCCATGATTAAATGGTGGAGTAGACATTGATGGGCCGAATGGCCTAATTCTGCTCCTGTCACTTATGACAAGGAGCTGCAGATGCTGGGATCTTTAATAAAACACAAAGTGCTGGAATGGTCTTGGGGTCAAAGTCCATAGCTCCCTGCAAGTGGCAACAGGAATGGTAAAGAAGGCATATGGTATGTTTGCTTTCAAAGATCAGGACATTGAGTATAAGAGTCAGGAAGTTATGACGCAGCTTTACAGGATTTTGGTTAGGCCGTATTTGGAGTATTGTATGCAGTTCTGTTCGCCCCATTACAGGAAGGATATGGAGGCTTTGGAACGAGTGCAGAGAAGGTTTACCAAAATGATGCATGGATTAAAGGATATTAGCTACAGGGAGAGATTGGACAGACTTGGATTGTTTTCTTTGGAACACTGGAGGTTGCAGGAAGACCTGACAGAACTACATAAATTGATGAGAGGCATACATAGATAGTCAGAATTGTCTTCCCAAGATGGAAAAATCAAATACTAGAGGACCGTTTTGAGGTGAGAGGAACAAAATGTTTACATAGAGGGTGGCGAGGGCCTGGAATGCACTGCCGGGGCGGTGGTTGAGGTATATACGATAGTGGCATTTAAGAGATTTTTGGATAGGCACATAGATATGGAGGGATATGGGTTATATCCAGGTAGATAAGAGATGGTCTTGGCATCATGTTTGACATAGAGAGGGTCGAAGGGCCTTCAAGAAGCCTTGATCGTCAAGCATCCTTTTCTTTAGCCAGCCAGTGGCTATGTTACTGCAGTGAAGGTGATGGTGAATTTTATCATCGATGGTCAGCTTCACTGAAAGGTGGCTCCAGAGATATAGAAACTGTCCATGTTTATGCAGTGAGCTTGGCAGAGTGTAGTGTTGTATAGATGAGCCAGGCTGATAATGAGCATGGAATTGATGATAAGATAATCTGCTTGAGGAATACTATTGGCTAGAACACCAAGTTATGCCCCCCTCGAATACAATCAGTCTGAAGAAAAGTGGCAACCAAAATGTCCCCTAATCCCCTATCCATGTTCTCCAGAGATGCTGTCTGACCTATTGAGTTTTTCCGGCAGAGTTATCTCCACTAGTCTACTTATCTTCACTTGTGCTGGTCCTACATCCATCTGAGGACGGATATGTAATTTGATATGTAGACTTTGGTGTAAACTTCCTTCAATAATCCAGAAATCCCTCAGAACAATGCGTGAATGTCTACCCAAACGTTTGTGCACAAGTATGTGGAATGGAATGCGTGTCTACAACATTCAGCCGTGGGCGACAGTGCCCCAGCTGACATAAACACTGAGCATGAGTAGCAGAGGCACAACACCAACAGTGGTGGTTAAGGTATTTCATGTACCCACTGGTATATTAAGTTTGGCTTGGGGGTTACCAGTCAAACACTGGATGATTTGGATCCCTTGATCTCTTTTTGTGTGGGATAATGGCATACCTCCAGGTGTTTTCTTTCAACAACAAATGCCCCTGACAAGTAAATGAGTTGAGATGGGTAAGATTGCATCTTATTACATATATCCAGATTGGCCCAATGAAACAATGGGCTTTTCACCTTCAACCACAAAAGTTGTATCAATGGTGCCAAGAATACAAATGATCATGAACTAGTAAAGAAGCTGTGTTTATATAACTTCTTCCATAGCTGCCTCAAAAGAGCTTTGAATTAATAATCTTGTGGTGCAAACACTGCTGTTCTTTAAGTATCTACAGCTTTGAATACTGGATGTATAAATGAATATTGATGCAACATTCCACGCATGATTAAGAATCTTGTTTATTATATCTGTATATAGACACTTGGTTCAGAATGTGGACTTACAAGTTATGCTTGTGGGTGACAATTTTAAAAGGAGTCATTGTCATTAACAAAGTCATTGAGAAATTCTTCATTTGCATTTCAGGAAAAGCAATATTTTGAAGTTTAATAGCTAAAAATATATCTGGTTTTATAGAGTAAGTCATTGGAAGGAGAAGGCTTTTGTATATTAATTTAAAAGAACATTTTAATGGGAAAAGGAAGTACCTGACTGTTTCTTGGCTTCTCAGTCATTTTTGAGATTAGCATCTGGTATCTTTTTAGTGCATGATAAAAAGGCCTCTCTCTTGCAATTGCCGTTGTGTGATTTTAACTTTAACTTAATCTGAGAGGCACAAATCGTGAGCACTGAGGTCAGTGGTAGCATTTCCAAGGCTAGAAAACCCCTGTCCCACGGTACAAGTTCATTCCAAGAGCTCTCCCGAGTTTGCCCTGATTCGAACTCAGAGATTTACGGTAATGGCCACTCGTCGGTACTCGGGGCTCTCGTGGACATTTTTCAACATGTTGAAAAATCTTCACGAGTCTTCCCGTGCTTACCTGCTGTTAGCGAGTCTTCCCGAGTACCTGCTGTTAGCGTTACGAGCCGCTAAGAGACGACCTCGAGCTCCGACGTACCCGCTACATTCATTCTCTGTGCTTACCCCGAGTTTGATTTTTTTAAAACTCGGGAGAGCTCTTGGAACGAACTCGTACCGTGGGACAGGGCTATTAGGAGACCTAAACAGCAACCTCTGGTGACCTTGCCCGCCACCCAAGGTTTCCATGAGATCACCAGAGGTTTTGGTCACTCTTCCTAACGGTCGAAAGTGTTTTCCCCGTGGTCGAGGCTTCATCTAGGTTGCTACTATTTTTTCATCATGTTTAAAACCGGCCTCGACTAAAAATAGGTTGCTGTTTTAAAAATCGATAATTTTTTAGTCACAGGTCTAGTCGAAGCCGGTTTTCTTCATAGTCGAGGAAGATTTTCAACATATGCGTGGGAGGTGGTCGGAGGTTGCAGGTCACCTCGACCTTGATTTATTTTTTTGGGTGGCGGGCAAGGTCACCAGAGGTTGCTGTTTAAGCCTCCTAAGTGGGACAGGGGCTTAACTCAGCTGCCCGCGAAGATATAATCATGTGGGGTTGCATGTATTAATCGAAGCCCAAGTGGCTGTTTACCAAGACAATGCCAATTTTAGATGTCAGTGAAGGTAGAGAAAAGTTTCTGTTAATTTATCAAAATAAAATACTTTCAGAGCCTCAACACAATTAGCTTGGGCCAAATTCCAGATACAGGCTAATGGTATGCAGCACATTGAAAGGCAGTGCAGGTTATCTGAAGCAATAAAGTGTCATTGAATTCACACTGGAGCAAGGCCCACTGTTGAAAACTGTGTACTGAATGGAGTGAATGCAGTTGTCTAATAATGACCTGTACCAATAAAAAGCTAATGCTGTTTAGGTTGTTATTGCAAATAAGTAATAGAACAGTTTGGAAAGAAAAGTGATACTTAGCTGGAATCAAATATCAAGCAGTCGAAACCACAGGCAGGTTGGAAGAGAAACTCTGCATGCCCTGTTCTCACATTGCCATTGTTGTTTCACAGGAATGTCTCTTTTTTGTTTGTGTTTTCACTGTGTAGGTCAAATAGTCCCTCATTAATGTGACCTGAATTAGTGTGTGGCATAACTGCCAGCTTCCAATGGATGTAAGGAAATGGCTATTAAAAAAAATATTCTCTTGGTACATCTGTAATGTTTGCTATTCTAAGTTTAATTCTGTAGCCATCTAGAAATGTTTTGGGGTATTTTATTGTAGATGATTATTCACCTGACCTTCTTATCTTTCTATCGTGATGGCACTTCAATACGTTTGTTAGTTTCAACAAAATCCTTCATGTTGTTCTTGCTGACTAGACTTGGTCTCCTCAATTTTCTCGTGTAGCAGATGACTTTTTTTTGCTGAGTTTTGTATCAACAACGTGGCTTTTGCGGTACAATGAGCTGAGGCAAAAAATGGTTGTTTACGTGATGAGGTAATTTTTACCTGCTTAAGTTAAGATAAACTTTTTTTCCCCGTCAACCACCTCATTTCACCAGGATGTTACAAGGACTCAAGGGCTTAAATTATAAGGAGAGGCTGAATAGGCTGTGACTTTTCCCCCTGGAACATAGGAGATTGAGGGGGCGACAGACATATGCAAAATCATGAGAGGCATGGATAATGTGAATGGTCACAGTATTTTTCCCAGGGTAGAGGAGTCAAGAACTCAAGGGCATAGGTTTAAGGTGAGAAGAGAAGAATTTAAATGAGTCCTGAGGGGCAATTTCTTCACACAGAGGGTGATGCATATAAGGAGCGAGCTGCCAGAATAAGCTATAGGGATGGGTACAAATGCAATGTTTAAAAGACATTTAGACAGGTATAGGAAAAGTTTAGAGCGATATGAGCCAAGAGCAGGCAAATCAGCCCAGCAGTTCTAAAACCTGATTGATATGGATGAATTGGGGCAAATGGCCTGTTTCCATTGTGTATGACTTTAAAGTGAGTGCTCTCTTGGCAAAAACATGATGTGGAAATGGATTGATCTACACTAGCCAGCATGACCCCATTCCAGATGGCGCCAAGTGCTGTATTAACTGATGTCTAGATGTGGAAATGCTGCCTCTGACTTGGAAAAACAGCAAAACTCAACCATTGTTGAAACCTCAGATGAGTGCGTGTATGTTGTAACAGGATCAGGCTTGGGTAAGATGCTCTCAGCAGTTCAACAACAAAAACACTCATTGTTTTGTGTGAGGAATGACCAGTTGAGAAAGGTAATGGAAGACATCAACCACCCAGTAATTTGTGGCACAGCACGAATCATGAAAGTTACTGATTAAAACGGCAATTGTCCCTGAATATCTGTGCAGGAATTGGCTTGAACTTTCCAGAACGTGTCTTCTGCCACATTTCTGTCTGTAATCCACCTTTCCGTATGAATCCACTTTTCTTCATATGGAAAACAACCTGTGTAAGGGACTTTCTCCAAGTCATTCTCCTTAACCTCAGTGGGAAGTTTCAGTGAAGTATCAACAGCGGTGGGAATTCCTTTTTATTTCATTTAATCTGCCATTTTAATCAACTGCTATTTTCATGTCTTGAATATATATGAGAGTTACGTCTTCATGACATATTAGAGTTTACTTTCCCCTCAAGAGATTGCCCAGAAACAATCACTGCATTGGAAGTACCACCACTTTAGCACATGAATTTCTTCTAAGTGGATGTCAGAAATTCCAAGTGTTGCTGGACCTTCAAGGCAACAGTATTATTGCCGTGTGTGGGGTTTTCCCTCGGTGTTCCGCTTTTATTTCCTCCCACATTACAAAGATGCACAGGTTTGTAGGTTGATTGGCTTCAGTAAATTTGTAAACTGTCCCTAGCGTGTAGGATAGTGCTAATGTACGGGGTGATCGTTGGTCAGCATGGACGCGATGGGCCGCAGAGGCCTGTTTCCGTGCTGTATCTCTAAACTCTAAAGATGAAAACTACCAGTTATGAGGAGCATGAAAGCTGATCATCTGCCCGGTTGCTTTTCTTCGTTACAATGTGCTGAAATTGGGAGCTTTTCTGTTTGGTGCTCGCTCGGCAGTTCACTGATAAGCATCTTTACTTCAGCTCTTAAAATCTATCCCGTCTTCGTGGACCTCAAGAAATGCTCTGATAGATAAGCAATATTGAGTAAACAGAGTATCCATGGTGCTTTATTTCAGGAGGACTGTCTCTCACTACTTGAACATGTTTTTCAAGCAACAAAGGGCTTCAGGTTGATTGTAATGCAAATATAGCCTGGCCAATCAGACGTGCTTGTCTCTATGATTACCTGATGTAGGAGGAGGGGCGTGTCATAGGAGCGGCTGGAGAGAAGTCTCACATTGCAGCTCTGCCATTCTCTGCAGCATTCATTTCAATTACGAGTGCTTTCTCTACCACGGCAATACTCCTTTCAGTGCTCCTTTCTGAAACTGTTATCAATGACAGATGTCTGCCTGCAGTGGTTCCTAGTGTTACCCGCTGAGCCATAACTGGCGGCATCGTGAGCGTTATCTGTTGTCACAGATATTCTTTGAGGAACCTTTCTGAAGAACCGCTCCTATCACTCAGCCTCCAGCACTAAAGCTATATCCAAGTCTACAGAGACACCATGGCTGAACCTCCTTTGGAACATTAATATTACCACCTTGCCTCAGGACTGAAATCAGCTCGTTTATCCACAATAGAAAGGTAAGTTTAGAAACTACCCACATATTGATCAAAGGTAATTTTTGTTCAAATACTCGCTTTCATGCTGGTTATGTTAGACTGTCCTGTAAGCACTTGAAAGGGCTGGGCACTCAAGGGCTCTGAGCTCTTTCCACCAAGTGATTGGAAAGTGAGGTGTGAAAAAAAAGTACAAAGTAAAGAGGCAACATTGATGGTTTAAATTTCAGGCATACAGAGATTATTAAAACATCTGTTTGTGTTAAAATATCACAGGGTTTATATTGTCACTTCTAAAAAGACTTAGCATTTCTGATTTACATGACATTGTTCAGAATACTTTGTAGTATCTGTACTACATTCCTGTAGCATCTGACTCGTCTTAAATGCCATTAATAAGGTGTGTATATAGAATTCTAGAAAATCATGGGTTGGAAAGAGGCCATTCTTCCCATGTAGGGCTTTCCCACATCCCAGCTTTTGAACCATATCCTTGTGTTGGTTACAGCAAGTATTTATTATACCTGTACCAAGGGTTTCTGCCATCTCTTAAGGCAGTGATTTCTGGACCCACATCACTCTTTGAATGAAGAAAACATTCCACCCTTCAAAATATCCTACTTATCCTAATTATGTCCTCTAGATGTTGATCTCACCATTAAGGATACTAGATAAGCCCTGCTTTATTGAAAGATTTAAGGAGATGGAGCCTCTATTGGCGGTTATTGCTTTGTGGTCTCATTAAAGAATCTGACTCTTCTTCATTCATCCTGCCCTCGGTGTCCCCATAATCCAAATTTTCCTGTTCGTTTCCGCTTTCCTAAGCACCATTATCTCAATTCAGAATAATGAACAAAGACGTCCTGCATGGTCGTGTATGGGAACGCAAACAGCCCTGACTCTAGCATTCATTGAAACAAACTTTATTAAAGTAGCAATAGATTTTCCTCCTATTAGTATCGTGCACCTGTTTCAGTTGGTGGGTTGCTTGGTTTCACCAAAAGGGGAAAAGTCCCTTGAGATCAGCTAACTTAGCACTGGCTGTAAAATAAACCTGGGATGTTGCTGTATTGTTTATAAAATACTGGGTGGGAGTAAAGATGGTTCTTTTCAAATTGAGTTGTTTTGGAAACTTGTTGTTTACACCATCAAATGGAATTCAATCATATGTTGATTCAGCTTCCGTTTGTTTCTATAAAGAAGGCACTTAATCCCAGAGGCTCATGATGTCATCCGTACCTGGGATATAGTTACAGCACCATACCTGTCTCCAGCCAACTGCTGATTTCTACCATGACGTGCAAGCTCTAATTGGTACTAATGAAAGATACTGGAACCAGCAGAAATTAAATGATCATTTTCACTTACATAACATTGATGTGATGGTTTAAAGGAAAGCGTACTTAGTGACCCTTGCTTTGGTTTACCTGTTCTTTTGGTCTGTAAATTGACCAAATAAATTTATGATGAAATTGTTCACTTAGCAATGAGCTGTTTTTAAAGCAACAACTTGCCTGCTTGCGGAACTCAGCAGATCAAGTAGCATCTGTGGAATGGTTGATGTTTTGGTATGGAATTATGCATCAGGATCTGAAATAGTCCTGACTGTCAGTCCATTGATTCCTCCAGCAGATTATTAGTTGTTCCAGATTCCAGCATCTGCAGTCCCTTGTGCAGGGCTGCCAACATTGGGTGAGAGTTGAGAGTGAGAAATTGAGAGGGAGCGTAGCTACCGAGGGGTGGGGGATCCCCTCTCCCACGGTAGGGAGCTTTCGCATTTTTCAGCTTGAAATTGTGCAATCTGGTGCATCCTGTAGCGAGTCTTTTAACTTACACTTGAATGCAACATTTATGCTTTAAATTGGATTAGGTACATTCCTAATTACATTCCACAGTAGAGCCAGGCTCTGATCAACAGGTGCAGCACATGAATGACTATATTCATGAATGGAAATCAGATTATAATTCATGCTGTTATGCATATATATAGAGAAAAAAACAGAGAAACAAGGCAAGAGACGGACTTCCATCATTGTTCTGCACAAATAAATCAATCAACCTTACCCTTTGACTATAGAAACAAGACGAAAATAATGCCACATATTCAATCGTATATGGTTCAATTAAATTAAGATATATATGTAAAACATATATGGAAACAGACCCTTCAGCCCACCAAGTCGACACCGACCAACAATCTATCATACACCAGTTCCATCCTACACGCCAGGGACAATTTACAGAAGCCAATTATTTATTATTGACATCTATACAATGAAAATGTACAAACGATGTGAGAACGAAATCGAGATAAATTTTAGACTGAAATTCCAGATACTTTGAAATGGTCTTTTCCGTCCTTTCCCTTTGATGTTTAAAAACAGTAAAGCAGCAGTTGTGATTGAACAGCAGCTACATTTCAGCAGAAACAATCATTTTCATCAAGTAATTGTGTGTGAACGTAATGATCTGTGCGGGATGGGTAGTGTATTTTGACAAGAGTAAAGCACAGTGGGCTGCTGAGATATGATTGAAAATAAATGTAGGATTATCATTTGAATGTGCTCTTTGTGTTCACTGTAGCTGAGTATGTGTGTTCCTGGGCCATCCAATTGTAACATCTTTCACAATTTGCAGTATGTTAATGACAGTCAGGCATTGGCTAATATGAGCATTACTATTTTTTTTAAATTAACATTTCATGCTCAGCTGGTCAGCACAGTGGCACATCGCACAGAGTTGCTGCCTAGCAGTACCAGAGACCTGGGTTCAATCCTGACTATTGGAGCTGTCAGTATGGAGTTTGTACGTTCTCCCTGTGACCTGCATGGGTTTTCTCTGGGAGGCTCCGGTTTCCTCCTGCACTCTAAAGACGTACAGGTGCGTAGGTAAATTGGCTTGGTACAATTGTAAATTGTTCCTAGTGTGTAGAATAGATTCAGATTCAATTTTTTATTTTTTTATTTTAATTGTCATTGTCAATGTACAGTACAGAGACAACGAAATGCATTTAGTGTTAGTGTGCAAGGATCGCTGGTTGGCGCGGACCTGTTGGGCCAAAGTGCTTGATTCAACGCTGTCTTTAAACAACTAAACTAAACTCTGATGAGAGCGTTCCTCTTGCCGCCTATCGAGATTGAGCTCTGTTTCCAAATCCCAAAAGTAAATGTGTATGTGTTTCAGTCTCTCTGTCAGCAACTATAAGGCAAGCTGATGATTCATGTATTGACCTTTTCCACATCAGCTTGCCCAGATGACACCCTATCCCTGCTTTGCCTGGCAGGCACTTGTTGCTGGTTTGTTAGGTCCTCACCTGGATGTTGATGGTTGCCCTAATAGCATTTGACCCTTGTGTGAAGGCATCGTTTCATCTGCACTAGCATTTCTTGCCATTTACAATGTATAATCCAGCCTCATTTTGTTTCTTTTGAGGAGCTACACTTGATAGAAGTCAGGAAAGAAGGGGCATAATGTGGTAGTATATCCAAGTTATGCTCCCTTTCAGATATTGTATTCTTTTCTCTGATTAGAGAAATACATGTATTTTTGTGAATTCATGTATTTCCCCAAAACGTCATTATTTGTTTCTGACAATTCTTTCTACCCTTGTGCAAAATGGCAATTTAGGTGATTTTTTGGGGGGTCGGAGGGATGGCGATTTGGATGTCACTGCATGTATATTTCCTGTGTGGTTTACTTTTCCATTTAGGAGTCTGAACTAACACAAACCAGACTTTACAGCAGATTTCCTCTCCCAAAGGATATTAGGAACCAGATGTTTTTTTAATGACAATCCAATGGTTTGTCGTCACCAATTGCCCAGTGGCTAATTTGTTAAATCTCACAGCCATCATGGTGAGATGTGAACTTGGATCCCCGGGTCATTGTTTAACCAATTACTGTCCCCACCTCATGCCCTTCAGTATTCCCATCTCATGTTGGCCACTTGAAAGCAGCACAGGTTTGCATTTTTGGAGGCACAAGAGACTGCAGATGCCAGAAACGGAAGCAAAAAACAAACTGCTTGAGAAGCTCAGTGAGTCATGTCGCATCTAACGAGGGGACCTAACGAGGGGACCTAACGAGGGGACCTAACGAGGGGACCTAACGAGGGGACCTAACGAGGGGACCTAACGAGGGGACCTAACGAGGGGACCTAACGAGGGAACCTAACGAGGGAACCTAACGAGGGAACCTAACGAGGGGACTTAACGAGGGGACCTAAGGAGGAGCCAACAGTTTTGGTCGAAACTCGTCAACTGAAGTGAAAGAGGGGCCAGTATAAAGAGGTGAGGGTGTGGGGCATAAGCTGACAAGCGATAGGTGGATTCTGGTGAGGAGGGGTGGATTGGATGAAGTCAGGTAGGAGACAGAGGGGCAGAGACAGTAACAGAGGCTGGCACATGTTTGGTGGAGGTAAGAAGGGGCTGCAGATGGTGGAATCTAATGGGCAAGGAAGGTGGGACCACATAAGGGGGATATAATTCCATTCCCTATCAGAAAGGTCTTGGGTCTCTCCATTTACTTCTGGACCATAGATTGAACCAGTTTTCTGGTACTAGTGCTTTTTTCCACCTGGCCGAACATCCACTTGTCCAAAACGACCTCTTTGGATTCCTCCCGCTTTCTACAAATCAATGGCATAGCCATGGACACTCGCATGGGGCCCAGCTATGCCTATCTTTTCATTGGCCTTATAGAACAGTTGTTGTTCCAAGCCTACTCTGGCATTGTTGTTTCAAGCCTACTCACCAACTCATTCTCTGCTACACGGACAACTGTATCGGGGCTGCCTCCTGCACCAATGGAGAACACGTCAACTTCATCAGCTTCATCACTAACTTCCACCCTGCCCCCATATTCACTTGAACCATCTCTGACACTTCTCTACCATCTCATGATCTTTCTGTCTCCATCTCAGAACACAAACTATCCATTGACATTTACTACAAAACTATTGACATCCACAGCTACCTAGATTACATCTCTTCCCATCCTGTCTCTTGTAAGGATGCCATCCCCTTCTCTCAATTTCTACGCCTCTGCTGCATTTGTTCTTGATCATCCATCGATCCCGCCCCCTTCCTCTCCACACCTATACCCCTTACTCCCCATGCACTACTCCCTGAAAGGGTGGGAGGTGCAATACCTGTCCACACACCCTATCACTCACCACCATCCAGACACCCAATCAGCCTTTCCAATTAACGCAGTGATTCACTTGCACCTCCTCACTCTCTGTCACCTCCTCTACATTAGTGAGGCCAAATACAGTCTACGGCAGTGATTCCCAACCTGGGGCCACATGGCAAATTTTAGGGGGGCCACAGAAAAATTATGGTATTTAGGGGGCCACAGGTTCAATGAAGGGGGCCACAGAGCCACCTAAAATTCAGTTCTAATAAGTTTAAATCTATGTAGTTGAAATATTTTTGATGTTTGTGGAATAGAATAAAAGAGAATATATGTGCAATTAATAGACACTGATATTTTTATGGAAGGTATTATAATATTGAAGTACTTTTATTCCACTAATAATGTCAGGAGGGGCCACAGAAAAATTAAAAGATCCCAAGGGGGCCATGATCTTAAAAAGGTTGGGAACCACTGGTCTACGGGACTGCTTTGCCAAGTAACTGGGCTCCGTCCATCCACCTAAGGCCGTCTGCAGCTCCCGTTGGCTAGTCATTGCAATTCTCCTCCCCATTCCACACCAACCTATCGGTCCTCAGCCTCTTCCACTGCCAAGGTAGCTGGAGAAACAACACCTCTTACTCTGCCTCAACAGTGTTTAACCCGATGGCCTGAATATTGAATTCTCTCATTTCAGGCAACCTGCCTCTCGATCTCTCCCTCCTTATTTACCCAGGTACACCGCACGTCCTCTTAATCCCCACAAACGCCCTGCCCCCTCTCGCCCAGCTGCTTCCCCTCCCACTCCATCTGCCCCACACCCACACACTTCACCCATCGGCTCCCCTCTCCTCATTGTTCCCATCTGCCCGACCTACTTCCCTTATTTCTTCCCTCAATCCACCTTCCATTCCCATCGGGTTCTATCCACCTGTCGTGTCCGAGCCTGTGTCACTTTCTCCACCCCTCTGCCCCCATCTGACTCCATGCACCAATCCACCCCTCCTTACTTAGATCCACCTACCACTCGCCAGCTCTTTCTCCACTCACCCTCACCTCTTTAGAAGATTGAGGGGGGATCTTATAGAAACTTACAAAATTCTTAAGGGGTTGGACAGGCTAGATGCAGGAAGATTGTTCCCGATGTTGGGGAAGTCCAGAACAAGAGGTCACAGTTTAAGGATAATGGGAAAATCTTTTAGGACCGAGATGAGAAAAACATTTTTCACACAGAGAGTGGTGAATCTCTGGAAATCTCTGCCACAGAAGGTAGTTGAGGCCAGTTCATTGGCTATATTTAAGAGGGAGTTAGATGTGGCCCTTGTGGCTAAAGGGATCAGGGGGCATGGAGAGAAGGCAGGTACAGGATACTGTTGGATGATCAGCCATGATCATATTGAATGGCGGTGCAGGCTCGAAGGGCCGAATGGCCTACTCCTGCACATATTTTCTATGTTTCTGCGTTTCTATGTTTATACTGGCTATCTCTACTTGCATTCTTTCAGTCTCAATGAAGAGTCTCGACCCGAGACATTTACTATCCGTTTCCCTCAGCTGTCTGATCCACCCAGTTCCTCTAGGTGTTCAAGAAGGAACTACAGATGCTGGAAAATCGAAGGTACACAAAAAGGCTGGAGAAACTCAGCGGGTGCAGCAGCATCTATGGAGCGAAGGAAATAGGCAACGTTTCGGGCCGAAACCCTTCTTCAGACTGATAGGAACTGATAGACAGTTCCTCTAGGTTTTCATTTTGTTGGTTTAATATCTGACTGGTAAATTATTCCTCAGTCATTTGGACTAACTTGGCCTTTACTTCCCCAGCTGTTGGGATGACAACCTGTACTTTGAATATCACCCTTTCCAGCTCCTGCCCATATCACTCGGCTAAGAACCTAAATAATCTTCAACAAAGTTAATTATTGTAGCTTGTCCTTTGAATGCTGCCAATAAATAGCTTTTCTTCACCTGTCTCCATCCCTGGGATGAAAAGGCAGATAATCTTCATTGAAGTTAGTGGAGTAGTGAAGTTAACCAGCCTAATATTCAAATGTTACATCTCCAATGAATAGACAGGTACATGGATCGGGCAGGTTTAGAGGGATATGGGCCAAATGCAGGCATGTGGGAAGAGTGTAGATGAGACACGTTGGCCGGTGTGGGCAAGTTGGGCCAAAGAGCCAGTTTCCACGCTGTATGACTCTAATGGTTCTGGTAGATTATTTACAGGTGAAAATGGCATCTCCAGCATGGGAACATGCTTTCATGGCAATATTTGATAATAAACGTGTCAGCTTGAGGTCCAAGATCCATCTGACAGACCTACATAGGTCAGACAGACTGCTGCATTGCCAGACCTGCAGTCTTTTGATGGGACTCTAAATGAGGTCCCATCAGCTCACTGTAGAGGGTGTGAAAGATTCAATTCAATATTCAATATATTCAATTCAATATTCAATTCAATATTTATTACATGTCATTTGAACCTCAGTGAGGCTCAAACGAAACTCCGTTTCCACAGCCATACAAACAAAGACAATATCCTACAGACATACACACAATTCAATTTACAAAAACATCCATCACAGTGATCCCACTGTGATGGAAGGCAAAGTCTTTTCACTCTCCCCTGTTCTTCATTTCTCTCCCGATGTTGAAGCCCCAGGCGGGCGATGATGAGTCCCACGGCCATTTTAGGCCGCGCCGGGCGATGTACGGCCCAGCTCCCGGTCTAAATGTCACAATGTTGGAGCCCCCGGCGGGCGCTAGAATGTCCCATGGCCATGAAGCCGCGCCGGGCGATGTACGGCCCCGCTCCGGGTCGTTCCAACCCCGCGACACGGGCTAGAGAAGACGCGTGCGGGAGCTCCGGAAAGCGGTCTCTCCACCCAGACCCACGAGCTCCCGATGTCCCGACAGTCCACCGGACCTGCGACTGCTGCTGGAGCCTCCGAGCTACGTGGTCGGGCCGCAGCAGCGAGTCACCACCGCTCCCCACGCTCCGATGCCAGCCAGCTCCACGATGGTAAGTCTGCAGCTCCGCAGGCTCCGTCACTGGAGCCCCCAGGTCGTTCAGGCTGGAGGCCGCTCCACGGCGCTAGGCCCCAACGACAACGGAGACCCGACAGGGAAAAGGTCGGGTCTCACGTACAGGGAAGAGATTTTAAAAAGTTACCCCCTTCCCCCCCCCCCGCCCTCCACATATACACAGTTAAAAACACTATTAAAAAACACAAACAACTACATTTAACTAGACAAAAAATAAAAAAAAGACAGACAGGCTGTAGAGGCCGCTGCAACAATGAGTCGCGCCACCACCAAGATCAAGTCTATATCAGCAGTTCATGGAGGAGCAGGGAAGTCAATGACCGGTATTTATCATTCCATCAACAGTATTAAAACATATTATCTGATTATGATCCCATTCATGTTTGTAGAACCTCTAGCTGTGCAAAATTCTCTACCACGTTTCCTACATCATAACTGTGACTACGTTTCATGAGCACTTTATTGACTCGAAAGTACTATTTGGGAAGTCTGCAGTAAAATATTTATTTCTAAGAAGTAGAAACGAGGAACTGTAGATGGTGGTTTACCAAGGAAGGATACAAAATGCTGAAGTAACTCAGCGGGTCAGGCAGCATCTCTGGAGAACATGGATAGGTGATGTTTTGGGTCAAGACTCGAGTTTGAGTCTAAAGAAGGGTCTCAACTTGAAACGTTACCTATCCATGTTCTCCAGAGATGCTGCTTCACCCACTGAGTTACTCCAGAATTTTTCTTTCCAAGTGCTGTTCTGAGGCAGAGTATGAATCCATAACCTCAGAACCAAGGCAGACTGGCGGGATTCTCCATATTGTATGCTTCATATCCATGCTTTCCATTTGAGTGTCAGTACATGTCTTTTAGTGACTCACCACCAGATGTGGAGAATCAATAAAAGTATTCTGTTAAGGAATTTGGTCTAAACAGTGATGGTGCATGGAGTGTCCATTCCTGCAGTTGGGTGACAATATTGTGTGCCTTTCATTGTCCAATCCAACAGACCCTAGGGGGTTCTGAATGTAATCACAGTATATTCACTCCCCTCTATTTAGTGCTGTTTGTCAGATGGTCACAAAGCATTTTGGTGACCTGATACGTCAGTCAATTATGCCGGCAATCGCCGAAAAAAATCGCCAAGTGGGACAGGCCCTTTAGGATGAGAATTGATACTGGAATGTCACCCAGGTTGGGCAGGAGTCTTCTCTGTGCACTAGTAAAGGGCCTGTCCCACTTGGCGATTTTTTTCGGCTGCCGACTGCCGACATCATTGACTGACGTAGCAGGTCACCGAAAAAGTCGCGGCGTGATGCGGCGTGATGCGGCGTGATGACGTATGGACGTATCTCCTCAGGTGTCGCAACATTTTTTTTGTCGCCGCTGGATTTTGAAATGTTCAAAATCTTTCAGCGACCCTGATACGTCAGTCAATGACGCCGGCAGTTGCCGAAAAAGTCGCCAAGTGGGACAGGCCTTTTAATCTTTTTTTCCTGCCTATTTCAATTCTCATTGCTCCAACCAATATTGATACTCTTTGTCGAAATGTATTCAAGACATCGTTCTAGCGAGTGAGCTGGGCAGTTACGTTTGTCTTAGACAATAGACAATAGGTGCAGGAGGAGGCCATTCGGCGCTTCGAGCCAGCACCGCCATTCAATGTGATCATGGCTGATCATCCCCAATCAGTACCCCGTTCCTGCCTTCTCCCCATATCCCCTGACTCCGCTATTTTTAAGAGCCCTATCTAGCTCTCTCTTGAAAGCATCCAGAGAACCTGCCTCCACTGCCCTCTGAGGCAGAGAATTCCACAGACTCACCTCTCTCTGTGAGGAAAAGTGTTTCCTCGTCTCCGTTCTAAATGGCTTACTCCCTATTCTTAAACACCTCAGTCTTTCATCCCCCACTGCAGAGAGCCAGTGTATGTCACTGTTACAGGGAAAGAACAGTCCCAGCCAGAGGCGTGATCTTCACTGTAACAATTGGAGGAGGTGTGCAGGGAGCAGCACCAACCTCACCCAACCAGAGAAACTGTGGAGCCCTCTCTTATTGAATTCATCTTATGCTTGCTTCACCATGGCATGCAAGCTGTGATCCTAGCCTGTGGGTTTACCCCAAGGCCAATCTGGTGGGAAAAGGCTACATTGTTATAGGCCTGAAAAACCGCGACTGGTCGGCGACTGTCAGATTGGAACACACACACACACACACACACACACACACACACACACACACACACACACACACACACACACACACACACACACACACACATCGCTCACCAGCCCACTTTGCAGGCGGGGGACAGGGCAAGCGGGGGGAGCACTGTCTGAGTGAAATTCACACGGTGCAAAGCCAATGTGATACAGACACACACCGCGATGAACAGGAAGGTTGGCGCTGTAATTAAGACGGCTAAAGCACAGTGTACGGGAAGCGTCACGTAGGTCCTTTAAAAGAGGGGGAGAGAGGGGAGGGGGGGGAAAGGTGGAGAAGGAGTGGAGACAACTTTTAAGAAGCCAGAGATACACGGCTGTGAAGCTCGGCGGACATTAACATTACCGGTCAATTATCCTTGGTTCTGAAAACTACTGCTTACGTTTTTTTCCCCCAATGCGCCAATGAAATTCACCGGTCAGCACCAGCAACAACCTACAAGAACCTACGACAACCTTCGACCTCCTGGCAACCCAATACCACTGCAGCTACGGCACGAGAATTCTCGCTACTCTCCATGGCAGCTTCAGTCCGGTCGCCGCTAATTTTTCAACACGTTGAAAAATTTGCGGCGACCATAATGAAGCCGTGACTCGTTCCCAGAATGCGGGAACTCCTCACGACCATGAAGGCGACTACCCGGCAACCACCCGCGAACATGTGGCGACCGCATAGTCTCCTGCTGTTGCCTAAAAAGTCGCCTAAGTGGGACAGGCTCATTAGCGTGTTACTGTTTTCAATCTCTCTTGACACTGAGCTGCACCTTATGTTCAACAGTTTCCCATGGGAGTGGAGCTGATCTTTAGAACAAATGGAAAACTGTTCAACCTACGGTGACTGCACTCCAGAACCCAGTCACGCAATCCTCAGTCAACCTGCAATATGTAGACGGCGCTTGCATTTGCAAATGTTTGGAGCCGTGCTCCGGGCTAACATCAACTGTTTACAGAAGCAAATAAGAGGACTCCCACATGTAAAATATCCACATTAATGAAACTTCTCCACTTCTGGCCCTCCTATACAACACTGTCCTTCGACAAATGCAAGTCCATAGAAATCGTGGACCACTTCTCATATATCAAGACGCAGCTCTCCTTGCAGAGAAGATGAAATTCACCATTTTATTAGTGTAGCCTTTGGTCAGTTGAGGCAAAAGGTAGGTATGTTACAATACTTACCTTCAGCGGTGCTGCAATTCTGCCACTGGCCGTGTGCGCGATTTTGGCGCGTTTGAGGGGGGAGCGGGTTTAAACGCGGGTTTTTTCCGTCCTGGTCCTGGATTATATTTGTTGGAGTGCAAGATGTTGCTAAAGAATCGTTCCGATGGCCGTTCTGTGTGTTTTTTTTTTTTTAATTGCCCGACAAGTTAATCGCTGGAGTGATTTTAAAATCAGCTTCTGAAGCCGTCAATGCCGACAACGGGGCCGGATTTTATGTAGGGGACAGGTAAAAGAAAGTAGTTTATTTTTATGTATAAAAGTGTTTCTTAAGATGCATTTAATTCACATTTTAAGTTGCGAAACGGTGATTTTTTCCCCCGAAGAACCGGCAGTGTGTTTGCTGCCGATATGGGGTCTAAAATCACCGCAGCCTCAACGTTCCAAATGGTCGCTTTCCAGAAAATCCCACAGGCAAGTTGATTTAAATGGCCATTAATTTAAAGGTATTAAACATTAAATTCCTTCCATTTGGCCTATAAACCCATGACAAAGAGATTTTAAAATTATGTTATATTCTGAATTCTTGTGTGAATGTTATTTGGACACTTAGGCTATTTAAAAATGTTAATCTATTCTTAAGAAATGGATAGATGTTTAGATCTAGTAATTGAATTTTGTAATTAGCTACAATTAGGTAACTAACTAATTATATGCTTTAATTTCAAGTCATCTAAGTAAGATTGTTTCATATTTGTTTCAGAATGCTTCAATCTATAATAACTGAAAATTTATTTCAGTTCTCTTAAATTTTAAGAAAGTTATGGGCTTTTAAATGTTCTCGATCACAGCTTTTGTGTTAAGTCAATGAAAAAGCAATAGGGAACAAGATGCCAATTTCCGAGTATAAAAATGGCCATAACTTTTTTAATACTGAAGATATGAAAGTGAATTAGGTGTCAAATTAAACTTCTTTTGATGCTTTACCTGATGGGATAAATTAAAGACTTGATTTTTAAAATCTCAAAATGTTGTAACATTGCTACAAAAGGTGTTTCAAGATTAAGAACCAAGACCTGGCCCAAAACCCAGGGTAAACCCGTCAGCAGTGATCTCTACAAAGAGCTGCACCTCAACGGATTTGAAAGATAGCACCAACATTGTCTCTGGAAAATGTCCAAATTCACTAGAAGAATAAGCAAACCAATAGTCATTGTCTTCTCCCAGGAAAACATCTCCAATATTGAGATCCCAGCGACATTCCATTTGCTCCTTTGGACAGATCACCGCATCTGACATCAGACTCTCGAAACACGCACTGTAATCGAGCTCAGTGCTTCTGGGTTGCCTTGTTAATATCCCTGTACAAGATTCCCTCCAAATGGGGTGGGTAGATTGTAAGATGGTGCTCCCCTTCCACTGTATTCATAAGGCATCTGCGTGCCAGAGGTTAAGGGCAATGTGCTAATTTAGCGTGCCACTCAGGTCTTCACGTAAACCAATTTACACCGTAGCTACCAACTTCTGTTTGTGTTCTGTTTACAAGTGATGCCAGGTACATATCTGCCAGTAAATTATTGGAGGTTCGTTCCTGTGAGTGTGCACGCACTGGCCTGACTAGCAGGTGGGTCATGTTACAAGGATATACAAACACCTGATGTGGGTTTTGCCTTCGGGAATGAGAGTCGGTGCACGGAATGCGACCTCCACTGGGCTGTGGTGTACACAGCAAGAGCCGTGCCTCGCAGGACAAAGCTGCCCTGAGAAATACAGACTGTTGCACTTTGTTCCGCAGTTTCAAAAATAGGTTTTAGCTTTCAGTCAACTTCAGGTAAAGCCGGACTACCTGGATGATGTTGAGATGGAACTTGCCTTATACTAACATTAATCTCACTGAGTCTACAAGCATTAGCTCCAGTTTATTATCTGCACACTAAGCACTGAGGAAGATTCAAAGAAGCACTAGCACAGATAACACCCGAGCTAGAAGAATCAATTTATCTTGAAGGGGGGCTGTGATAAAGGTATTCCAAATCATAAAAGGGTATGGTCACAAAGAAAAATAATCCCTCTTTTAGAGAGTGGTTAGTATGAAAAACGTTATACTTGAAGATTTATTCGAAACGCAGAGCTTAGAACCATTTAAGGTAAAACTAGAATACACATGAAGAAGAAAGAAGTAGCAAGTTATTCTAGTATTCCGAGTTAAAAAAGGTGGAACAAAGTTTATGTAAAGTGTAGGTAGATACAAAATTCCGGAGTAACTCAGCAGGACAGGAGAGAAGGAATGGCGACGTTTCAGGTTGAAACCCTTGTTCAGTGTAAAGTGTAAAGGGCTTGTCCCACGAGCATGCGACTCCATGCGGCAAGCGCGACCTAACGTGGTCGCTTGAGCCGTACGGCCTCGCGCAGCCGGTCCCACTTCGTTCCCCGGAGCCGTATGGAGTTGTGCGGAGCTTGTCCCGACATCGCGCGGGGCTCCGAAAAACTGACCGTGTTCAAAGATTCCACGCGGCAACGGCCTGCCGGCCTGCAGCCGCCTCGACGCCGTACACACCGCCTCGACGGGTGTGCGCAGCGTCTCGACGCCTTGCGCAACGTCTTGACGCCATACGTCACGCGTGAACTTCCCTTGGACTTCGCCCGAACTTCACGTCACTCACTCGACCTCCGCGCGGCCCCCCGCTTCCGGTTTGGTCGCGCTCGCCGCATGCAGGCGCATGCTGGTGGGACCGGCCCTGTACGGGGATCACTCGACCTCCGCGTGGCCCCCGCTTCCGGTTTGGTCCCGTTTGCCGCATGCAGGTTGCATGCTCGTGGGACAGGCCCTTAAATCCTTGTGTAGCCCAGTTAGATTGAATTACTTGTTTCTGTGCTACATGCTATCCACATTTTGTTAGTCCAATCACTGAGAATATCTAATGATGAAAAAATGTTCCCGCCAGCCAAAAAATGGAGGAACGGTGGCGCAGTGGTAGAGTTGCTGCCAAGTGCCAGAGACCCGGGTTAGATCCTGACTCCAGGTGCTGCCTGTACGGAGTTTGTACGTTCTCTGTGTGCGGGGTTCACTGATCGGCACAGGCTTGGTGGGCCGAAGGAGCTGCTTCTGCGACATCTCTAAAACTGATGATACAAAAGTGGGTGGTTTTGCATATAGTGAAGATGGTTGTGAAAAATTGTTGCAGGATTTGGCCAGGTGGGCTGAGGAATGGTTGATGGAATTCAGTACAGAGAAATGTGAGGTGTTGCATTTTGGAAAGTCTAACATGGGCAAGACCTACAGTGAATGGTTGGTCTCTGGGGAGTGTTGTACTGCAGAGGGATCTAGGAGTACAGGTGCATGGTTCCTTGAAGGTGGAGTCGCAAGTTGATAGGGTGGTCAAAAACGCTTTTGGCACTTGGCCTTCATCAGTCAGAGTTATAGAAGTTGTGAGGTCATGTTGCAGTTGTATAAGACGTTGGAGAGGCCACATTTAGAGTATTGTGTTCAGTTTTGGGCACCATGTTATAGGGAGGATGTTGTCAAGCTGGAAAAGGTGCAGAGAAGGTTTACGAGGATGTTGCCAGGACTGGAGGGTTGAATTGAATCCTTTATTTGTCATTCAGACCTTTCGGTCTGAACGAAATGCTGTTGCCTGCAGCCATACATGTAATAATAACAACACACAATAAACACAAATTAACATCCACCACAGTGAGTTCACCAAACACCTCCTCACTGTGATGGAGGCAAAAGTCTTAGAGTTACTGTCTCTTCCCTCCTCTTCTCCCTCTGCGCTGAGGCGATACCCCACCGGGCGATGGTAAGTCAGTCCCGCGGTTCAAGCTCCGCGGCCCGGGGGTGGTCGAAGCTGCCGCCCTCCAGTCCAGCGGAGGCAGCTGTTGCAACGGGAGCTCCGCAAAACAGGCACCAGGCTGTGACCTGCGAGCTCCCGACATTGTCATCCACTGGCCCACGGCCGAGCCCCGGATTCAGGTCGCCGCCGCCTCAGCCGCCGGAGCACCGTCTCCGCCCCGCACCGGGCCGCCCACACGGCAGCGTCTCAGCCCCGCACCGGGCTTCCCCCACGGGAGCACCTTCCAGCCGGGACCCAGGCTGCCCTCACCGGAGCGCCTTCCAGCCGGTAGCCAGGCCACCCACACGGCAGCGTCTCAGCCCCGCAACGGGCTGCCCCCACGGGAGCGCCTTCCAGCTGGTAGCCGTGCCGCCCGCACGGGAGTGTCTCAGCCCCGCGCCGTCCGCCCTCACCGGAGCGCCGAGTCGTGCCGCTACCCAGACGTCGCCACAGCTCGAAGACGGCCAGCCTCGCGTTGGTGAGTCCTGGCTGGCTCTACCTCCGGACCCTCGAGGTCGGTCGCAGGTTGGAGGCCGCCAGCTCCACCATTAGGCCTCAGCGCAGACGGGGGAAGAGAAGGGGGATACGACAAAAAAGTCGCATTCCCCCGAAGGGAGAGACAGAAAGCCCTGTTTCACCCCTCCCCCCACACACACATAACACCACCTAATAACCAAAACAATTACTAAACTAGACAAAAAAAACAACACAAAAAAGTAAAAACAGACAGACTGCAGGCGAGCCGCAGCCGTATCACAGCGCCGCCACTTCCTGTGAGCTATAGGGAGAGGGTGAGCAGTGCAGGAGGATGAGGGGTGATCTTATAGAGGTATATAAAATCATGAGAGGAATAGATCGGTTAGATGGATTGAGTCCCCTGCTGTAGGTGAAAATCGAGGACCAGAGGACAGGTTTAATAGGAAAAGATTTAATAGGAATCTGAGGGGTAACTATTTGACACAAAGGGTGGTGGGTGTATGGAATGAGCTGCCAGAGGAGGTAGTTGAGGCTGGGACTATCCCAACGTTTAAAAAACAATTTGACAGGTAAATGGGCGGGACAGGTAAATGGGCGGGACAGGTTTGGAGGGATATGGACCAAATGCTGGCAGGTGGGAGTGGTGTACCTGGGACATGTTGGCCAGTGTGGGCAAGTTGGGCCGAAGGACCTGTTTTCACGCTGTATCACTCAATAACTCTATAACTAATACTATAAAAGTAAAATATAATTTATTATTAGGATCTGGTGCGACTGGCAGTTCCTGCTTATTTCTACATATCCCGGTAGGTGAATTGTTTGGTAGCTTCAGGAGATTAGAATGAATTGCACATTGGGCAGGTGTCTCATTAGATTCACAGGAGGCTGCAGGCGCTAGGATCTTGAACAAAAATCAAACTGCTGGAAGAACTCAGCAGGTCAGACAGCATTGTTTTCCTTCCACGAATGCTGCCTGATTCATTGAATTCCTCTAGCAGTCTGTTTTTGGTCACAAGGTCGGTGGGGGCGCTGTAAGCCGGCAGCCCTGCCAGCAGCGTGTTAGTTTTTTTCCTAATTTTTTTTGGTTTTTTTAGTGTGTTTTTAATGTTTCTCTGTGTGTCTTGTGTGGGGGATGGTGTGGGGGGTAAGGGGGAAACCTGCTTCGGTCGCCTCCTCCACGGAGAGGCGACTTTTTCCATGTTCCCTCCCCCGTGGCCTAACATCGAGGATCGGTGCGGCCTTTCCCGGAGACGCGGCAGGGCTTCAGCTGTGGGCATAGTGTGGACTCTCGTTGCGGAGCGGGCGAACCCTTGCCGGGGCTCGCCGTAGGGGAGCGCTCCATTCGCTGGCCTGCGGCAGTCTGCAGAGCTCCAGCCGGCGCGGCGTCCTGAGCCTGGGATCCCTTGTTGGGGACCCCGGAGGAGAAGAGCTCCGACCGCCAGCCCGCGGCCAATTTCTACCGCGGGCGCGGCGGGAACTTACCATCCCCGGGCGCGGCGGGAACTTACCATCACCGGGCGCGGCGGGAACTTACCATCACCGGGCGCGGTGGGGACTTATCGGGGACCGGCGGGGTCCCTCGCCGGGGACCCCTGGAGGGGAACTCCGACCGCCGGCCCTGCGTTCTGCGGTGCTTCCGGCTGCAACGCGGCGGGGACTTTAAATCTTCGACCGCCGGCCTGCGGCCTACACCAACCTGAAGCCGAGGTCTCCGGGGGGGAGGCACCGATTCAGGACTTACCTGGACTTTACCTTGTCTACTCATCTGGACGCCCGCAGCGATGGCTGCGGAGGGTTGAGGTCCCGACCACGGGGGAAAATGGAGGAGGACTGGCCAATTTTTGGGTCTTCCACCACAGTGATGAATGCTGTGGTGGATGTTTATGTTACATTTTTATTGTGTTTTTCTGTGTTCTTTTTCATTGTACCACTGCTGGCAAATTCATTTCACTTGCACTTTATGTGCAAGTGACGAATAAAACTGATTATGATTATGATTATTATGTTGGCCAGATTAGATAAGGATAAGGGACTTGAAAATCAATATAACTACGCCTTTTATCCAGCATTACATAGTTAAAAATAGATTTATTTTCCAGAGTGAAACAAGCGAGAGATTTCTGTGGGCAAAAAAAACTGATCATGTGTGACCCTTATACCTTGCTGCAAAAAATATGTTTGCCTCGAGGACACACAGGTGAAGTCATTCCCCGTGTAAAGTGTTGTTTGGAGCATGCACACTGGTCAGACATTCCCAGGCCAACATTCTCTTCCCTGCAGGATGCCTGCCTGGTGGGTCAGTAGCTTAACGTCATCCTCATGACCCACTCCCGTACCATACTCCCACATTGCCATCCCCTCCACCACCCCCAGATCTACCACCAATGGTCTCCCAAGTTGAAAGCTCTGTCCCCTTATCTACCAAAGACATAACCCCCTCCCCCACTCCGGATCTGCCAGGTTAATCCCTCAGATTCCAAACACTGGGTGAGGCCGGTATCCCAGTCTTCCTTTTCCTTCCTCTCCCAACCCCCTTGGATCCTTTTCATGGCCACCCACCAGCCATCTGTGTTCGCCTGATACCAATGCCTACTTTGACCAATTGTCCATCCCCATCATGTGTTTCAGGCACCAATGCCCCTGTCACAGATGGGGTCTGTGGCCATTGCCATTCTAATCCCCATCTCCAAACCACATAGCAGGCAATACAGTTCCAATGGTGAGCTGGTGCAGCACTTGTCCATCTGCCTGAGGCAAAGCCGAATGTTGCAGCAGGGGCGAGGGAGAGGGGTAAGGACTAAAATGGGCATTGATAGGCTGCCACTAAACTCATCTAATCTCCCAGATAGAATGCATTGGAATGCCTAGTTTCTACAATGAAGTCGTTGAGTTTTTAGCTGTCATCTATTTCATGGTCACATTGATCTTGTAAGCACATGTTTACTCACTGACACTACTGGAATATTGGAGACCAGTTCCCAATGGGGGGGGGGGGTTAGCTATACAGACCAGGAATGCCTTCATTCGATCTCTGGTTGGTGTAGATGCAAATATCTTAACTAAGTCTTAACATTTATGTTTCCAGATTTTTGAAATAGATTCAAATTCTCAAATTGTCATGATGAGATTACATTTTTTAATTTCTTTAGTCTGATTACGTCATGTAACATAACCGTGATACCTTCCCTGTGAATCACCGAAGGTTACAATGGGTTTCTATAACTCATGCTGAAAGAGCTTCCTCTTAGCCTTATGCTCTATATCCATCTAATGTTTTTTTTTAATTAAGTACTTTTTTTAAAGCATTCATGGGTTGTACCTTACATTACCCTCAACTAACAAAGCATTTCATGGACTAATGATTACCTGAAACACAGTGGTGGGCTGATTGACTTGCTTTCAATTCCTTGCCTCCAATGCCTTGCGTTCAATGCCTTGCGTTCAATGCCTTGCCTTCAATAACTTGCCTTCAATGCCTTGCCTTGTTTCGCCTTAAATATCTTGCCTTGCCTTCAAGCCTTGCCTTGCCTTCAATGCATTGCCTTCAAAGATCGATTACGTTTGGCTCTGCATGTTATGAGCTATTCTAGAAAGGCTGGTAAAGCACCCGAGCTGCTGACTTGCTGTCCACTGCTGAAGCCAATTTTAGCTCATCACTTTTGTCTGCGTCTACACCAGCCAGAGATTGAATGGAGACATTTCTGGTCTGTCCAGGTAAATGCCCCCTTGGAAACTGGTCTCCAATCTTCCAAACGTGTCAGTGCGTAGCATGTGCTTGTGGTTCTCTCAAAGAGAGAGAAATCCATGTGGAATTCATTCAGAATTGTATGGCTGGGTATGTTTTGTATAGTTAAAGTGATATGGTGCAATGACTCTTCCCATTGAGGTATTACCTCCTAAAAATATAGCCAGTGATCATTTCCAGGAAGATTTTGATTCCTTCATGCAGCTCCAGCTATCCCTGGCTATCTTATCTCAGAAGTCACAAGGTCACTGGTTTTATTATTTTTTACTAGAATGCCATTTCTGTTTCTGCATAGAAATACGAGCACTTTTTGCCATTCATTAAATTAACCTTTTTATTATCAGAACAGGGGATCTCAAAAATTATGTCAATATTTGTAGAGGTAGCAAGAAACCTCTTCTAAATCAGGCAGCAAATGCATGACCGGCAGTCTTGAGCTAATTCATCATCACTGAACCTTATTGGGCTGTGGAATGTAATTGCACACAGTGCTTGCTAAGGAGCAACCACAGGAGGTTAGCAAGGAGATAATTGTACACAACCATTTAACCATTCGTTCTGCCATTCATTGAAGATGGAAACAGCAGAAAGCAATGACCAAAATCTGTTTGTTTCTATATTGGTTCCATTTAAAATGAGTACTGCTGTTTGTCATTGATGTTTAACAATGAATTTTCTGCAAGTATTATTGAGGAGAACAGAGTGATCAGGACATTTCCCGTTGTTTCAGGATTGTATTTGTCTGAAATTAGATCTGTTTGTACTGGTTGCTCCACTGCATAATAACCAGCTTTTAAAACTAAGCTCTAAATATGGAAAAGGAACATTTTATTTACTTTGTGCATATTCTACTCCAGAGCTACAGGAATTGAAACATGCTGATGTTCCTTCAGGTGAAAGGGAATTATTATTTTTCACCTCAAATGCATCGCACACACTCAAGAGTTAAATGATAAATTATTTGTCTAGGTTTACGGCATAAAAAACATTGTGCTTTCTTTCTGCAAGGGCATAAGAAATGTTCTAAGATGATCTTATAGCAGTGCATTTAGAAAGCAGTGACAGGATCGGTCAAAGTCAGCGTGGATTTAAGAAGGGGAAATCATGTTTGACGAATCTTCTGGAATATTTTGAGGATGTAACAAGTAGAATGGATAAAGGAGAGCCAGTGGATGTGGTGTATCTGGACTTTCAAAAAGCCTTTGACAAGGTCCCACACAAGAGGTTAGTGTGCAAAATTAAAGCACATGGTATTGGGGGTAGGGTATTGACATGGATAGAGAACTGGTTGGCAGATAGGAAGCAAAGAGTAGGAATTAATGGGTCATTTTCAGAATGGCAGGCAGTATCTGGTGGGGTGCCGCAAGGCTCGGTGCTGGGACCCCAGTTATTTACAATATATATTAACGATTTAGACGAGGGAATTAAATGTGACATCTCCAAGTTTGCGGATGACACAAAGCTGGGTGGCAGAGTGAGCTGCGATGAGGGTGCTATGAGGCTGCAGGGTGACTTGGATAGGTTGGGAGAGGGGGCAGAAGCATGGCAGATGCAGTTTAATGTGGATAAATGTGAGGTTATCCACTTTCGTGGCAAGAACAGGAAGGCAGATTATTATTTGAATTGTGTCAGATTAGGAAAAGGGGAGGTGCAATGAGATCTGGGTGTGTTTGTACATCAGTCACTGAAAGTAAGCATGCAGGTACAGCAGGCAATGAAGAAAGCTAATGGCATGTTGGCCTTCATAGCGAGAGGATTTATTTGAGTTTAGGAGCAAGGAGGTCCTACTGCAGTTGTACACCTGGAGTATTGTGAACAATTTTGGTCTCCTAATTTGAGGAAGGACGTTATTGCTATTGAGGGAGAGCAGCGTAGGTTCACGAGGTTAATTCCCGGGATGGCGGGACTGACATATGATGAAAGAATAGGAAACCTTCTTTATCCAGAGTGTTGTGAATCTGTGGAAATCTCTGCCACAGAAGACAGTGGAGGCCAATTCACTGGATGTTTTCAAGAGAGAGTTAGATTTAGCTCTTAGGGCTAAAGGAATCAAGGGATATGGGGGAAAAAGCAGGAACGGGGTACTGATTTAGATGTTCAGCCACGATCATATTGAATGGCTGGCTCGAAGGGCTGAATGACCTATTCCTGCATATATTTTTCTATTTTACTATGTTTCTATCTTTTTGATAGAACATCTGCTCTTGCAAGGGATGTGATGGGAACTTTCCATTTCCCCCCAAGATCAAATGATCAGCATATGGGGAGAATGGAGACATAAACCCTAAAGTTTTTCCTCATCTCAGTCCTAAATGGCCTACCCCTTATTCTTAAACCGTGACCCCTGGTTCTGGACTCCCCCAACATCGGGAACATTTTTCCTGCATCTAGCCTGTCCAATCCTTTAAGAATTTTATATCCTTCTATAAGATCCACCAAAGAAAATTAAGAGGTAACAAATCTCCAGTTGGCCCAGCCTGTCTGAACATGGCAGGCTGCTGTGTTCCACATTATTTTTACTCTCTGTGTTGTTGCATCCTGCATCCTCCTTGTCGCAGCATAAAGGAGCATGTTGCTATCAATCAGCTGCTCTTGTGGTGCGGGAGATACTGCAGCGTTTGTCAGCTGGAAAAACAGGTCCATTTGGCAGAAACCAAGGGGGAACAAGTTTTGCAAAAGTAAAAAACTAGTTCCTTGAAATTAGAAACAAGAACAGAGCATGTTGGAAATAATGCTGACATAAAGTAGCATCTATAGAGAAAGTGAATACAGTAGTTGCCCAAATGCAAACAAGGCTTAATTTCAAAGGCACGATGGGAGAGTGGTTGTTGTCAAGGCAACTGTTTAACTAAGTTAACAGGAAAAAGTAAAACTGAAGTCAGTGATATTCATGGAGCCAGTGATAACAGCTGGAGTCATAACTTGGACATAGAAAAATGGTCGTAATTATTAAGGCTCATCATATATAATGATGTTGAAGTTCTTTGTGCATAGCCAATTGTCTTCATGTACATCATCCAAGGAGAGATAGCTGAATGGATAGCAAATTGACTCCATGGAAGGAAGCAGAGGGTGATGGTGGAAGGATGCTTCTCGGAATAGAGGCCTGTGACTAGTGGTGAGCCTCAGGGTTCGGTGTTGGGCCCGTTACTGTTTGTCATCGACATCAATGATTTGGATGAGAACATACAGGGTAAGATTAGCAAGTTTGCTGATGATACAAATGTGAGTGGTTTTGCAGAAAGTGAAGATGTTTGTGAAAGATTGCAGCAGGATCTGGATCGATTGGCAAGGTGCGCTGAGGAATGGTTGATGGAATTTAATACAGAGAAGTGTGAGGTGTTACATTTTGGGACAAGGGCAGGGCGTACACAGTAAATGGTAGGCCTCTGGGGAGTGTTGTAGAGCAGAGGGATCTGGTAGTGCAGGTGCATGGTTCATTGAAGGTCGAGTCGCAGGTAGATAAGGTGGTCAAAAAGGCTTTTGGCACTTTGTCCATCAGTAAGAGTATTGAGTATAGAAGTTGGGAGGTCATGTTGCAGTTGTATAAGACGTTGGTGAGACCACATTTAGAATATTGTGTTCAGTTCTGGGCACCATGTTATAGGAAAGATATTGTCAAGCTTGAAAAGGTTCAGAAAAGATCTATGAGGATGTTGCCAGGACTAGAGGGTGCGAGCTTTCAGGAGAGGTTGAGTAGGCTGGATCTCTAATCCATGGCCTGGGGCGCAGGAGGATGAGGGGCGATCTGATAGAGGTGTACAAAATTATGAGAGGAATAGATCGGGTAGATGCAGGTCGGGTGTAGTCTCTTGCCTAGAGTGGGGGAATAAAGGAACAGAGGACATAGGTTTAAGGTGAAGGGGAAAGATTTAATAGGAATCCGAGGGGTAACCTTTTCACACAAAGTGTGGTTGGTGTGTGGAACAAGCTGCCAGAGGAGGTAGTTGAGTCTGGGACTATCCCACCGTTTAAGAAACAGTTAGACAGGTACATGGATAGGACAGGTTTGGAGGGATATGGACCAAGTGCAGGCAGGTGGGACCAGTGTTAATGGGACATTTTTGGCCGGTGTGGACAAGTTGGGCCGAAGGGCCTGTTTCCACACTGTGTCACTCTCTGACTATCATCAACAATTTTCTTTCCATCTAATCATTGCACAAGGATAACTTCTATTCTATTCTTCCATAAATGTAGCAGCCACACTCACTTGCTACAAGAGCTGGACATCTCCAGACTTGGCTGATGAGTGCAATGCTGACCATCTCCAATGGTTCAATGACATCACCATTATCAAAACCCCAGCACCTGGGGATAAATGGGTAATCTCTGTCGACAACCACATCGATGCTGCAGCTGGAAGAGTAGATTAGAGGTGTGACGTTCTTCACTAGTGTCTCGCTTCATAATTCCCCAAAACCTTGTCACCACCACTGAAGCTTCTACAATGACATCCTTGAGCTCAGATGATTGATATTGTTGTACCAACAATCACATCAGTCAGTGGAGATATTTGGCCTTAATCCCAATGACCTCTTTCACCAGCACTCTGTTGTACCACCATGACTTAATGCTGCAGACATCTCAAGTTTGGTTACTCAGATTTCACCTCTTAAATTTTGCTGTGTTGCTCGTAATGAGATCTGGGGCTGACTGGTTCTTGCAGGACACAAACTGAGCATCAAGGAGTGGCTGATAGGTGGGCAAATGCCATTTGATAGCTCACATCACTGTGCCATGGACAGTAGATTGATGAGGCTGCGACTAACTAATCAGGACAGGTTTGACCTTCTCTTTGTGGACAGAACAAACTCAGGTGAGGGTCCATATTGCCACATCAGTTGTTCACAAACTTCTGGCGTGGTACAATATGGCAGTCTTTCATCATTTTCTCAGAACATCATCCTCACTCCCTATATCCTCCCAAGAACTGACTTGGTCAATTCATCTTTGTACATC
Organism: Amblyraja radiata; assembly: GCF_010909765.2. Taxonomy (NCBI): domain Eukaryota; kingdom Metazoa; phylum Chordata; class Chondrichthyes; order Rajiformes; family Rajidae; genus Amblyraja; species Amblyraja radiata. The sequence goes on from NC_045956.1 coordinate 76,366,492, forward strand.
CAGAAATCCCTGCTGCATTTTTCAGTCGCTCTTGATCTTTTTTCCAATTTTATTCCCCCAGCTTCCCTGAGCACCATGGTATCATTTTCCGTCACATTCCTTTTCTCGTAGTCTGTCAGTTTTTTAATCTTTTTACACAAACCTCTTTCACTGGAGACACAAGAGACTGCAGATGCTGGAATCTTGAGCAAAAAAACAAAGTGCTGGAGAAACTCAGCCATTCGGGCAGCATCAGTGGAGGGATGGACAGATGGGGTTTCGGGTCGAGACCCTACTTCAAACTGATGAAGAAGGATTTTGGCCTGAAATGTCGCCTGTCCTTTCCCTCTACAGATGCTGCCCGACCCACTGAGTTCCTTACTTACTTATCCACTGATCATCCTGCACCCTGCCTTTTTCTTTTTACCAGGATCCACTCCATGGTAATAATTTTCTCTCTGTTTTGCCCTATCTGTTCGAGGTTTTCCACTCAAGCTCGACGTTGAGGTTGTGATTAAAACTATTTGCAATTATACAAGTATGTCGACCTCCTGAAGAATTTTAGCAGTAAAATCTTGTACCACATTCAGTGATTGCAGGAAGCACAGTTGCCATTCTGAGTCAATGACACGGCATCAACCACAAGATCACATGAGTTAACTTGAGGTTTTTTGGTACTCTTCTTGAGTGGGAATGTTGTGGATGTAGCCAGGAATATTTGCTGCAGTTGCATGAGTAATGACTTTGGCTCATGAATGTCCTTCCCAATCAGCTGATGAGGCCTTGTGAAACATTGAACTTGGCATTTCACTGGGGTGTTAAACATTATACTTCTGGATATAGAGTCCATGTTCACAATCTTGTTGGGGTCCATTGAAAGGAACATTGTTTTTTTTAAACAATTACTTAACTCTTTATGGTTTACTTTTGTACAATAACTTTTAGATACAGCACAAAGCAGGCGTTTCAGTCCTCCAGATCAGTACTGGCCATCAGTACTCTAATCCAATACTAATCTCACTTTGTTCTCCCCACAGTAATGTCAATTCCCCCGCAGATTCTACCATTCACCTACACACGAGGGACAATTTGCAGTAGCCAACACAAACCATTTAATTTTTTGACCAACTAATTACTTTTAAACTGATTCATTTCATTTTATCACTTAATTTTTAAAGTACTATAAAATACACATAAAATAAGTAATGAAATTGGAAAGTGGACTAAGGAGAACTGAACAACTGACTGCTGCCAAAGTTACATTGGCACCCACTTTAGTTTATTTCCTTATAAATCACATAATCCAAGTTTGTCCATTCAAATAGAAAACAAATGGCCGATAGATTAGAGATATAGCGTAGAAACAGACCCTTCGGCCAACTGAGTCCGCACTGACCATCGATTCCCGCACATTATCACCATCCTACAAACACTAGGGACAATTTACAATAATACCAAGCTAATTAACCTACAAACCTGTACGTCTTTGGAGTGTGGGAGGAAACCGGAGATCCCGGAGAAAACCCACGCAGGTTTCAGGGAGAACGTACAAACTCCGTACAGACAATCATCCATTGTCAGGTTTGAACCCGGGTCTCTCTGCAGCAACTCTACCACTGAGCCACTGTGACTCCCTTCCAGTGTAGGAAGTTCCAGAATTTACAAAAGAAAATTAAGTTTAGAAATTCCTTGTGATTGCCATAAATTGAATAATTCCCACTCGTCCATTTGTTTAATTGTTTTATGCGTGAGGATTATTTTGTGTAAAAAAAAAAGATAACCCATAACACATTGTTGCATGGACAATTTGAGTTGCATCTCATCTCTTTAGATAACTGCCCATGTTGTAATAAATCCCTCAGAATATTTAATATGCTTTCCTGTTCAGAATTCTATTTTCTATAAAAGTAATGATCATTTATATGAAATTGCGTTTCATATGGAGACATTTGTTCTGACCACAGGGGCTGACTCTGTTGGTACTTGCTACCATAAAATGCCTGAATATGGTAGATTTTAAGTCGTCAGAATAAAAAGCCATCGAACATATTTCCTTGTTTAAGAAGAAACTGCAGATGCTGGAAGATCGAAGGTAGACAAAAATGCTGGAGAAACTCAGCGGGTGAGGCAGCATCTATGGAGCGAAGGAGATAGGCAATGTTTCGGGCCGAAACCCTTCTATAGGTTGTGCACAGTATACTTTAGCATTAGAACAAGGGGTTTGTTATTAAATGACAATCTTTTGACCATGACATCATGATTATCTGCCCAATCCTACACCTTGCTCCCAAAATGAATAAATGTCCTAATTTCTTCCATCTATTGCTTCCAACCATCTTCTTGCATGGCCCACTGTCTCTACACATGAAGTGGGCACTCATTCCAGTCTTATTATCAATGTGCTCACATCTGGATCACTAATAGTAACTCACCAGTTTGAACGATAGCACCTGCCACTGCTTTCATTACCTCTGGCTGAGCCTTACATGCTCTGGGACTTTGTTACTGTATGGTTAAACCCAATTTTGAAAAATATGTTTTGTCATGTACTGCAGTGACTGCAGTTTTTACGAGAAGGTGTAAATCAGGAGGTACATAAATAAATTTAATAAATCAACTTTTCAGGTTTGGTGGAGCATTTCTCCTTAAATCAGTCCCATTCAACAGGTGTCATATTTGAAGAGAAGAGCATACATTAAAAAATAGCGCCTCTGTGTGGCGGCATTTTGCAAGCAGTACCACAGCAATGAATCAAATATAGCAGTTCTGAACTTATTTGGATAAAAGAAACAGCACAAATCAGTGCTGTGACTAACAAACTGCTCATCCATTTAAATGGATTAGCGCTATTGTGATCTAATGTTCATTATGGCGTTTACGGAATACTATGTTTACATACCAGTTGTGCTGCTGCACGTAAGAATTTCATTGTTCGGCTTTGGAACATAGGACAATAAAACACTCTTGACTCTTAAAATTACGCCAAGGGATGTTTTTCATCATGTGAAACCGATTCAAACTACAGGGAGTATACTCTTATCCACACGGTGATGCTGAACTGGCAGATATTCCAGATCATTGACTGTTATATCTATTAATACCTCATCACGCCATTCATTTTATTTGAGAGGATTGATAAATTGTCCAGTGAAGTAGGTAAGTTGCCAGGGAGTATTGGAACCAGATCTGGGTGAGGAGAAAGGGAGTGCAGGAACTGGACCATGGAGAATGGGAAGTAGGGCCAGGTTGAGGGGACAAGGAATGCAGAAACTTAGACCCCAGTGGATTGGGAATCATGTGAGTGGAAAGAGAATACGAGGAGGGAGGTCCCATGAGCACGGGAGACGGGACCTCAGTGAGTGAAAGGGAACATGAGAACTGAAGCCCAGATATGTTAGAGTTAGTGCGGAAACTGCATCCCACCTTGGAAAAGGAGCACGGCAAAATCGCTTGCCAAACTATGGAAAATTTCCAAATAGTTGGAAAGCTGGTCTCAGAGTTTTACAACATCGGAAGGTTCACACAAGAAATGTCCAGATTTTTTTTGGGTAGAGCAAGTTACACTAAATCTTTATAAAATAAGTGTTAACATAACATGAAATTGCTTCGTTCTGACAGAGTGCAATTACTGATGGATTTGCACAGGAATTTTTACTTAGAAATGCGAACCTAGTGAATTTTTTGACAGAATCTTATCACTTATCGCAGTCTGAGCAGATTACATAAAGAGGCTGTGATTACGAACTTTTTGAATGATGAAGTTACCGACCTTGGAAAAAAAAGATGAATGTAATCACGTAGAGAGAAAAATGGCAAATGAAATTCAGTCTGGAGAATAGTTCGGTAATGCATTCGCTGAAGGCAAACAAGAAAAGGAAATCTTTGTGATGTGTGCAGAAATAGAATAGCCATGAAGAATGTGTCCATGGGCTCCTAAAAGTAGCAGGATAGGTGTAAAAGGTAGATAAGAAATTGGACACCATCGAATCCTTTCTTTCTTGGCCAAGGAAAGATGCTGGAACTGTGCAACACCCTGGTTAGGCCACAGCTAAGACGTGATATCACTGGGCAGGCTACAAGGGACGTTTATGAGGATGTTGCCAGGTCTGGACAATTTTAGCTATGAGGAAAGATTGGCTCAGCTGGGGATGTTTTCTATGGAATGGAGGAGACTTAATAAGATAATAAAAATTAGGCGAGGCCTGGATAGACTAATGAGCAGTACTTATTTTCCTGAAAGGGAGGTCAAAAACTGGAAGGAGAAACTTCTTGGCCCAGATGGTGGTGTGGGTCTGGTACTCATTGGCTGAAAAGGTGAAGGAAGCAGATATCCGCAATGACACAAATAATTATTTGGGCACAAAGTATTTCAACCTTTTAAGATTAAATATTAAGATTTGTGATTATTTAGAATCACTTGTCAGCCAACAGGTGACTGATGAAACGAATGGTTTTTAAATTTTCATTTTCCTTTTGATATGAGACTAGTTTTAATTTTAATATGAGATAATTTGAAAGCCAGGCAAGATCTCAATCTTCTAAATTCTCTCTTGAAATCCCTCCACATCCCACCTCACCTTTGTACATTGATATCGATCTTTTAGGGGAAAAAACAAAGTGTGATCTTCCTCCTGGTTGCAACTTCTGACATTTATTATCCCTTGCACCTCTCTGAGTGACCTATATTTTACTTTGGCAAGGCATCAAATAGCTGGTGTCAACTTTGTTGACCTGCTTTTTGTAGAGACCTGGCCTCCAGACCCAAAAGGTCACGGGCACCTGCTGGTGCTGGAGAGGTTCGGGGAGTGACACTGGGTTTCCGTAAGACATCAGTGCTGACAAGCAAACAATTCCTTCCCCTCCATCCACCCACCCCCTCCCCCCCTCCCCTTCACGTAAATGGATGGGATTGACTCGTAGCTTCAGAGTAGGCTTTAGATCTAGTTGAACATAAAACTGAGGCTGAGATTTAAGTGTTCACAGATTGATCTTCAGTACAAGTGCTTTTGCAGCTATGTACAATACCGCAAAGTGGTTAGTTCCCTGTGGCTGAGTAAAACATACGTTAATTAAAAATGAGTGCATAGAGAAGTGCCAGTCATCAGTTGTGACAGTAGTTCTTAGTGTATAATTGTTCAATTGGGTATTTTCATATAAACTTATTTCAATTTAAACTTATTTAAAACTAATTCTGAATCTCTCAAGGATTGACACCAAACCAACCTTCCCTCTCTAATATCCAGGCACAACTTGATGTTCAATTAGTGTCATCAGTTCCAAAAGCTGAAGTTGTTACAGGTTTACTTTCAATGCTGTCAAATCCCATTTCTCAAAGGCCTTTTCCTTTGGGATTTTGTGCAGGCAACATGTTAGGCATGAAGACAATTTGCTTCTAATGTGGGTGGGATTCTCAGACGGCAACTGGTGGACCAGGATGGGGACGGTGCGAGATGTTTAGGGTGTTATCTATGCTCTTTCTGCTGTCTGTTCGTTTGGCTCCTGTGGTGGACTCTTAAAGTGCTTGATGCTCTCCCAGATGCTGCTTTTCCATTCAAAGCAATCTTGGGTCAGAAATTACCTGGAGTCTGTGAGGATATTGTAGATTTCCAAGAAGGTTTTAAGGACGTGTGGAAATTGAATGATTGCAAAGCTTGGAGTGGAATCCTTGCTTCATAAGTCTGGTAGTGGACATGTAGCCATTGTGGCCTGTACTTCAGGATCAGGTGAGTGTGATAAAAGCCTTGGCATTGGGGATGCCAACCTGAGAGAGGATTCTGTTATTGGTTCACCTATCCTCACAGTGGATTTGGAGCATTTTAAGAAACAGCTTAGGGGTGGAATAGTGGCCTAGTGGTAGAGTTGTTGCCTTACAGCGTTAGAGACCTGGGTTCAATCCTGACTACGGGTGCTGTCTGTACAGAATTTGTACGTTCTTCCCTTGACCTCATGGATTTTCTCTGGGTGCTCTGGTTTCCTCCCACATTCTAAAGACGTACATGTTTGTAGGCTAATTGGCTTTAGTAAAATTGTAAATTGTCCCTAGTGTTGGATAGTGATAGCATGTGGGGATCACCGGGCTGCATGGACTCTGGTCTGTTTCCACAATTTATCTCTAAACTAAAGTAAAGCTTTGAACGACACAACATGCTGGAGTAACTCAGCAGGTCAAGCAGCATCTCTGGAGGGAAGGAATGGGTGACATTTCGGGTCGAGACCCTTCGTCAGACTGATGTCAGGGGAGTGGGCGGGACAAAGATAGAATGTAGGTGGAGGCAGTAGGACTGGTGGGAGAACTGGGAAGGGGAGGGGATAGAGAGAGAGAAAGCAAGGGCTACCTGAAGTTAAAGAAGTCAATGTTCATACCGCTGGGGTGTAGGCTACACAAGCGAAATATGAGGTGCTGTTCCTCCAATTTGCACTGGGCCTCACTCTGACAATGGAGGAGGCCCGGGACAGAAAGGTCAGATTTGAAATGGAAGGGGGAGTTGAAGTGCTGAGCAACCGGGAGATCAGTAGGTTACGACGGTAACCTAAAGCAAAGTAAAGCTTTGAAGGTATTTTTCAGTGCATAATATTCGGCGCTTAATATACAGTGCATTCAGAAAGTATTCAGACCCCATCACTTTTTCCACATTTTGTTACGTTACAGCCTTATTTTAAAATGGATTCATTTTTTTTTTAAATGATCATCAATCTACACACAATACCCCAGAATGAAGAAGGGAAAACAGGTGTTTGGAAATTTTTGCAATGTAATTAAAAAGAAATAACTGCACTATCACATTTACATAAGTATTCAGACCCTTTGCTATGACACTCAAAATTGAGCTTAGGTTCATCCTGTTTCCATTGATTTTCCTTGAAATGTTTCTACAACTTGATTGGAGTCCACCAGTGGTAAATTAAATTGATTGGACATGATTTGGAAAGGCACACACCTGTCTATATATGGTCCCACAATTAATAATAATAATAATCTTTATTGTCATTGTACAAGACAATGAAATTTTGTTGGAGCAGTCCTCCAGCTGCACAGGAATATAAGTATAAAAATACGATTTAAAAAAAAGAACTATTAAAAAATTTGACTATAAACATAAACATACAGGAGTATTGGCGGGTGTGTGAGAGAGAGGGGGGGGATCAGTGTGGGAGGGGGATAGAGTTCAGTAGTGTCACAGCTCTATGGTAGAAGCTGTTTTTCAGTCTTGTCGTGCGTGCGGGACGGTGCATGTCAGAGCCAAGCCAGACGAAGACGAAGGAATTGTCCGTAGACCTCCGAGTCAGGATCGTGTCGAGACACAGATCTGGGGAAGGGTATAAAACAATTTTTGCAGGTTCCGAAGAGCACAGTGGCCTCCGTCATTTTTAAATGGAAAAACTTTGGAACCACCAGGACTCTTCATAGAACTGGCTGCCCGGCCAAACTGAGCAATCGGGGGAGAAGGGCCTTGGTCAGGGAGGAGACTAAGAACCCAATGGTCACTCTGACAGAGCTCCAGAGTTCCTCTGTGGATGTGGGAGAACCTTCCATAAGGACAACTATATCTGCAGCACTCCACCAATCAGGACTTTATGGTAGAGTGGCCAGACTGGGAAGCCACTCTTCAGTAAAAGGCTTATGACAGCCCCCTTGGAGTTTGCCAAAAGGCACCTAAAGGATTCTCAGACCATGAGAAACAAGATTATCTGGTCTGATGAAACCAAAATTGAACTCTTTGGCCTGAATGCCAAGCGTCACGTCTGGAGGAAACCAGGCACCGCTCATCACGGTGAAGCCTAGTGGTGGCAGCATCATGCAGTGGGGATGTTTTTCAGCGGCAGGAACTGGGAGACGAGTCGGGATCGAGGGAAAGATGAACGGAGCAAAGTACAGAGAGATCCTTGATGAAAACCTGCTCCAGAGCGTTCTGGACCTCAGACTGGGGCGGAAGTTCACCTTCCAACAGTACAACGACCCTAAGCACACAGCCAAGACAATGCAGGAGTGGCCTTGTGACAAATCTGTGAATGTCCTTGAGTGGCCCAGCCAGAGCCAAGACTTGAACCCGATCGAACATCTCTGGAGGGACCTGAAAATAGCTGTGCATCGATGCTCCCCATCGAACCTGGCAGAACTTGAGAGGATCTGCAGAGAAGAATGGGAGAAATTATTGAAATACAGGTGTGCCAAACTTGTAGCATCATAACTAAGAAGACTTGAGGCTGTAATCGCTGCCTCAATAAAGTACTGAGTAAAGGGTCTGAATTCTTATGTAAATGTGATACTTCAGTTATTTCTTTGTAATTACTTTGCAAAAATTTCTAAACACCTGTTTTCGCTTTTTTATTTTTAGGGTATTGTGTGTAGATTGATGATTAAAAAAAATAAATACAATTTAATCCATTTTAGAATAAGGCTGTAACGTAACAAAAATTCGAAAAAGTGAAGGTCTGAATACTTTCTGAATGCACTGTACCATTTACAAATTGTTGATGTCTGCAACATAAACACGAGAGTAGTTGTCACAGGCGCCCAGTAGATCTCACACCCAGTAGGTGCCCAGTCCTTTCCGCAGCCTAAGAACAATTGAGTGAATGCTTGGAGTGATGGATATGTTGTGAGTCAAACGTGATTCTGTATCCAGGATGTATTGAACTTCTTCTGTGTTGGAGCTACTGTCATCGGGCAGGTGAAGAATATTTCTCCACGCTACTGATGTGCTTAACAGATGGTGTACATTGGCCTGAAGCATTCCTGCAGTATTGTCCTGAGGGGGAGGAGGGGGTGTAAAATGAATCTCCCAACAATCATACTTCCTTTATGTGAAAGATCCTCCTGTCAGTGGGGAGTTTTCCCTTGATTCCCACTGACTTCAGCTTTACTTAGACTCCATGACGCCACACGCCATCAGATATTAATCAGTGCATTCACTCTCAAAACCACCCCCATCCTTCTCCCCCTCTGGAACACAACGCCTCCATTCACATTTGAACCAAAATCACACTGCGTTCTGGAGCTAAATGGCTGCCAAAATTAAAGTGTGTAGAAAGGAACTGCAGGTGCTGGTTAACAGTCTGAAGGAGGGCCCCGACCCAAACCGTCACCCATCCTTTTGCTCCAGAGATACTGCCTGACCCGCTGAGTTACTACAGCACTTTGTGTCTATCTACTGTCAAAATCAAAGCTGAGTATCCGTGAGCTCAGAGATGTATCTCCAATTATCGATGTACAAAGCTTCAGCTTTGGCCCTTTGAAGGAGCTCCACGCCAAGCAGTGAGTGTAGGAGTTTATGTGCAGGCCAGTTTTCTGAGGCATTTGATAAGAGTTAGAGCAGCAAAAAGCTTTCTGAGCAAATTGTGGAGGAGCAAAATGCAGTGATTCAAACATCAAGCGGAACGGAAAGATGGAGAACCTGCAGTCCTAAGTGAAGGAGCTGCAGTGGATGGGAAAATGTTCTGCAAGTGGGATGAATTAAGGCTGCATAGAGATTCAAAATCAGTCATTCTTTAGTTGTCGACCCTGATCAGCGCAAAAGCAGCCAGCAGAAGACTCGCAGTGACCTTTCTCCTCCCCAGCACTCAGCACTAGCCACCGTTGCCTTTTTAGTGTCGTGCTGGAGAAGGGGACTCAGCAAAAAGAGTGGGGGAGGGGAATTGTGTGGGAATCATGATGCTATACATTGGTTCTCACAGGGCATTTCGATCTGAATCCTCCTTTATTCAGTGAAAATGCCCCTTGCTTCATATGGTGAGGAACTGTCGTCACTCCTGATTCTCTTTTCTGTGGTGTAATCATTTTGATTAATTTTATTTTCACTCACTGAGTGCGTAATCGCATTCTCCTGTTTGACCAGTTGCTGCCCATCAAACAATGGCTGTTCAACAATGCACTTCGATACCTGACCTTTGAACTTGAATCTTTCTCTCTGGCAATTTTCTGTTTCTAATATATTCAACCTTAACAATGCTGTGGAATGCTGCCTCTCTGCAGATCTTTTGCGTCCTATTTGTTTTGACAGGGACGCATGCCCAGACAAGGGCAAGGCTGAGCTCACAGTTCTCCTTCCTCCACTCCAGCATTCAGTGCCTCTGGTACACGTTGCCAGCAGGGACGAGCTCAAATGCAACTGAAAGGAAAGCAGTTGTAGAAGGATTGCTGTGGCCTGGTGCAAGGAGGCTGGCTGGCTTTAGCTGAAGGAAAGTAGTCTGTAAGTCTGATGATCTGTGCCTTTTTAGATCTTTGTTTCCATATTTCTGTTTTAACTCTCTGAAAACATGCAGTTCTTAGAAAGACTGAATAATGCAGCAAGATCAGATTATTTGTGCTGCTTGGTATGTTAAACAAAAATCAGCCTGTATTTACAGGCAGAGCATACATTAAAAATTATATGTTTTACTGGAGATCATAAAGAATTAAACTTCTGAAGTGCTGAATCCAACTATCATGTATTGCAAAAAGTGGATGAAATTTGTCTCTGTATGTAGATAACCAAGACGCGATGTACAAATGTAATTTAAGTTTATAACTGAATCACAGATAACTTATCTAAGCATAATTTCTATTATTTTGTTTTGGGATGCAGTTTGTCTCACGCCTAAATTGGTTTTAGATAACATCCAATGTGTTTTTTTGGTAATCACTATGTTAAAATTGTGAGAGTTTCTTACAACCAAACTAGTCTATGTAAACCAGAGCGCTTATGGGGCCACAGTCAGCTTTTGATTCCTCCAATGTGATTTCCTTTGTAATTTCCCTCATAACATCTACTTCTCTGTTGGTCGAATAGCATAGAAGAAATCATCTTCCACTGAATTAAAGATCTAAAAATATTAATGCCTGTGGAGTTGGTATATTAGCACTACTCCTAGAAGAACCTTTTTTCCCCCAGGGTGATAATGTCAAGATCTAGGACCATACTTGTACGGTGAGAGTGGCAAAGCAGATGTGTGCGCCAAGTTTCTTTTACACAGAAAGTGGTGGGTGCCTGGAATGCATTGCAAGGTTGATGGCGAGGCAGATACGATAGTGGCATTTAAGAGGCTTTTAGATAGGCGCATGGATATGCAGAGAGTAGTGGGATGTGGATCACAAGCAGACACAGGGTTTTAGTTTAATTTGGCATCATGTTTAGCATGGACAATGTGGGCCACAGAGCTTGTTCTCGTGCTGTATTGTTCTATGTACGCCTCTGCGGAAAAATATTTCCTCCTCAATTCCTAATACATATACCATTTCTGGAATAGTACATGGCATCAAGATACAAAAAGTGGGGGTGGGGTTAGTCTGTAGTGAAACACAAGAAGTAACAATACACTGTATTAAGATATAAATGTGCAAAGTTGTGCTACAATTAAGGATCATTCTCATGGTGCATTTGCTCCATCGTTCATCTGAGGTTAGCAGGGAATTTTAAAATTAGGTTGATTTTTTGCGACTAAAAAAGAAATAATTCAAAGCAACTGAGAGCTTCCCTCTTCTCGCACTCCCCTCCTAATTAAGGAGAGTTGCCATGAACATGGAGGGACATTCCTAATGTCAGCTTTGCTAGATTAATCGGTCAATGTTCATGTTATGAAAAGCTTCAAAATTCAATCTAATTTCTGCTCATTATGCCACAAACTCAGGCTAGAGTTCGGTAAAATGGCTGTAGCCATGAGTTGGGGGTTCTATGATAAACCATTGGGGCACAGTTCTCAGGCATTCAATCAAAAGTCTTAAATGTTCAGAAAATGGAACCAGAGCCTGATAGAGCATCTGCGGAGTGACCCCAACCCCCATTTCTTCGGCTTTGTTGCAAGAGAAGCCCACCTTAATGCTGGACTTAAAGATAAAGCTTCAGTTTTTCATCAAATTTCAGGTAAAACTGCTGGTTTACAAACTTTTTTGGAGGCCATGATATATTTGCTTCTGCTGTTATCCTTCCCACCCATCATCCCATTAATTAGGAAACATTTCCTCTGGTTTTTTTGCTGGCGGTTCCCCAATCCCTCTACCTCCTCCAGCTCACTTTCAGAACTGAACGTGTGCTGATACTTGTAAAGTTGTTATCTTTATATCGCTTTTTCCAGGATAGACTGGTCATTATTTATATAATTTATTGTGTTGGTTGAAAGAAACTATTTCCAACATCCAGTTAGGCCCCTTTCTTGATTATTGCAGTGTAAGGGATGATCTTTATGGAACTCACAAACAAAATGTGTTGGGTCATTTATAAAACTATATAAATACTGCTTTAAACCAAAATAAAAGCACACTGCAATAAAAACAATTTGCTGAGGTAGGACTGTGACAATGGAGTTTTTGCAAGGACTTGCAAATAGGACCTTTAAATGGTTAAGCATTGCTGGCGATGAGTTCACAGTTTATTCATTCTTGCATTCCATTTCAATTCCACACTAACCAGTATCTTTATTTTTGTCACTTTAGCTCTTTAGCCAAGATTCAAAGTGCACTTTATTACTGTGTTAGAGGTCGAGGCATGTGAACTATGAAAGCTATGCTGCAGACCTGTCTAGCTTCAGGAATCCATTATCATTCCATCAATCTGCATCCATTGATTAATGTCTTTAGTGGTTCTTTGTTTTGGCAAAATCTGAAGGGCACTTTTTGCTCTGACATTTTTGCCTGTACCTGTATAAATACAGTTGCTGCTTTCTCTGCCAATAACTGTGTTTGCATTGCAGTCTATTGTGAGACTTGCAAAAGAACCATTAATGATCCACTCTGTATTTGAGTTGTTTGCAGTTACATAGTTGATGCATATATTATTTTAAGCTCGCTGTGTTGGGATGTACTAAATTAAGATTTGAAGATATTTGCAGTTGGCTGCGTAGAAAATTTGAGCTTTAAAAAAATGGAAATGGGAGAAGGACATTCAGCCCCCTGGAACTATTCTTGCCACCCCCACAACCAACCACTGTAACTATCATGTTCTCACACATTCATAAACTAATAATGAAACTTCTTCTGGTAATTCATCTAGGCAGAGATGTTCATCGTACATCATGTTTGAAATTTTCTCAAAAATGTCCAGACAAAAAATCCCTTCACAAATATTATTTTCTGGGTACACCCAGTCAATCTTTATCCTTCAGGCATCATCAAGAAAAAGAAATGTTCCTTGCAGTAGATCAAGCCTTCACATATAAGCTCCTGTAATGATTTCATGCATAAATGTGCTCTGAAAGATATTGAATGGCATCATTTATAGGCTTCATAGACAGCCCCCACAACCAAATATCCATGTCATGAGGACTGGAAGATTAGGAATATTCAAAAGTGTTTAGGTAGAGCCATTTTGCTTCAAGAAGCATAACAACTTTTTTCTTCCCCATTTTGACTTGGTGTCTTCAGCATTCTCCCTTTGATTATTTGTTATGTAATTGATGTATTTGTGGTCCCATGTTTCTGTTCTTGCCATCATACTCTTTCCCAGTTCCGTGCCATTTATTGGAGAGTATTTGGTTCTTTAAACCTTCAGTTCCTTTAAATTACAATTCAGAAGCTAGGATACCTCAAAGGGTTTTGAAATCGGTGGAGTTTTTTCTTTCCCAAGAACCCCACTATTTTATCTCCTTCCGCCTCCTGCCCACAGTACAGGGTTACGACTCAGTGTGACACTATCAATTTATCACAACAAATCTCAAAACAAACTTAAAGTTATTTGATTTTATTGACCGTGAGCATACTGATTTTCAAAACATCTCTTCAGGTTCTTCATACAGTTCCCTGCATGCAATCTGAAGTTGATATAAAAAGTAGCTTGATCATGCACCAGACTGCTTAAGATCACATTTAGACTACTACCTCTTGAGTATTGATACTAAGCAGGTTGCAAGGTAATAAGAACACCATGATTTGACACCAAAGGCTATGTGGGGGGAGGGGGGGGGGGGGGGGGGGGGGGGGGGGGAAGAGATAGATTGCATTGTTACAAAAGTCCAAAGTGTGCCGTTCAAATCCAGTTTGAGTGAAACCATTTGAGAAACTGCAAGCTTAGCATGGGAGTGATGCTACAGATCTGTCATCTCATGTTAGTGGCTATCTCAAGAGGTGAGATTTTAAAAAAAGACAAGAAATTCAGCCTGGTCAGACGTAAAGGTCAAAGCCATGAATTTTGTGGAGCAGCGAACATATGGATTGGAATGTGGATCATTAATCAGAGGAAATGATCATGTATTGATCTTTTATTGGCTTGTAAGGGCTGTCCATTCCATTTGATATTTATTTTTGGACCATCAATTATTGTAACAGATTGTTAATTAGAGCTACTTTTTGAACATTTTATTTTTTCATGTCGTCACTCCTGACTAATCAAGAGTAGTCCCTTTACCCATGTGCATTGACACAGCAAGATTGTTGATGGTTGCCAGGGACTGACCCTCATGAATGTAGGCATTAGGCATTACTGCACAATTTTATCAGCAATCACTAAAACTGTCCAGTTTAGCTAAATTTACAAAGGAATGTAACAATCAAAATGTATTTACGGAAGATGTCAAGTATTTAAAGAAATCTGTAGAAGCAAGACACATTTCTGTTCTACATCAAGTATTTCCGTCACATTACACAGCCCCCTGATGATTGAACATACCAGCTTCTCGAGTAATTTCATCAGACAGGCCGTTAGCAGCTAAACATTGCAATCTTACTCCGATCACTTTAAGAATCACTGTTTGTTCACAATTGAATCTTTTGAACATTTAGTTTGAAGTGAATATTGTTCGTACAGTGGGTGCCATTGTTAAATTTACCTTGATCAAATTATCCCTCATAAAACAGTTTGCAAATGGTAAGAAAATGTAGAATACTTGTCGGGATCTTGGAACAGATGAAAGGCTGTAAAACAAAAGCAATAAACGTGTACTGGAGATTTAATGCAAAACAATGAAAGCTCGCATTGGATTAAATGTGGAGTGTGCCCTCGACTACTTCGCATCATCAGCTACTGTTAGTGAAAACTGAAGTATAAAGGAGAATACTTAAATCAAATACATAACAGGCTAGCTGTGGGAACTATACTCCCTATGCAGCCCAGTGATAGCTGTTTATGGCTACAAAAGCAAATGGAGATTATCTGTTTTTCTTGGTTTATCTCCCAGCAGGTTTAACTCAGCAGGTCAGGCAACATCACTGGAGAACAGGGATAGCGTCTGAAGCTATCTCAACCTGAAATGTCACCCATTCCTTCTCTCCAGAGATGCTGCCTGAGTTACTCCAGCATTTTGTGTCTAGAGACCAAGTGGACAGAGCATTGGGAGGAGGAGGAGGTGGCGGTGGTTGTATGGGGAGCGGACAAGGACACCACCGACAGCTATAAACAACAGCAGGTGGGAGGGATGGGAGCGCCACGGTGACCAAACGCATCCTGTCATTGGTGGCAGCCCGAGAACAGTGCTGTCCCCAGGGGCTACAACGTGAGCTGCAACAATCGCCCTGTCACCGGATGGTGCGGTGGTTGAGGAAGGGCTCACCTTACGAGGTGGGGTGGGGTTTGAAGCCGGGGCTCTAAACAGCTAGGGAGACAGTGCAAGTTGGGGCTGGTATCGGCAGGTCTGTCCACCATATCTGAAATCCATTATGAAGTGTTACATTAAAATGAGGGGTTATTGTCCTTCAGGAACAGTATAGATTGCATCAAAGGTGCTGTTTTATTTCAAAGATACAGTGCCCTCCATAATGTTTGGAGCAAGGACCCATCATTTATTTATTTGCCTCTGTACTCCACAATTTGAGATTTGTAATAGAAAAAACACATGTGGTTAAAGTGCACATTGTCAGATTATATTAAATGGTATTTTTATACATTTGAGTTTCACCATATAGAAATTACAGCTGTGTTTATACATTGTCCCCCCGTTTCAGGGCACCATAATGTTTGGAACACATGGTTTCACAGATGTTTGTAATTGCTCAGGTATGTTTAAATGCCTCCTTCATGCAGGTATAAGAGAGCTCTCAGCACCTAGTCTTTACTCCAGTCTTTCCATCACCTTTGGAAACTTTTATTGCTGTTTATCAACACGAGGACCAAGTTGTGCCAATGAAAGTCAAAGAAGCCATTTTGAGACTGAGAAATAAGAATAAAACTGTTAAGGGTCGGTCCCACTTGGGCGACCTAATCCACAAGTTCTGGCGAGTTTGCCCTCGACTCCTACTCGTAGCATGGTCGACACGAGGTCGTAGGAGGTCTTGGTAACTCTCCTTCATGCTTGAGAGTGGTCTCTGCGTACTCGAGGCCTCAGCTAGGTTGCGGCGTTTTTTAAAATATGTTAAAAAATGCCCGCGAGTAAAAAAAGGTCGCCATGGAAATAATCGATACTTTTTTTACTCGTTGGTTTAGTCGTACTAGGTCGGCATGTTAGTCATAGGTAATCGAGGGTAGTCGAAGGTAGTCGTAGATAATCTTCAACATAGTCGAAGGGAGGTCGAAGGAGTTCAAAGGAGGTCATCTTCACTCTCCATTATTCGGTGCCCAATTTTCCCGAAGTTAGTCGTGGCTAGTCATAGCTGGTCTTCAACATAGTCGAAGGAGGTCTTCAACATGTCATTTTATCAAACTCTTCTAAACTCGCCTTTAAGGGGTTGTCCCACTGCGGCGACCTAATCCGCAGTTCAGAAGAGTGGCTTCGACCTTCATGCTCGAGGGCATTCGCCTGGAAAGCCTCGAGCTGCAGTGATGAAACCGCGAACCGGGGGGGGGGGGGGGGGGGGGGGAGGGGGGGGGGGGGGAGAGGGGGAGAGAAGGAGTGGAGACAGCCAACTTTTAATAAAGTTTAGCAGGCATTTAACATTACCGTTCGGTTTTCCTTGGTTCTGAAAACTCCAATGAGCCAATTAAAATGCCAGTACAGCAAAGGAGATTGCCTATGGCTACCTCGACTGCCTATAACTACATAGCGACCCCACTCCACTGCACTAAGAGTTCAAAGGACCATGCCGACCAATTTTTCCTCGACCAAACTGAGGCCGCAAGTATGCGGGAACTTCCCTCGAGCATGAAGGAGTTACAGTGACCTCTGAGGACCTCCTAGGACCACATGTCGACCATGCTGCGAGTTTGAATCGAGCGCAAACTCTTCTAAACTCGCAAATTAGGTCCCTGTAGTGGGACAGGCCTTTTAGAGACATCAGCCAAACCTTGGGTTTACCAAAATCAACTGTTTAGAACACCATTAAGAAGAAAGTGAGCACTGTTGAGCTTAGCAATCGCAAAGGGGCTGGCAGGCCAAGGAAGATCTCCACAGCTGATGACAGAAGAATTATCTCTATAATAAAGAAAAATCCTCAAACACCTGTCCGACAGATCAGAAACACTCTTCAGGAGTCAGGTGTGGATTTATCAATGACCACTATCCGCAGAAGACTTCATGGACAGAAATACAGAGGAAAGATGCAAACCACTGGTTAGCCGCAAAAATAGGATGACCAGGTTAGTTTGCCAAGAAGTACTTAAAAGAGCAACTACAGTTCTGGAAAAAGGTCTTGCGGACAGATGAGACGAAGATTAACATATCAGAGTGATGGCAAGAGCAAAGTATGGAGGAGAAAAAGAACTACCCAAGATCCAAAGCATACCACCTAATATGTGAAACACGGTGGTGGGGGTGTTATGGCCTGGGCATGTATGGCTGCTGAAGGTACTGGCTCACTTATTCTCATTGATGATACAACTGCTGATGGTAGTAGCATAATGAATTCTGATGTGTATAGACACATCCTATCTGCTCAAGTTCAAACAAACGCCTCAAAACTCATTTGCCGGTGGTTCATTTTACACAATGATCCCAAACATATACTGCTAAAGCAACAAAGGAGTTTTTTCAGATTCCCAAATGATTTGCTGTACAATCAATATATTATTGTAGACTTTGGAAACAGTTACCTCATAGAGTATTGCAGGTTTTGATGATGTAATTCATTTTTGTTAAACCACTTCCCAAGCAATGAAATGTAGCTTTTTTAAAAGAGATACTTTTAAAAGGTGTTACTTTAACTTTGTTCAGTAATGTAAGATGTGGAAGTGAATTGGCAAGCTTGTTTATCATCTTTCTCAACTTTGATTTATGTTGTTAATGTAATTTAAAAGCCAAAACTGTGTGTCCCCCCCCCCCCCCCTTCACAAAACAATTCTCCAGTTTTGTCTCAACTGGTTGTTTTATATCAAAGTTGGTTCCAAACAGTATGAAAAATAAACTGCCCAAAAATATTTCCTTAATTGCAAAGGCAGTATGCTTATTGCAGTCATGTATGTATCCTCTCTAATACTTAAAAACAATCTTTAGATTTAGTTTGTCACATTCTATTGCAATTGGGTGTGGAGGTTAACCGCTGTGTGATCTTTATCACTTCTTTGACAGCTGACTTCCCAAAGCGGTTAAAAAGCAGAAACTGCCATCAAATGCCCCTATCTTATTTGGAATATTTATGTATCCTGTGAATTTTTGTTCAGAAGATGTTGGTCAAAGCCTTCAGCGTGCTGTGATGCTGAGTCTGTGATTCACAGTAAATTATGGTGCAAGGTTAGGTTCTTGATACATGTGATTGTGTGGGCTCAGCAGGAAATCGGATTTGCAGTGTCTTTAACAAAGCAGCATAAGTAAAGCAAAATCACTACACTTGCTGCTATCCATTTTGATATCTGCTCATGAATAGGAACTGGTACAAGAACTGGATAATATAAACTCTGATACTGCACCGTTGCAGGTCCAGCATTCTTTGAATGCAAGCCAATAACCGTGGAAAAAGCTTGCAATCTTTGAGCTGATCGTGTGGTCTCAAAGAGTAGGGAGAACTTCAAGCGACAAGGAATTTAAAGGATCAGTGACGGAATTGGAACAAGTTGAAATTTCAGCAATTGAAAATAAGAGGTAGGGACAAAGTCAAAAATGGGATCAGTTGGTAGAGGCCACAGTATAATTTTGGTTATTTTGGTGGAGAGAGTGATGTCAAGTATATCCAGCTGGAGTAAGATATATCTGAGACAGAAAAAACAAGCAGAACGGTGAGTAGAGGCAGCTTCATGACCAAAATTGAGAATCACATATAAAATGCTCTTCGGTTAGGAGAACCAGCCAAGTGCACCTGTATAGCGATGTGAAAGGAATTGTGTAAATAAGACAAGAATGTGTAAACATGGATTAGGTGGGGCATGTTAACAGAGGATAGAGAGGAGAAGATAATCAAAAAACTCAAGGTTAAAATCTACCCTGAGATTAAACATTAACTTTCTTGAATACAAGGTGTAGCATTCCAAACAGCAGCTAACCCCAGAGGATTTTGACACCGAATCCCAATAGCATTGCGTAAAAATTGCCCACCCATGTGCATACACAACCAAAGATCTTAGAGCAGAGTACACAACTGAGCTGAGGGATAAGATTTATTTACATTTAGAAGCACGAGGACTGATTAGACTAATCAACATGACATAATGCATGAAAAACCATGAATCACAAAACTGATTGTTGTTTTCAGAGAGAGAGAGAGAGATCTAATAAGCCTGTGGGCAGACCAATAGTATGAGTGACACTAATCTGCACGTACTAGAAGGAATTTACAGAGGCCTATTAATGTACAAACCGGCACATCTTTGGGATGTGGGAGGACACCAACGTGATGCTTGGAATAGAGGTGGTGGGCCAAAAGCTGTGTTTCTGTCCTCCACAACTGCATGACTCTATGCTTAACATAACTTTCTATTTTGCATCCCCTGACAATTTCCAGGATGGCGGGACTGTCATATGTTGATAGAATGGTGCGGCTAGGCTTGTATACTCTGGAATTTAGAAGGATGAGAGGGGATCTTATTGAAACATATAAGATTATTAAGGGATTGGACACGCTAAAGGCAGGAAACGGTTCCCGATGTTGGGGGAGTCCAGAACCAGGGGCCACAGTTTAAGAATAAAGGTTAAGCCATTTAGAATGGAGATGAGAAACTTTTTTACCCAGAGATTTGTGAATATGTGGAATTCTCTTCCTCAGAGGGCAGTGGAGGCCATTTCTCTGGATGCTTTCAAAAGATAGTTAGATAGAGCTCTTAAAGATAGCGATGTCAGGGGATATGGGGAGAAGGCAGGAACGGGGTACTGAATGTGGATGATCAGCCATGATCACAGTGAATGGTGGTGCTGGCTCGAAGGGCTGAATGGCCTACTCCTACACCTATTGTCTATTGAGTGCATCAAAAAACTGCGCAGATGCCATCTGATCAACTGGCAGTCCTTTGAAAGATGGAATCATTTTTATAGTATGGCCCCAGGCTCAGTTCAAACTTTCTGATTTAGAGAAATTAAGGCACATCACCCTTCTTTGATCAGCTTGATGGCAGATATATTTGAGCGAAGCAGTATTAATATTTGGCAAATATTTCAATATTTAACAGGGCGGCTTCCTTCATGCTCAAATGTATAACCAAAGTTAGCAAATGAATTCTTAAGTGAAAGATACAATGTTACTAACAAGATGTTCTGGCTCTTGTTTATTTTAATGGCCCTTTGCAACTGTCTGAATTATCAGTTATCAGTAAATGTAATGTTTCTCCAGTGAAGGTTTTCAGGAAATGCTATGAAGATGTTGTTATGGAAATATGTTACATAGTTGATTAAAGTTGAGTTTCTACTGCTGCTGGTAAGATGAGAAAGGGGAGTTCTACAAAATTCCATTCACCATTGATAAGTCTCACACTAATGAGAGAAGCTAAAACATAGAGATATATATGCCAAAGGTTTTCCTGCACACTTAAGACCCGAGTTTTCCCTGATTCGAACTCGCAGAATATCCGTAGCGGATCCGTAGGAGTTTGTGAATGTCTCGTAGCGGCTCGTACGAGTAACGGTAGGTACTCAGGAAATCCGGTAAACTCGTGATGTTTTTTCAACACTGTGAAAAATGTCCACAAGTAAAAAAATGCTCATGGTGAAAAAAATTCATCTTGGTTCTTGGTTTCTTGATCCTCCAAAATATTCCAAATGGAATTTAAACTACTTTTTACTCGTACGACCCGCTAGGAGACATCCACGAACTCCTACAGACCCGCTACGGACATTCTCCAAGTTCAAATCAGGGGAAAACTCGGGAGAACTCTTGAATTACTTCGTACAGTGGGACAGGCCCTTTACATCGGTGGGATGAGTTACAGATGAAACTGGAGAGAGAGATGACAGAGGAAGAATACCAGCTTTACTGGATTAGAGAGGACTAGTCAGATGAAGAGAGGAAGAAGAATGCCCCAAATTGGCCTGGTAGAGTGTATCAGATCCAAAGGCTGAAAGTTACTGAAACAATGGGGTCTGAACATAGAACATTACAGCACAGCAACAGGCACTTCAGCCCACTATGTCTGCTAAGCTCCATGCCAATTTAAACTGCACATCTGCCTGCCTGTGGTCTACATTCCTCAACTTCCTGCCTGAACATGTGTCTTTCTAGATGCCGTTTAAACATTGCAATCATATCTGCTTCCATCAATTTCCCTGGCAGTGCATTCCAGTCACCCACCACTCTGTGTAAAAACGAATTACCACGTAAATCTCTTTTAATCTTTCATCCTCTCATCTTGAAGCTATGCCCTCTAGTATTTGACATTATTACCCTGAGGAAAAATACTGTATCGACCCTGTCTATACCTGTCATGATGTTATCACTTCTATCAGGTTGCCCCTCTGCCCCGACACTTCAGAGAAAACAATCCAAGTCTGTCCAACCTCACTTTTAGTTCATACCCTCTAATGCAAGCAACATTCTGGTTGAATTTGTAGTGTTCTCTCTCGAGAGAGCATCCACATGCTTCCTGTAATATGGTTACTAGAACTGCACACAATATTCCACATGTGGCCTATCTGATGTTTTATACTGCTGCAACATTTATACTGAAAATTCACCCGATGAAGGCAAGCATACCAAATACCTTCTTTACCATCCTATGTACTGTACTTATTTTGCCAGTTTCGTGCAGGTACAGAGTTGCCCCCATGATCTCTCAGTACATAATGGATTGCGATATACCTTTGTGTCTGCTGAAGTGACTCTTGCACATAATAGTATTGGCAGGCTTTGAAAATCCAAATATGTACTGCTTCGCTTTTCTTTTAGATAAAACTATTGAATACTATCTAGGAAGCTTAAGTCAGTTTAAACACCACTGTCACCACTATTTTCCAAAGGAGGATGCCCCAAATCTCCAGAGTTTTGCAGCTTAGTTTGGATATTTTCTTCACATCTTTGGCTTTGCTACTCGGACCGGAAGCCTCAGAATAAAAGGATGTAACTTTTTGAAAGGAGATGAGGAGGAATTTCTTTAGTCAGAGGGTGATGAATCTGTGGAATTCATTGCCACAAAGGCTGTGGAGACCGTCAATTGATATGTTTAAGGTGGAAATTGACAGATTCATGATTCGTAAGGATGTTGGGTTATGGGGAGAAGACAGGACAACAGGGTTGAGAAGGAAAGATAAATCAGCCATGGTTGAATAGCAGAGGAGACTTGATGGGCCAAATAGCCTAATTCTGTTCCTCCAACATGCACTTACTTAAGAACTCTTTTCCCCTTTGAAGAAACAGGTATTTTGATCATGCGTTTGGCCCAACTTCCTTTCTTTCTATCCTTGTATTTCTTGTCCTTCCTTTCTGGCCCAATAGACTAGTTTCCTTCTGCATATTCACAAAGTAATTTTTAGACCTGGGAGTTGCCCTCCAAGGCAAATATAAAAAAGAGCTTCAAAGGATATCTAAAGATTTCCCTCCATCCCCTTCCACCATTTATGTTCTTATATTCATCATACCATAGATGGAATTAAAATTAATTGTATGAAAATACATTGCAGTTCTTTCACCTTTGTTGAGACACAATCCTACAACTCCCTTCCACACAACATTGTGGGTATACCCATACCTCAAGTACTGCAGCAGTTCAGTAGGCAATAAGGTTCACCACCATCATCTCAAGGGCAATAGGGATGGTCTATTAAATGCCTGCTCATCTTATGAAGCCTACCCTTGAATTAATAACAAATGATTATCGTGCCGCTGCTGCAGTCAAGGGAAGTAGTTTCCATTTCACAATCATGCCATAGCAACAGAATAATTCTCCAGTCGGCCTCAAAGAATTGCATGAGGCTATATAGAGGACATGATCTCACATTGCTTGGTTCTAAGCCTGTGTGCACAATTAAATCCAATGTTGTTTGAAACCAAGGGAGAGAATAAATTGCAAAAAACTAGAACATTTTTTAAAAATAGGTGGCGGAAGCAGCCTCTTAATCGAAAGCAGAGTTTGTGTGTTTCGCCCAGATCTTGGGTGTTCCACTGCAGTGATCATTTGTGTACTTCAGATTGTTTTGATGTTTTGTTCAAGAGGGAGCGCTCACTGCTAACAGTTCAAAACATACAGGAAAATCAGAGGCAAGCAGCAAAGACATGTCCCAATTATCTGTGACCTCTATAATACAACTTTTAAATGTGTGTGGTCCCTACCATTCCTTTGTACGCCAATATTGTATTTTATGACTATGGTACACAAAGGGGAAAAAACACTTCAAAAAGCAAAAGGCATAAATCTACATCCAAAGGCCCCTACCATCTTTTATTTCTGGTGGTCCAGCACATTTCCTTTGGTGGAAATTTATGAGAACATGATTTATTTTAGGAATAATTGTTTAAGTCTGCCAGATTTGTTTAAAAGCAATGTTTTTCAGTTGTCACGTTGAAGGTTCATGGTCTATGGAGAAGAATGACTACTGATTAATCTGTTTTCCAAAAGTACATCTATATGGACATTGGAAGGGGAGAATGTCAAATAAGGCCAAGATGTTCATGATAGATAACTGCCTGATACAGGGGTCGCTACTACCCTTCTTGGGCAGTAGCACAACTTGGTATTACAATACAATACCATTTATTGTCAATTGAACTTCAATTGAAGTTCAAACAAAATTTAGTTTCTGCAGTCATACAACAAGAAAAAAACCCAAGACACACAATTAACACAAACATCTATCACAGTGAATCTCCTCCTCACTGTGATGGAAGGCAAAGTCATTGTCTCTCCCGTTTTCCATTCTTCTCCCGATGTTGATCACATCACCAAGTGTACATGGTGTATTGTGTTGATCACCAAGTGTACATCTCTCCATAAAAACACTTTCATTGTGTTTGTAACAGGGGCTAGGACTCAGTACTGTTCATTTTTCCTTCCTTCATGAATGGCCAGCTTGGTGACAGTGCTGATTAAATTGGTTCTAGCTCAGAAGTGTTTGATTAGAAGATTAAAGATGATGACATTACATGAAGTATGTTAGAGACACATGAGGCTGCAGATGCTACTGGAACCTCGTGTAGAACACAAGGTGCTGTAGTAACTCAGCAGGTTAAGCAGCATCTCTGGAGGACTTGGATAGGTGACATTTTGGGTTGGGACCCTACTTTAGACTCTTTTTTTTTTTTTTACAATACAATTCAATTTATTGTCATTTGGACCCCTTGAGGTCCAAACGAAATGTTGTTTCTGCAGCCATACATTACAAAACAAAAAGACCCGAGACACAACACAGTTTACACAAACATCCATCACATCGTTGTGATGGAAGGCAAAAAAAATGTATCTCTCCACTGCACTCTCCCCCCTGATGTCAGAGTCAGAGAAGGGTCCCAACCTGTAGCAACATCCATCGATATCCTCCAGAGACGCTGCCTAACCTGCTGAGTTACTGCAGTACTTTGTGTTCTATTAAAGATGAGTTTAGTTTAGAGACACAGTGCGGAAACAGGCTCTTCGGCCCACTGGGTCCGTGCCGACCAGCGATCCCCGCACATTAACACTATTCTACACCCACTGGGAACAATTTTGTTTTTTACATTTACCAAGCCAATAAACCTACAAACCTGTATGTCTTTGAAGTGTGGGAGAAAACCGAAGATCTCGGAGAAACGCCACGCAGGTCACGGGGAGAACATACAAACTCCGTACGGACAGCATCCATAGTCGGGATCAAACACGGGTATCCGGCGCTGCATTCGCTGTAAGGCAGCAACTCTACCGCTGCGGCACCGTGCCGCTATTATGCTGACTATTTTTGTATAGATGCTGACTATTTTGTAAAGATGCTGACTATTTTTGTATAGTTCAATAACTATACTTCAAATACATTGCCACAGAAAAATATTTTAAGATCCTGGCTTTTAAGAAGCCAGTAGTCAGAGAGTTAAATGATTTATCAACTTTTAAATAAATCAGGCATGTGGTTTATTCTTAGTACCCCAAACTTTCATCTTACCTGAGAGTTAATTTCTGTTCTAGATCAAAAGTATTTCCATGTTATTATCACAATCTCTGATCTGAATTATCAACCTATAAATTTAATGTACTGTTTCGGAGCACTTGCTGAGTCTAGCCACTAAATCCACAAATTATTCAAACAAAGTTCAATCGCTCCTTTTCTCATTATTAATAAAGTAAAATTCAAAAAGCTATCATGCCCAAATTACATTTTCTTTAGAAACTACAAAGGAGAGCTAAAAATGATGTTGTAAATTGATTTGAATTATGTGATTAATGTGCTTTCTTTCTTTCATTGATTATGTCCACACAGTGCAGTTCTCTCTTCAAAAGTAAAATCTGCAGGACAAATAGCATATTAGACTCCTTTACTGACCATTAGCTGACGTTCCATTGCACACTTTGTTGCTATTAAGTAAGCAAGCTGTGGCTTATAACACTATATATTGGTTGAAAACTGATTATCTATGCAAGATTTCATTGGCATTTGTACTTTCCCAACTTGGCTGCTGTTGTCAAACATTACCAACCGTGTCTATCGCTCAAAAGTACTTTTCTGGCTGTAAAGTGTTTTGGAAATGGCCAGAAATGCGGTGTGTAAAGGCAAGTTTTTTCCTGTATACTTTTTTATCACATCTGAAGTGGTATTCACCATGACTGACAGTTTTATTTAAAAATAAATAATGCCTGCGATCTAGCGTTGCGAATAGTTGGCAGTAACTGGAATTTTTCCTTTACGATGAATCACCATCTGATGTCAGTCAAGATCAAAAACATCCCAGCAGGGGAATTATAGAGTGGTTCCCATATTTGACTGCCTTATGGCAACTTTACTCCTTGTCTGATGGGACTTTTAGCTGTCCAGTCATTCACTCTGAATATCAGCTAATTTTAGCAATCTTCAGTGTTGTCTTTAATTTGACTACTGAATTTAAGAAATGAGAACCAACATAACAGGTTTGTGACAAAGCAAGCAATAATTAGACAATTTCAAACACTTTACAGTTTGAGAATCAGGTGGAGATTTCTATATACGAGTTGTTTTTCTTATTGGAGTTTCTATACTGTTCTTATTGTTACTATGAACCATGACTGGAAGTGGAGCAGATAATCACTCTCCTAGGGAATGAGGCATCCTGTTTATATGGAACTGGAGATGGAACTTCATTTGGTTTACACCACTTTTAAAATGAAGAATGCACTGTGACATGTTTATCAGCAAACATTAAACCTGACTTGGTAAATGAAAGCAGGACTATTTCAAAACATTACACCTGCGTAATTTCCTTAAGTTCTTTCAGAAAAATTCCCTCTGCTGAACTGGTGTTTGTCAAAGAGCTCAGGGAGAAGTTTCTGTTGGTTTATCCACAAATATATAAGTTAACGTGAAGGTGGAATGTATTCATTGCTCATCATGTAAAAAGCAAAACTCTGTTTAATGAACACAATGTCTTATTCTAAAGCAACATTTTGATTTGCCTCCACAGGCGGACTGAACCCACAGCCCGACCTCACTCCTGGCATTCTACAAAATTAGCGGAAAACCAACCGGATTCAAGCATGATGCAAATATCTCAGGGCACGATCAGCACTCCTTGGCATCAAACTTACCATTCCAGGTTAGTATGGGGTCCAGTTCGTTACCATGGCAACAGAAGAATCTGCTGTTTTCTTCTGTCCCACAAAACCTGCTTGAATAAATATCAAATTATCTTCAAAACAGATTTAATCCTATTCCACATGCTGTACTGGATTGGCAACCTCTGGTTCCACCCATAAAAGAGAATCAGCTTGAAGAAATGATTAGTTATTTATCTTACTTTCGCCACTCAGATATTCACAGTCAATTTACATTGATAGATTTTGAAGTTTCAGAGAATCCTACATTACTATTTGTAAATTATGTAGTCAGTGAACTTAAAACCTTATCCTTTCTACTTTAGGGACATTCTCCTCAAGTGCTGACGTGGAGAAGGTCCATAAAGACAATATATTTTCTAAATAGATAAAAGGCTTTTGTCTTTTCCCTAATAAAGGGACGTATTGTAGAAATAATTATATGTCAATTACCTGAGAATTAAAATACCTTATCAGCATGGGGACTGGCCTCATACTGATTAATGCATTGCTTTGGTCAGCAGAGATTATGAGAAAAGGAATAGGAGAGGATGTAGGATGATGTTTAATTAGATGCTGTAATGGCTCTGGTAGAGAAAATAGCCTTTTCCTTGCATGATCTTGCAGTGTAATTTATTAATTTATATTGCTGTGTTGACCTTTATTTCTATCCCACCACTGATTCAACTGTGCATGTTTACCACGGGTCTAGTTTCTTTAGAATAGATTATAATTACAAGTAGAGTGGCCATCCTCATTCTAAATTTCAGGAATTGTCATTTTGAATTCCAGACATATCTCCAGCATTTCCTCACTGCTTCTGATTTCTTTCCTCTCAATCTACAGAATGTGTCCATTCCTTTCTAATTACATGTTATTAACCTGAAAGCTGAGCCTTGTTGCAGAAGACATAGAAGGAAATTAAAGGGGAAAATAAACTCTTGAATTTTAAGATCTTATAGGTTATACATGTAGCAACGCTAGATTTTTTTTCTTCTATTTTTTGTTAAAGTGTGCCACTTTAACAAAAAATAGAATAAGGTGTAAACCATTTAGAACGGAGACGAGGAAACGCTTGGTCTCACAAAGAGTTGTGACTGTGGAATTCTCTGCCTCAGAGGGCGGTGGAGGCCGGTTCTCTGGATACTTTCAAGAGAGAGCTAGATAGGGCTCTTAAAGATAGTAGACTCAGGGGATATGGGGAGAAGGCAGGAGCGGGGTACTGATTGGGGATGATCAGCCATGATCACATTGAATGGCGGTGCTGGCTCGAAGGGCGGAGTGGCCTACTCCTGCACTTATTGTCTATTGTCACTACAGTTTAACTAAAGTTGCACTTTAAATGTCTGATTATTCCTAGCCATTGCAAGAAATTAATTAAGGTCAAAATAGACACAAAATGTGAGTAACCGTGTGTCAGGCATTTCTGGAGAACATGGATAGGTGATGTTTCAGGTCAGGATCCTCCTTCAGGATCGTGGTGAGACCACACCTGGAGTATTGCGTAAAGTTTTGGTCTCCTAATCTGAGGAAAGACATTCTTGCCATAGAGGGAGTACAGAGAAGGTTCACCAGACTGATTCCTGGGATGTCAGGACTTTCATATGAAGAAAGACTGGATAGACTCGGCTTGTACTCGCTAGAATTTAGAAGATTGAGGGGGGATCTTATAGAAACTTACAAAATTCTTAAGGGGTTGGACAGGCTAGATGCAGGAAGATTGTTCCCGATGTTGGGGAAGTGCAGAACAAGGGGTCACAGTTTAAGGATAAGGGGGAAATCTTTTAGGACCGAGATGAGGAAAACATTTTTCACACAGAGAGTGGTGAATCTCTGGAATTCTCTGCCACAGAAGGTAGTTGAGGCCAGTTCATTGGCTATATTTAAGAGGGAGTTAGATGTGGCCCTTGTGGCTAAAGGGATCAGGGGGTATGGAGAGAAGGCAGGTACAGGATACTAAGTTGGATGATCAGCCATGATCATATTGAATGACGGTGCAGGCTCGAAGGGCCGAATGGCCTACTCCTGCACCTATTTTCTATGTTTCAGACTGATTGTGGGGGGGGGGGGGGGGGAAGGGAGTGAAAGCTGGAAGGGTGTTGTGGGCAGCACAAGCTGGGCTAGTGATAGGTGGATACAGGTGACGGGGGTGTTGATAGGCAGATGGTTGGACAAAGGCCAGGAATGAAAAGACAAGTGGTGTGAGATAAGGCTAGAAGAGGTATCAATTATGAAGCCAGAGAAAGGAATAGAGGGGGAAGGGGAGAAACGGGTGCGCACCCAGGTGAGAGGACACACGGAGGGTGGGAGGAAGAGCACCTTGTATTCCGCTTGGATAGCTTACAACCCAGTGGTATGAACATTAAATTCTCTAACTTTAGGGAAACATTCTATTACCCACACCCCCATCCCCCTCTGAGTTACTCCAGCACTTTGTGACTTTATTTTTATAAACCAACCGATTCTCTTAATTTAGGTCAAGTTGTTATATCCTTTAGGAAGTTAACTGGCTTTGTAATGCATTTCTTATTAGCATTAAAAAAAATATGCGTTATCTGGTTCTATGCCGATACATAACAACAAGAGGCAGTACTATCTCGCACCTATAGCTGAGAAGTGCTATTTGAAATCTAAATAATGCAAAAATAAATGACCTCTTATTCAGGTTGTAGCTTCTACCAGTGCAGTTTCAATTTTCTTTGCCTTTCTTACAGAAAACAACTGTCTCCTATGCTGTCCGGAACTCTTCTGCTAAAACTGTTTGGCACAAGCTTCACATTTTTAATCGATTAGTTAAATGCCCAACAGTGTTTGCTAAGGCACAGCCTGATAACATTGTTGTATTGCATTCGTTGACAAATATTTGAACCCATGCACTTGCCAAATCATTTATTACCCACTGTATACTACACTGGTACCTTGTTGTAATGTTAGTTTGCAGCATTCATGGTAGTCACAGGTGTAAACTAGTTGAGTCATGGTGGTCTTACGTAATTCCGCAGGATCAGAAATTATTTGATTTTGCTACAGTTCTGTGGGTTCCGAGGTGGACGAGGAGTTTACCTTGGATACCCAAGCTCTGCACAGATGAGACAGGAGATACTTGACTGAGGGGAGGGTAGTTTGAGAGGTGGCTTGCTCATTCCCATGTCTACTCTGCTTCAATGCATTCCTGACAAATACTCTGAAAGATCTCAAGGGGTTTCCAAAACTTGATTCTTCATTTTTGAGGGGTCTTGGGCCAGGGATGACTTACACAAGTCATAGGAATGTTACATTTTTCCAAGGAGGCTTTGAGAACCTCTTTGAATCATTTTTTCCTGAATTTGATACACTCAGCCCTTTCAATAATCTGACGTCGGGCATACAAATTACACGCCTGTCCATCCGAGCCAGCTGACTCCAACTAGGGATGTTGATCTGCAAGAGCCCTGATGTTGGTTTGGTTTTCCTGTCAGTAGATATAAAGGATTTTGTGGAGACAGAGTTGGTGATATCTCTCTAGGCCTTTAGAGGTGCCTGCTGTTCGTCCGTATCTTAGACTTATACAAAGAGGCAGGGAATTAGCACACCAGAAGCTTAAGGCTCAGTTTGAGTTCTTGATCTTCAAATACTTCCCCTCAGATGGCTAATGTCAGTGCTGGCAAACTGAAGGCAAGGGTGAATTCTGTAATCAAACTCTGCCTTCACTGAGAGGTGGCTCCTGAAACAGGGGAAGAAGTGCTTCTTGTCGTGAACCTTTATTGTTGTGGTCAATGTTGTATAGTGGCGAACGATTGCTACAGAATCTTTGTTTTGCTACTATTAATTCTAAAGTCTATTCTCTTGCCTGCGTTAGTGAGCAAGTCAACAAGTCAATAATCCTCTCTTGTACAGATATGTAATGTCAACTGTATACTGCAGCCTGATGACTGAAGTGGGAATGATCTTGGAATGGAGGCAACATAGGTTGATCAGTTTCACTTTGACCATGTAGCTTTATTATTTTCCAGTGGGAAGTTTTTGAAGGCGAGGTGTAGCTTTGAGAAAAGCATTAGATAATGACACAGCCTTGCTTGACAGGCTTGCACTGAAACCGGATGTGTTGTGGACCTGTTGGTTTGACCGTTCACAAAGTTCATCGCCTTCCCATATCTGCTTCTAGACAGCTATTGGAGAAAAATTAATAAAGTTATCCAAGCATAGGTAGGTGACCAAGAAATAAATGCAAGGTGATAAGTTTTTTTTTACATGTTGAGGTATATAAATATTTAACCACAAAAATAAGCAAACAGCAATAAGAAATCTATTTTTTAAATTAATTCAAATCCTTGTTGACTTTCAATTTAATACTCATTTTGAACAAAATTACAAGCAAAGATTAAAATATTTTCCACTATTAACTGATAAAAACCAGTGTGGTGGCAGGATCTTGAGGACTTTGATCCATAATGTCACTGAGTTAAGTTTCAGCATCGTATTCCCCAATGGCTTTTCTAGTGGCAATCTGGAGTTGTCTTCATTAAAAGCCTGTGTAAGCTGGGTCAGATCAAACTTTCAGGAATGAGATTGATGGATCTTTGTTGAATTTAGATATTAAAGGATGTAGAACAAAGGCAGGAAATTGCAATTGAAGTGCAGATCAGATCAGGTCTGATCTCGCCAAGTCTAATTTGTTGTCATATGCACCAGTACAGTTATGATGGAAATCTTGCTTGTAGCATCATCAAAGACATACAAGACTCAGACAACACAAAACTATAAATGACACAAATTAGACAGTGGGGAAAAAAAAGACCATGCCAAAAAACAAGACATTAGTACAAATCTCAATCAGAAAACAAGTCCATGATAGTGTAAGAGGCAGTCTGTATTGCTTTTTTACTGAGGAAGGCTTAGAGTTGAGCAGGCTGGTTGTAGGAAAGTAGCTCTCCAAAGTCTGTAATCAATTTAGTGCTTCCCAAGTCGATGCCCATTCATACCAATCAGAGGATTACAAGGTTGAATTTACAAAGTATAAGGATATACGAAGCCACTGGACCAGTGCCCATGTGGACAATAATGACACAAATATCTTCTTGGCCTCCTGTCATCCTCCCCCTTTCTCTGTGTTGTCAAGGCTCCTTGACCAACATCCAGTTGTGAATGAGCTTGAACTCGCACAATCTGAAAATTAGAAAGGTCTAAATTGTCTTTAGATCATGCTGTAAACTCTGCTCCCTTATCAGTTTCCATCTTCCTGTCTTGTTGCATCCTTTGTAACCACTTTTGACTGAAGCTTTCTGATGTGACCACTTTGTATCCCTTCTTCAAACATGACAATTGCAGAGCTCCCCTAGGTAGCCTTCCCTTACTAATCCTCCAAAAATGTTTGATCATTGAAAATTGCTACCCACGTCCTGACCACCAACCGCTGCTCCCCTCAGACTTCCATTTCCCTTTCATCCCCCTTTCCTCTTCACCCATATCCACCCCCCACCCCGCCCATTGCTTTACATTTCACTCCTCTTTCCTTATCTGACACCCTTTTGTCTCCTTTTCACCTCTAGCCATTATGCCCCTGCCTCTCACATGTATTCACCTATTACTTGCCAGACCTTTCTCACCCCATCTCTCTTTTCCAGCTTTCTTCCCCCCCCCCCCCCAAATTCTACTCAGTCTGAAGAAGGGTCTCAACCTGAAATGTCACCTGTCCATTCCCTTCACAAAGGCTGCTTAGCCCCAATTTCCTCCAACACTTAGATTTTGGCTCAAGATTCAAGCATCTATTGTCTTTTATGTCCCTATTTTCCTGCTTACTTATCCCCAGCTACAAATTCCCAATGTTCTTTTTGCCATCTCTTTCTCTTTTGAACTTGTTTAAAACCTACCTCAGCAACTAAGTTTATTTAAGTCTGTTATTTGAAATTAGTATCAAATCTTTAGTCACAGTTCTTGTAGTCTTATTATGCATATCATGTCCTGCAGACTGGAACTTGCCCATTTTAATTATCACCAGCACCATCCCTTCATCCTTTAAACATCCCCTCTAAATACAAAACATGGGAAAGCAGGATTTAGTTACTATGCAACAAATAGCTGGAATAAACTTCCTGAAGATTTAAGACTTGCCTCAACTTTGACCACTTTTAAAATAAGACTGAAAACTTTTATGTTTACTTTAGCTTTCAGCTAAATCTTAACTATATTGCACTTTTAACGTTTGAACTTTTTATAATGCATTTTTAATTTTGCTTTTCTTTTAATTCTTCAATTTTATTTCATTTTATTATATGACATGTTTTTATGTGAAGCACTTTGAGTCTGCCTCGTGTATGAAATGTGCTATATAAATAAAGTTGCCTTGCCTTGCCTTGCCTAAATCCATCTCTCGTCACACTTCCAATGGTGTGCATCCCAATATTTCCATTGAGCCTCTATTCCCCACAAGCCAGACTGCCAAAGGACTTAGTCTGAAGAAGGGTTTCGGCCCGAAACGTACCTATTTCCTTCGCTCCATAGATGCTGCTGCACCCGCTGAGTTTCTCCAGCATTTTTGTGTACCTATGTTCAACTTTATACTGTTCCACAAAGGTCTTATTTTAATTCCTCTTTTATGTCATCACTTCCTTACAAAAGGCTATAGTTACTATATTTACCACTAAACAAACTAAAACTCATACAAGTACTTTGGGTGCTGCTCAGATTGCAAGGTTTTGTTTTGTCGCATAGGCATCTGAGTTGCTATTACGTTTGACAACCAGTGATGTCATCCGTTGCTGGGCATATGCAGCTTAGAGAAAGTGATTCCGAGGTAACATTTGGTTTCTAATTGCACAGTGCTGGGTCTGGAATTACTCCACTCCTCCATTCACTGTGGAATTAAATGAAGTGAGCTTTTTATTCCACCTTCTATGGAATCTTTGTAACTTTCAAATGTTTATGCATATCTCTGTAGTTTGAGTAGGACCAACAAGCAGGCATTTAATCTGAATCATTTGCTCTGCCACTTACATTCTATATTGAAGTGTGTGGATGGGGCTATGTTAATCTGCCAAATCCATTCCAGATTTAAGTAGCTATTACGCACCAAGGCAGTTTGATAGAAACATATAACACTGGGAATATCACACTCTGAATATCCCAGTGTCTCTTACTTAATTGGAAAATCGGATAAAATAAATAGAGGAAGCAATGATGGATGTATTATACGAATTAGGACAAAAATCCAATCTAAATGAATTCCAGTGAAGAAGAATAACTTGCCATAAATGGGAGAGATGAACGGAAACATTAGAAGATTGAATAATATGGAATGATCTATTAGGTTGGTATTGGTCACAAGGATAGAGGGATTTGAAGTAAAATTCTTTGGAAAAATGATAAACATATGTCGACACAAATGGGGAGGCAAGTCCAGCAAAATTAACGAGACTATTTATTTGGTAAAGAAATTGAAGGAAATGAAAAATTGCAGCGGATTTGTATCGAAATGATAGTGTACAGTAATCAAGATAAATACGTCTTCAAGTGAAGGAAACCCAGAGGATGGAAAACACTGAAAAACATCACATTTTTAATCAGTCCTCATTTTAAAGTCATATATTTCTTGCTGCTTATTTTTTTACATTTCCATTATTGATTCTTATGTATACACTTAAACATTGCCAATACAAAGTCATTACGGTGTGCACTTTTCCCATAAGTAGTGCCGCAGCATATCCACAGTTGGGAGGGTGTAATTACCATCTCATGAGTTCAGGCATTGACTCGCATTGACCATTATAAACATGTTGTATAACGAAAGATAATGAGCAAGTGTACAACACTCTATTGATGATTGTCGCTGTCTTTGGTTCTGGTCTTTAATGTTACTTATCACTTAAAAATTAAATACTAATTTCTGTTGTGTAAATAGTAAAGACATAAAGGTTGGGATGTTTTGATAGATACTGCCTCATTATTAGTTGTTAAGTTGTTAGACTTTAATGGAAATCTGTGGTTTTTAATGAAGATATTCTTAATGAGAGAGTTCTTTTAAATGCAACCATGGATCAGTTTCACTAATGTAACATTGAGCAAACCATTCAATGGTTCTTCCAGCGTTCTGTTTTTTTATCACGTTTGATTCAGGGATGGGCAATGACTGCTGGTATTGCCCACATGCTGTGAATGAGTAGCCAAAGCTAAATAGACAAAGCTATATTAGCACGAGATGTGGAGTAAACTGCAAATGTAAGTTATGAGCTTTGCCTTCAAATCCAGACTTCATTACATGTGTTGACTTACAGGATATACTCTGGACATTAAGATGGTGTTTATTATATTTGAATTTGCCCATATTATCAATGACTGTCTTTGATGCAGTGTTCCTTTCTTGTGTCTCACCAGTTCTTCTACCAGTGACCTCTCAGGCTACGATCATGGATATCTAAGGAGGAGTCCTGATCAGTATAGTTCAAGAGGGAGCATGGAAAGTCTGGACCATACCAATCTTCCGTACCACTCTTGCAATCTCTCGCCTGCCAAATCCACCAACAGTATCGATCAGCTTTCTCATCATCACAGCAAAAGGGACTCTGCCTACAGCTCTTTCTCTACAAGTTCCAGCATTCCTGAATATCCAGCTCCAACCTTCCGCAATGAACGTTCCTATTCCATGGAAAACATGCCTTCTAGGAATAGTCTACACGAAGGAATCAGACAGGCTGATATAAAGTATGTAAAGACAGTCTATGACTCCCACAGGGGAATATCCGAGGAACGCGAGGTCAGCTGTCCTTCAACAATAAAAGCATCCAATGGTCGATCCCTGACAGGCTATTACAAGCCCTCCAGTGGCAATAGACACAGTATTGGTCCAGTGTGGAATAACCCAGGCAGGGGCTCTCTTGAGCCGGACAATAAAGCTCCCCCTCTTCCTCCGACCCGCAGTGACAGCTTCATGGCAATTCGAGGCCACGACAAGCCTACCTCCTGGTCGAGTTTGGATGGACAGAGCAAGCCTGCTCGACCTCAGCAAAAAGCAGCGTGGTCTCACCCTACCAACGCAGGCTCTGGTGGACAAGCTCATCTGCTGAAGCCTCAATTTGTAGAAGGACAACTCAACACAGTGATGGAGAAGAGTCCCGAAAGTAGCCCAGTTACTCAACCCAAGCACACTTACATTCAGACGCCACAGCCAGGTCAACCCATGCTACCAACTGGAATTTATCCTGTGCCCCAACCTGAACCACGATATGCACAGGTGCCAACAAACAACAGCAATTTAATGCTTCAAAGCAACAATAATGGGTTATTGTACCCTGCCCTAAGTAGAGAAAGTACACTCAGTGGTCAAAATTCAACTGAAAGGACTAAATGTGCTCCGTGCAATGTTGAGGAAAGCAAAATCCAAAGCATTGGCAATAAGTCTGGTCTTTATAAACCCAATGCTGCACTTGATTCTGACAAGAAATACGAGGTGGCTTTAGAGAACACACAGAGTCAATATGGTCACTATGAGGTACATGTCTTCCCTGACACTGAATCAGGGTTGCCTGTTGGGCACCAGTCCTGTGCAAATACATCAACAGTTGTCAGCGCCAGTCCAATTGATGCACAGTATTCTTGTGTAAATAGCAAACAGCCACAACCCCAGCAAAGAATGAAAAGCAGTGAGAAAGATTTGTCTTCACATCAAGCAGAGAGCAGGCAAGGAAAAGACCAAATGGATGGAGAGTCTTATCAGTGGAGAACAGAACAGGAAAATCAGTCACCTTGGATGCAGGATGGAGACTGCCAGAGCTCTCCTTTCAGGCAGAACCAACAAGAGAGTAAAATGGTTCACTGCAAGCAACAAAATGTGGATGCAAAAATCTCACAACAATGGGAAAGTTACAGTGACAGCAGAGTATCCCAAAAGTTGGACCAGGACAGGAAAGAGCAGGTCTCTGACCACTGGGGAAACCACGGAAAGCAACAGTGCCCTAAACGCTACAGTGAAATTGTCAACACTGTTCAGTCAAAGTTTCAGGAACAGAGCCAGTACCAAGAGCAGCACGGTGTACCAGATGCTGGGAGGAATCGGTACAGTTCGAGCAGTACCCAAAGTTCCCAGAGTGGGCATTTTGCAAAAGCTGAAATGAGCAAACGCTCCTCTGTTCTGGAAGCCGTCAACATGATTGAACAACGTGAACAGGACGAGAGAGCTCCGAATCCACGAGGATATCACCTGGGTTCACACCCGGCCAGGTTCAGCCAGTCCAGCTCGAGGAACTCACTAAACAGCCTGGATGAACCCAGGAGCAGGGTTGCTGACACCCAGCCGGCGAGGCAGCCACCAGCCGCGATGATGAACCTGATAACTGCAGACAAGACTCCCATCCTTCACCACCTGACCTGTGAGAGTAGAGATGCGATTTATCGGTCAGAGGATCCAAGGCGTGAGGACAGAGAGTTGCAATTCCCTGTTAAACCCGCTCAACGGAACGACAGAACCCCGATCCCCATTGCAAACAAGGGCCCCCAGCTCACCAAGAGCAGAAGCTCCCTCCAGCTGATGGAGAAAGGGGAGAAGGACACATTCTGTGAAGACGACCTTTCGAGTTCTCCACCTGACAACGCGTTCAACCGAGCCTACAGGAACAGCCTGAAGGACGCTCAGAGCAAGGTGCTGCGGGCCACTTCATTCCGCCGCAAGGACCTGGACCTGACGCCTCCCTACATGGGCAAGAACAAGAGCAATCCCAGGGCCGGGGAGCGGCCCGCCTCGGCGCACGTGGGCTCTGCCTCCCAGGCCCGGCTCTGGCACGCGCTGCAGGAGCGGCAGTGCGTCACGCCGACGGAGGGCCACGTGCGCCCGGTGTCCCTGGAGCCGCGTCACAGCGTGGGTCACGTGTCCCAGGTGAGGGCGGAGCCGCGTCACAGCGAGGGTCACGTGGGCCCGATGTCCCAAGAGTCGCGTCACAGCGAGGGTCACGTGGGCCCGATGTCCCAAGAGTCGCGTCACAGCGAGGGTCACGTGCCCCAGGTGAGGGCGGAGCCGCGTCACAGCGAGGGTCACGTGGGCCCGGTGAGAGTGGAGCCGCGTCACAGCGAGGGTCACGTGCCCCAGGTGAGGGTGGAGCCGCGTCAGAGCGAGGGTCACGTGCCCCAGGTGAGGGTGGAGCCGCGTCAGAGCGAGGGTCACGTGCCCCAGGTGAGGGTGGAGCCGCGTCACAGCGAGGGCCACGTGCCCCAGGTGAGGGAGGAGCCGCGGCAGGTGGCCGCTGCCGCCGCCGGTCCCGGTCCCGATCTCCATCACCATCAGCATCAGGTGGGTCGCATCGGGGGCCGGCGGCGGCTGACGGCCGAGCAGAAAAAGCGCTCGTACTCGGAGCCCGAGAAGATCAACGAGGTGGGCGTGAGCGACGAGCAGCGCAAGGAGCGCACCTTCACCTTCCCCGAGGCGGCCGAGCTGAGGTCGGTGGCCGACAGGAGGAGGCTGTTCGAGCGCGATGGCCGCACCGTGTCCACCGTCAACCTGTCCCGGCCTGAGCTGAAGCAGCTGCAGCAGAGCGCACTCGCCGACTACATCCAACGCAAGACGGGCCGCAGGCCGCAGCTGCCCGAGCCCCCCGGCCCGGATAACCACAGCCTCAGCTCCTGCTCCACCAGCCTCAGCTCGCTGCTGGAGCCCGGCGTCCCCGTCCCCGTTGCCCTCGCAGGCCCGCCGCCGCCACACCAGCCCCACCAGCCCCGGGCCAGCGTGGTGGAGAGGCGCTACGGCTCTGAGTTAACGCTGAATAAAACGCCGCCTCACGACCTGGTGCGGCCTCCCCGCCACGGCCGGCAAGTCCCGGGCCAGGAGCAGCCTCCCTTCGACAGGCCCTCGTCCGCCAGGAACTCCGGCAAGTTCGCGTCCGCCGACAACTTGCTGCAGCAGAGGGCCGACCACCCCGTCGCCGTCCACGTCCGTTCCAGGTCTTCGCCCTCCACTGATATGGTCTCTCAGGTGGGTGCTCGGCGGCGGAGACTGAATGGTTTTGCTGGTACTGCGACGAGCTCGTCCCGTCAGTCACTCTGTCAGGGAGGGCCCCATCAACACCTCCCCGGGGATGCAGTCGTAGTGACAGTAACCCTCCTATATGACATCTCTCTCAACCGATCACAGCTTCCCGGCTGTTATCCCTCATGTCAAGTTCAGCTTATAGCCATATGCACGTATGGTGAGGTACAGATACAGTGAAAAAAAAAGGCTGCAGTATCAGGAGCCAACACAAAACCACAACATTTTGCATATATTCTATCATTTCCACAGAACAGTGAAAAAAAAAGCATTGTAGGGGAAAAACAAGTTATACATGCAAAAATACACGATTAGAAATGCAAGTCAAATAGACAATAGGTGCAGGAATAGGCCATTCAGCCCTTCGAGCCAGCACCGCCATTGAATGTGATCATGGCTAATCATCCCCAATCAGTACTACGTTCCTGCCTTCTCCCCATATCCCCTGACGCTGCTATTTTTAAGAGCCCTATCTAGCTCTCTCTTGAAAGTATCCAGAGGCAGAGAATTCCACACTCACCACTCTCTGTGAGAAAAAGTGTTTCCTCGTCTCCGATCTAAATGGCTTACCCCTTATTCTTAAACTGTGGCCCCTGGTTCTGGACTCCCCCAACATCGGGAACATGTTTCCTGCCTCTAGCGTGTCCAAACCCTTAACAATCTTATATCTTTCAATGAGATGCCCTCTCATCCTTCTAAACTCCAGAGTGTACAAGCCCAGCTGCTCCATTCTCAAGTCGCCATTGGAGGTAGGATTAGGATCGTGTGGGTTTGTTCATAAACTTGATAGTTGTAGGAAAGTAGCTCTTAATGAATGAACAAATAATACTTTATTATCACATGTTACGTGTCACTGTGAAATTCTTTGTTTTCTATACCATACACAAAGTATGTAAAGAGTCACCACATATAGGCCGTTGACAAAGTTACAAAGTGTTCAATGTAGTCCCAATGGTCCTTCTTTGATCTCGGTCCCCACCCCCCACCCCCACACTGGGTCGCTCATTATTATCGGCGGCTCCCCCACACTAAGGCCCTTGAACCTGATGCTGTTAGTGTTCAGTCTTCTGAATTCCCACACCTGCCTAATGGTGGAGAGAAAAGACCATTGCCTGGATGGTGGGGATCCTTGAAAGATGCAACCTTCTTGAGGCAGAACCTTGTGTAGACACTTTTGATGATGGGGTGAATTGTGTCCGTGATGGATCGGGTTGGGTTCGCCACTTGTCAACTCACTGAGGAGAGGGCCTCATTCCTCCTGGGCCAGACAAATATTTCGTCCTGTGAGCCACTCGGATGATCTAAAGAAATTGTGCACTTGGCCTGTGGATTTAGTTGTCATGTCCTCCAAAGTCAATAGTACAATGAACCGGATCATACAGTGGGAAGAGGGAACTGTATGTTGCTGACAAATCAGCATCAACCTACTCCTCACAATTTTAAAAGGGACAAGACCGAGCACAATGAAGTGGAGAAATGGTACAAACTGCTTTGCATAATAGCATTTAAGGCTTTACCGCAATGGTATGTTTTGGTGTGATTTTCTGAAGTGGTCAGTGATATCCAACAACATGAGAGGTTGATACCTAAAGTCCTAAAATAATGGCAAATTAGTGTTGTGCAGGAAATGTGAGTTACGTTACACCACAGAAAGAGACCATTTGGCCCATCACACCTAAATGAGCTGATTGGCCCAGATCCCAGCTAAATCTGCAATAGTGTGCCCCACCTTTTTGAGTAAAATATCTCCAATTAATGTTTCTGTATTTCTACATAATCTGATTCGGCTCCATTTCATCACATGTGAAAATACTCTCCAATGTACCTCTTTTTGGTAATTATTTTTGGCATTAGGTTTATGGCTTCTGCCAATGCATTTGCCTAAGAAATCTTATTTCCTTTCAAGATAATTGAATTAGAATCCACATAAAGATAAATAAATATATACATGGAATGCCAGCTGTTTCAGCCATGGGGTATACAAGGAATTCCTCGGACAGCAACGACCCTTTGTAAGGACGATGCACAATGACATCATATGGGGGAGGGGGGGTCATTTTATGAGTATTAACAAGTGACTCATTCAAAAAAGATTGGGAACATTAATATAGACATAACTGCCTTTCCTTTGTTTCTCCAGAAGAGCATATCTTCAGTCTTATCTGCATTCAATTGAATCTGCCACATGCCTGCCCATTTCATCAGTTTGTTAATAACTTCCTGGAATTATTTACTTTCACTGTTTGCAGGGTTGCCAAGTTTTGTGACATGCTGAATTTAAAATGAGACAATACTGCACAATTAGAAGAAAAAATCAGTTTCAAGTCTTGGGAAATATTCATGCTTGGCAATTTTTTAAATAATGATAAGTGAATTTGCCATGACTCCCAACTTAATCTCTCTGATTAGAATACCAGACTATTAGCTATCAGGAAATCCTTTGTAATCCCAAACAACCCATTACTTGCATCCTCTCATTATAGATTTTATCTGTCTGTTGTTGAATAGCATTGGTATTTATCTGTCTTTAATGTCAGTCATGTTGCAGTGATTCTCATGACGCTATTATAGTCACGGTATCCGTTTGAGTGGTAGCTGCACATAACATTTGCCTCGGAATTGCAATGCAGGTTCATTTGCTTGAAGAGAAGCATGTTCATTTGGGTTAAAATTCTGATTAAATTTAACATTAGCACATATCTGGTTTAGCAATCCAAATCCTGCAGAGATTTAAAAATATATTTAACAATATTAGTTCTTGTCAATATTGAACAAATACCTGAAGTTTTCAAGTGTTTGAAAACAGTTTCAATTTCATTGCAGGAAAGTTGAGGTGCAGTGACCTCTTTAAGGTTCCTTTCTTTGAGCTGCCAGAACTTGATCCGGCTTAGTTCATTCCTGAATACAAAGTGTGCAATCAATATAGATAATGTAATAGAACTGGTCTAAGATGCACAAAGCATAAAATCATGACTTGGTAATCTCTCAGCATGCACACTATTACTCTCCTTGTCTGTACCTTGGCTTTCAGATAAAATTAAAACAAAAAATGCAGTGTAAGCTTCATTTTCATTTT
Organism: Amblyraja radiata; assembly: GCF_010909765.2. NCBI lineage: Eukaryota > Metazoa > Chordata > Chondrichthyes > Rajiformes > Rajidae > Amblyraja > Amblyraja radiata. The sequence goes on from NC_045956.1 coordinate 76,408,409, forward strand.
TTAAACTAGAATTCCCAGTCAAGGGAAGTCTGCAAATTGTTGAGGATAATCTGTCTTTTCTCAGGACGTAATGAAAGTACCATTCAATGTTGCCAATTTGCTCTTTATTTAATGTCATCACATTACAATATGTTGACAATTCTGACAGATGAAAATAATTTTTTGCACACACAATCTGTGCACAGTCACAGCCTGGATGATTTATCTGATTTGTGATGAGGAAAAATCTATCTCATTTGGCAAAGACTTTCATGCCATAGAATCAATATTTTTTTAAGAAAATGAATTTTTGGGAAAATCTTTCCCAATCACATAGGATATTCGTAGGATATGAGGAAGGCCATTTAGCCCACTTTGGTTCTCTCATCCAGAATAACCACTTAGTCCTCCATTGCAGCAGTGAATTATTTCTTAACTAATTTAAAGGCTTATTTTAAAATCTGTCAATTTACATGGAAGTTCCTTACATATATTCTGCATTATCTATGAATATGTTTCTAGCATTTACTGACCTTATGGAGGTCTACAAAATTATGGGAGACATAGATAGGATAGATGTTTAAGAAAGAACTGCAGACGCTGGTAAAATCAAAGGTAGACAAAAATGCTGGAAAAACTCAGAGTGTGAGGCAGCATCTATGGAACGAAGGAATAGGCGACGTTTCGGGTCGAGACCCTTCAGACTGATATGGGGGCGGGAAGAAGAAAGGAAGAAGAAAGGAAGAGGCGGAGAGACAGTAGGCTGTGGGAGAGCTGGGATGGGGAAGGAGGGAGAAAGCAAGGACTATCTGAAATTGGAGAAGTCAATGTTCATACCGCTGTGGTGTAAACTACACAAGCGACATATGAGGGGCTGTTCCTCCAATTTGCTCACTCTGGTCATGGAGGAGGCCCAGGACAGAAAGGTCAGATTCGGAATGGGAGGGGAAGTTGAAGTGCTGAGCCACTGGGAGATCAGGTTGGTTAATGTAAACTGAGCGGAGGTGGAGCACTTTCCAGCCGGGAGCCGGGCCGCCCACACGGGAGCGCCTTCCAGCCGAGAGCCGGGCCGCCCACACGGGAGCGCCTTCCAGCCCCGCGCCGTCCACCCTCACCGGAGCGCCGAGTCGAGCCGCTGCCCGAACGCCACCGCAGCTCGAAGACGGCCAGCCTCGCGTTGGTAAGTCCTGGCTGGCTCTACCTCCGGATCCTCGAGGTCGGTCGCAGGTTGGAGGCCGCCAGCTCCGCCATTAGGCCTCAGCTCAGACGGGGGAAGAGAAGGGGGATACGACAAGAAAGTCGCATTCCCCCAAAAAAAACAACACAAAAAAGTAAAAACAGACAGACTGCAGGCGAGCCGCAGCCGTTTCACAGCGCCGCCAGTTCTCACCCAGACTTTACCACAGCAACACGTCCTTCCTTGGTACTTGGCTTCACCACCATTTTGTTCAGTGCGGTTTCCAGCTCCGTCTCCAGTTTCCCAGTTCAGTCCCAGCCAAAAAAAACAGTTAGACAAAGACTCTCAAAATGTCCACTCTATTTTCCTCCACAAATACTGCCTGACTCACTGAGTTCCTCAAGCAGCTCTCCTTTTTTTAGTTCAGTAGTGTATTGTAAATTCATTATTTTGTACGGAGTTTAAGATTCATTTGCATCCTCATTCCAAATAATCTTCAAGGTGCTGGGTTATAATTATCCTTTTCTTTCATTCCAGGATGTTCTGTGTGCTATGAACAGACCTTCAGCCTTCCCTAAAAAAGATCTAATTTCTTCTTCGTCCAACATGATGGGCCCTGACTGCACGAGCAACACCTATGGGTTTGTAGTCTCTCCTGAAAATTGTGAATTCTCTTTTCCTTTCCTGTAACAGGACACTGTTTGGTTTAATCTGATGCAATGGGTTTTTTTATGTTCCAAGTATAAATTCTATTTTTTCTTGTAAAGGTAAGTGAAAGCTCATCCATTTTAACATGAGGAGCAATGTATTTTGTCCGATCACTCCTTATGAATGTATGAATGAAGTCCATCCAGGTAGAAGGCAAGCATGCAGCAAGCTAACACCTGGTGTAAATTCTTCAAACCGTATCATGAAAATAACCATCCAAAAGGCAAGTGCCTGTTGCCCACAGCAATAATGTTGTGTTAGGAACCAGAAGGAAGGCATTTGCAGTCCTGCTGGATGGCACTATATTATGACTAGAGCAACAAATCACACCCTGTGTAGGCATTTGCACTGTGCTCAGCCAGACCGGTGACAGTTACGAGCACATCCTGTTTAGCTCTTCATACACTGAATGACTGGCTTGACACTAATTAAAGGTCATTATTTCCCTTTTCACATTTTAAGAGTTTACCTCTCTCTCTTTCACATGTTTATTGCACTCACTTTAAAGTAGTAAAGTGTCACAAGAAGCTTCACAGGCACAACGAACAAAAGGAATTTGACAGCCAGCCATGTGAGGAATTTTTCGGATGAGCGCAGTGTCATGTGTTGTTTTTCTTGGGAAGAACTAATTTGTTTTAAGCAGGCCAGGTTCCTCTGGCCACATGTCCAAAGTGCAGTCCCCGTGGATGAGGGCATTGCATGCTTGTTTACAAATGACGAAACAGTTTGCTACACAAAGCCAGAGTTCTTTTAAAAGACTCTAAGCTCTTAACTTGTGGTTCTTACACTTACTATTCTGCCCAATAACTTTAAATAGTTTTTCTCTCAGCAGACAGGCAATAAAGGAGTAATTTTAATGAAGTTGAGCCATCATGATTCAGTCACTTTGCAGTCTGCAAAGCTCTTTCGCATTAGCTTTGCAGGAGATGCATTCCGTTTACTCAGAGGCCAGTGCAGGTTTCCCCTCTGCTCCTGCTTTAATGTCCTTTTGATTAAAATATGTCTTCTGACAATAGAGTGCTGATTGTCTCTTGCAGAGGGGAGCTTCAGGGTGCTCTTTTCAAACAATCCTGCAGGGCTTCTTAGTGCAGAGAGTAAATAAGGCAATCTGAAGTAATTTGTGGATGAAAATTGTGCTGCTTGGTTCACAGGGCTCTACTGGCAACTGGTTCCAAAGTCCAGCAAGTGCCAAAGTTGCCCTCCGAGTGCAGGTGGCCGCTCATCCAGGCAGCCTCTCAAGACTGGTATGCAAAAGAACAATTGAAATTACAAATTTTATCTGTAATAATTGCCTTTCTACTTATTTTACATTTCTCCTTTGCCCTCTCTTAGCCATAAACCTGACCGGAATATGGTTTTGTCCAGAGCCTTTCTGTTCTTTATGTACAAACCAGTCAGTGTATCTGGAGATGCAGCGAGACCTGGGTGTCATGGTACACCAGTCATTGAAAGTAGGCATGCAGGTGCAGCAGGCAATTAAGAAAGCGAATGGTATGTTAGCTTTCATAGCAAAAGGATTTGAGTATAGGAGCAGGGAGGTTCTACTGCAGTTGTACAGGGTCTTGGTGAGACCACACCTGGAGTATTGCGTACAGTTTTGGTCTCCAAATCTGAAGAAGGACATTATTGCCATAGAGGGAGTGCAGAGAAGGTTCACCAGACTGATTCCTGGGATGTCAGGACTGTCTTATGAAGAAAGACTGGATAGACTTGGTTTATACTCTCTAGAATTTAGGAGATTGAGAGGGGATCTTATAGAAACTTACAAAATTTTTAAGGGGTTGGACAGGCTAGACAGGCAAGGGGAAGTCCAGGACAAGGGGTCACAGCTTAAGGATAAGGGGGAAATCCTTTAAAACCGAGATGAGAAGAACTTTTTTCACACAGAGTGGTGAATCTCTGGAACTCTCTGCCACAGAGGGTAGTCGAGGCCAGTTCATTGGCTATATTTAAGAGGGAGTTAGATGTGGCCCTTGTGGCTAAGGGGATCAGAGGGTATGGAGAGAAGGCAGGTACGGGATACTGAGTTGGATGATCAGCCATGATCATATTTAATGGCGGTGCAGGCTCGAAGGGCCGAATGGCCTACTCCTGCACCTAATTTCTATGTTTCTTTTCAATGTTTATAGTCCAATTGGAAGCTAACACTTGCACCAATGCAATTCTCCTTTTATACCACACTGGAAGTCAGTCTCTGGTTTTGTACTGAGGTATCTAGAGTATGGAGTGACAGCTCAAGTTAGGGGCGACACAGTAGCATAGTGGAGAGTTGTTGCCTTCCAGTGCCAGAGACCCAGGTTCGATCCTGACTACAGGTGCTGTCAGTACGGAGTTTATACTTTCTTCCTGTGACTACGTGGGTTTTCTCTGGGTGCTCCGGTTTCCTCCCACACTCCAAAGACATACAGGTTTGTAGGTTAAATGGCTTTGGTAAATTGTCCCTGGTGTGTAGGATAGTGTTAGTGTATGAGGGTCAGTGGGCCGAAGGGCCGGTTTCCCACTATATCTCTAAACTAAAAACAACTAGTCGAATAGAAGAGAAGGGGGAGGGGGGGGGGGGGTGTCTCTGTTATTTCCAGCATCTGAATATAGAAAGCTCATTACTAAGCATAACAGTAAAAAGAACATTCAGCTGGACAAGCAAGAGCCGGTAGTAAATGTAAAATGATGACTACAGAATGGGAAAAAAATAGATGGTCACACAAACTGAGAATATCTTGAACAAAAGAAACACAGATATTTAAAAGTGCGTATATAATTTCTTCAATAGAGGATAAAAATCGTTAAATCCATAACAAAGGCCATTATTGTTTTAGATTTTATCATTGGGGACTGGGGTTCATTACTAAAAGAATTAAACTAGTTCTGTGCTGTGTGCCATTTTTGACATATTGTAGCGGGGATTAAAGACTGCAGCATAGAATGGGTGCACATGGATAATGGCAGGCTTGGGAAAACAAAAAAAGGAGGCTGGAGTTACTTTGGAGGGACTTTTCCATGAGAACACAATTTAGAGGGGACATTAGTAAGGAAGAGCTTTGGTCCCTTAAATCTAGAATCATGATTTTTAGAGGCATTGAGTAATTCAGCATGGAAGCAGGTCCTTCGGCCCAATTCATCCATGCTGACCAAGATGCCCATCTAAGATAATCACATTGGCCCATATTTCTTCTGCGTGGAACCCATGTAATAGAAATGTGTCCTCATTATAAGCATCAAATGTACATTGAAGTAATTGCACATTTACTTTTGTAAGCAGAGACGTCGCACAAATGTTGCTATATTGCACTTTGAGTGTAGACAAAGGGTGAACCTTGTGCTGTGATATTTAATTTAAATTATCTTTAGGAAAATGAGAAAGCAATTAAGAACATTTTCATTTATGCAGAAGCTTGCTAGAGCAAATTAAAGTTGGTAGAGATATTTCTAGCCATGGTGAACACAGAGAAGATGCATGGAGAGCAAGGCATGAGATCAATTTTACTGGCACAGATGTGAAAGCATATAACTTGCTTGACGGGCAAATGTCACCTTGTGAAACTGACATTTAACTAAATTGCATTTACATTTAAAGGATTTTTAACAATGATGGCAGAAGCAAGCACATGGGACCATCTCTGTCAACTAGTTATGAGGATGAATTGGATCCCCTCACTGTAAACAAATTGCCAGTTAGAAACGAGAAGCAGAAATCCCTGGAGAATTATAGGCCCAGCAGCACCTCCTGCATCAGGCAGCTAACGAACACAGGGCAATTCAACTTCTGGTCGAACCCAGAGAACCCAACACAAGACGGATCTACTTCAGAACACTGCGGCAAATCTATCTCCAGTGATCACGAGAACAAGAATGGCAGAACCGCAGGGTCTTACCAAAACTACCTTCCAGAAGAAACTGTGATGAAGAAGAAGAGACCACCACAGAGACCTCCAGCACCTAAATCGAAATGGGTCAACTCAGTAAATGATGACTCCATCAAGAGGGGCACGTTCCCTCCTATTGCCAGGTCAAATTACGACCTGTCTGAGAGGGACCAGTATCACATTATTGGAACTGCCATTACACGGGAACCTGAGCTAGGACCTGCCCAACCATCTTCCCCTCGCGGCAGCGTGCACTCGCTACCTTCCCTGTCAGAGTCGCGCCTCCAGTCATTCTTATCGTTCACAGATGAGGATGACGTGTTTGTCCAGGATTTGGACACTAGGGTCCCTGCTGGAGGTTTTCAGCCCCTTCCGCCCCCACATCCACAGGATCCCAGGGCTGTACCGGAAACCAGGGACAACGAGTTTCCACCGCTGCCTTTTCCGAATACCTTTAAAGATCAGAGGACTGAGGAATTATTTAGCAGGAGTGATGAACAAGCTGTGACCAGGTAAATGCTAAATTATTATACTCTAGATTCACAGGCTTTTTTAAAGCACTGATGTGCGTCTGATGAATTCTTATCAAACATTTTTCTCTCACGTCCCACTCAATTTATATTTCAACTTGCATGACTTGATATGATATATTGTTCAGTAGAAATGGCTTAAAGTTCACAGTGTTTGAATTGATAGGTTGTGGGTATGGCTTTCCTTTGAGAATTATGCAATTTGAATTGTCATTCCTAGCTCTGGACATTGTGCACTGGTTTGATGTTGTCTCAGGACCCAAGAAAGAATTTGCGTTGTTGATGTTTCAATTTGTGTCTGTACTGGCAATGGAAACCATATTATTTTCCATCACCGTTTAGAAGAAGCCATAGTTAGGAAAGAATGCATCAGGTATGTAAGATAGACACAAATGTTGGAGTAACTCAGTCAGACAGCATCTCTGGAGAAAAGGATTAGGTGATGTTTCGGGTCGAGACCCTTCATTAAAACATCTGCAGTTCCTTCTTGCACACTTAATGTTTGTGTACCCTGTTTCTCGATAAAAAATTAAATAAAATTCACAAACGGAAGGATGTTTTTCAGTAAACCAATTATGCAATTTGAGTTGCCCTTCTGTAGTGAGGATGTAATTGTATTGGAAATAGTGCAGAGAAAATTTATGAAGATGTCAGTCCTCAAGGGCCTGAGGAAATGTTGGGTAGGGTTTATGTCTTGGAGTTCAGGAGTCTGAGAGGTGACCTTACAGAGGTGAATAAAATCAAGAAGGGAATAGTCAGGATGAATCCAGTCTTTTACCCAGGGTAGTGGAATCAAGAACCAGAGGACATATGTTTAAGATAAGTGGCAAGATTTAATAGGAACCTTGGGGGCAAGCGTTTTATAGAGGGTCGTGGGTTTTTGGAGCATGCTGCCAGAGGAGATGGTTAAGGCAGGTATTGTAACACTATTTTAAAAACATTTGCATGGATAGGAAAGGTTTAGATAAATGTGGGCAAATGGAACAAGTTTAAATGGGGCATCGTGGTCAGCATAGATAAGTTGGGCCGAAGGGCTTGTTGTGCTGTGTTACTCCAATGGGGTGGACTCTCTGAATGCAGCCAGCTTAGATGGAGTCCCTGGATGGGTTCTGAAAATGTGCGCAAATCAACTGGCCACAGTCTTCGCTGATGTCTTTAACCTCTCATTTCAAGTCTACTGTCCCCATCTGCTTCAAGGAAACCTTTCTCATTCCAGACCCCAAGAAAAATAGTGACCACTCTGACCAAAAATCAATGACCACTGCCCAGTAGCTCGGACATTGACCATGATGAAGTACTTTGAAAGATTGGAGATGGGAAACATTTGCACCAGTCTTCAGATAATCTAGAACCCCTGCAAACCACCTAGAGTAAAAATAGGTCTGTGAAGGATGCCATCTCTATTGTGCTACATTTAGTCTTTGATCACTTTGATAAGAACACCTATGTCAGGATGTTATTCATTGACTAGAGCTTATACCAAATAGGCTCATCTCTAAGTTTATGCACCTTGGCCTTAGAGACTCCATCTGCAACTGATATATAGACTTCTTGACCGGCAGATGTCAGTCAATTAGAATTAGTCATAACACTTCCTCCTCTCTGTACACCATTGGCTCTGTGGCCAAGTACAATGCCAACTCAATGTTTAAGTTCACCAATAGTACCACTTTTTGTCAGATCAACAAGAACGATGAGGTGAAATACAGGCAAGAGATTGAGAACCTAGTGCCGTGGTGTCAGGACAATAACTTGCCAATCAATGTTAACAAGACAAAAGAGTTGTTAAGTTGTTGACTTAAGGAAGTGGGGGAGTGAACACAACGTGGCTGTTGTCGCCATCCTCGGGTTCCTAGGCATCCATCCATATCACTGGCAATCTAACCCGGTCCCTTCACACTGGAGATCAAGAAAGCACATCAGCCTATTTACTTTCTTGGGTGTTTAAGAAGATTTGGCTTGTTAATGAGGATTCACTCGAACGTCTCCAGGTGCGCTATAGAAAGTATTATGAAAGCACACGGTATTGGGGGTTCAGTATTGATGTAGATAGAGAACTGGCTGGCAGACAGGAAGCAAAGAGTAGGAGTAAACGGGTCCTTTTCACAATGGCAGGCAGTGACTAGTGGGGTACCGCAATGCTCAGTGCTGGGACCCCAGCTATTTACGATATATTAATGATTTGGATGAGGGAATTGAATGCAACATCTCCAAGTTTGCGGATGACACGAAGCTGGGGGGCAGTGTTAGCTGTGTGGAGGATGCTAGGAGGCTGCAAGGTGACTTGGATAGGCTGGGTGAGTGGGCAAATGCATGGCAGATGCAGTATAATGTGGATAAATGTGAGGTTATCCACTTTGGTGGCAAAAACAGGAAAGTAGACTATTATCTGAATGGTGGCCGATTAGGTAAGGGGGAGATGCAACGAGACCTGGGTGTCATGGTACACCAGTCATTGAAAGTAGGCATGCAGGTGCAGGATACTGCGTTGGATGATCAGCCATGATCATATTGAATGGCGGTGCAGGCTCGAAGGGCCGAATGGCCTACTCCTACACCTATTTTCTATGTTTCTATGATAGAATAAATCTCAGCCAGGTATGTCGACTGTTTTGCTCTCGACCACCTGAACCTGCAAAGAGTGTTCTACACAGCCTGTCTCGGACATCATTTTCTTTCTTCCATCCTGTCCATTTTCAAGATGTTGCATCAGGAAGGATGAAATAATTGGCAAGGATGTCTGCCAATTTGGTCAATCCCTTTTTGCTCTCTGACCACCTTTGATAAGATATAGGAACTTGAAAGCTCGGATGTCTAGACTTAAGAACATCCTCTGCTATCTGATTCCTGAACCAACCACCTTTTTCCCAGCCCATTTCCTGAGATTCTTCTTGGGTGTTTCTTCATTTTTCATTAGGATGGAGAGTGACATTGGTAATTCAGAAACAAGGGTCCTGAACTTAAAGAAAGGTGACTTTGAGGATATGAGACGTGAATTGGCCAAGATAGACTGGCAATTGATTCTTGGATATGCAATGGAAGGCATTTAAAAACTGCATGGATGAACTACAACAATTTTTCATCCCAGTTTGGCAAAAGAATAAATCAGGGAAGGTAGTGCATCCGTGGATAACAAGGGAAATCAGGGATAGTATCAAAACAAAAGATGAAGCGTACAAATTAGCCAGAAAAAGCAGCCTAGCAGAGGACTGGGAGAAATTCAGAGTCCAGCAGAGGAGGACAAAAGGCTTAATTAGAAAAGGGAAAATAGATTATGAAAGAAAACTGGCAGGGAACATAAAAACTGACTGCAAAAGTTTTTATAGATATGTGAAGAGGAAAAGATTAGTTAAAACAAATGTAGGTCCCTTGCAGTCAGAAACAGGCGAATTGATCATGGGGAACAAGGACATGGCAGACCAATTGAATAACTACTTTGGTTCTGTCTTCACAAAGGAAGGCATAAATAATCTGCCGGAAATAGCAAGGGACCAGGGGTTAAATGAGATGGAGGAACTGAGTGAAATCCAGGTTAGCCGGGAAGTGGTGTTAGATGAATTGAATGGATTAAAGGCCGATAAATCCCCAGGACCAGATAAGTTGCATTCCAGAGTACTTAAGGAAGTAGCCGCAGAAATAGTGGATGCATTAGTGATAATTTTTCAAAACTCTTTAGATTCTGGAGTAGTTCCTGAGGGCTGGAGGGTAGCTAATGTATCCCCACTTTTTAAAAAGGGAGGGAGAGAGAAAACGGGGAATTACAGACCAGTTAGTCTAACATCGGTGGTGGGGAAAATTCGGGAGTCAGTTATTAAAGATGGGATAGCAGCACATTTGGAAAGTGGAGAATTCATTGGACAAAGTCAGCATGGATTTATGAAAGGTAAATCATGTCTGACGAACCTTATAGAATTTTTCGAGCATGTAACTAGTAGAGTGGATAAGGGAGAACCAGTGGATGTGTTATATCTGGACTTTCAGAAGACTTTCGACAAGGTCCCTCATAAGAGATTAGTATGCAAACTTAAAGCACACGGTATTGGGGGTTCAGTATTGATGTGGATAGAGAACTGGCTGGCAGACAGGAAGCAAAGAGTAGGAGTAAACGGGTTCTTTTCAGAATGGCAGGCAGTGACTAGTGGGGTACCGCAAGGCTCAGTGCTGGGACCCAAGCTATTTACAATATATATTAATGATCTGGAAGAGGGAATTGAATGCAACATCTCCAAGTTTGCGGATGACACGAAGCTGGGGGGCAGTGTTAGCTGTGAGGAGGCTGCAAGGTGACTTGGATAGGTTCGGTGAGTGGGCAAATGCATGGCAGATGCAGCATAATGTGGATAAATGTGAGGTTATCCACTTTGGTGGCAAAAACAGGTAAGTAGACTGTTATCTGAATGGTGGCCGATTTGGAAAAGGTGAGATGCAATGAGACCTGGGTGTCATGGTACACCAGTCATTGAAAGTAGGCATGCAGGTGCAGCAGGCAGTGAAGAAAGCGAATGGTATGTTAGCATTCATAGCAAAAGGATTTGAGTATAAGAGCAGGGAGGTTCTACTGCAGTTGTACAGGGTCTTGGCGAGACCACACCTGGAGTATTGCGTACAGTTTTGGTCTCCTAATCTGAGGAAAGACATTCTTGCCATAGAGGGAGTACAGAGAAGGTTCACCAGACTGATTCCTGGGATGTCAGGACTTTTATATGAAGAAAGACTGGATAGACTTGGCTTGTACACGCTAGAATTTAGAAGATTGAGGGGGGATCTTATAGAAACTTACAAAATTCTTAAGGGGTTGGACAGGCTAGATGCAGGAAGATTATTCCTGATGTTGGGGAAGTCCAGAACTAGGGGTCACAGTTTAAGGATAAGAGGGAAGTCTTTTAGGACCGAGTTGAGGAAAACATTTTTCACACAGAGTGGTGAATCTCTGGAATTCTCTGCCACAGAAGGTAGTTGAGGCCAGTTCATTAGCTATATTTAAGAGGGAGTTAGATGTGGCCCTTGTGGCTAAAGGGATCAGGGATTATGGAGAGAAGGCAGGGAGAGTTGGATGATCAGCCATGATCATATTGAATGGCGGTGCAGGCTCGAAGGGCCGAATGGCCTACTCCTGCGCCTATTTTCTATGTTACTATGAGATGCTGCCACATACTCTTAAATCTACCTCGTTGGTTATTCCATTGTTACACTTTAATATTCTTTGCACTTCTCGAATTTTCAGTACAATCTTGCATCATTCACTCATCGTATTGTTTTTATCATTACTATGCTGTTTATTCTGAGCTATCCCATGAACAAGGAATTTCAGTGTACCCTGGTGAATATGATAAACTAATCAAATCTAATTTAAACACAGTTTGGGCAAGCAGCTGAGTTTAAATGGCCAGAATCACTGTGTTTTCACCTCTCAATTTAAGTTCAACCTGAATAGACAGTTTATTGTAGCTCCTAAAAAAGACAGCAGTTTCATAATTGCAGCACTCAATACTATATCAAGTTGCTGCTCTGGATACATGGAACATGTTCCTACTTAAATGAAGAGAAAGGACTTCAAGATGGCAGTTCCTGGCAAGAACCCGTGGGTGGTATGAAAATACCCCATTCCCATTGCCAGTCACAGCCACCAGTGAGCAACTAAAGGGGAGCCAAGCAGGAGCAGTCCTGGTGAGACATTGGGCAGTAGTTTGATCATCAACGTTGAAGGCCACATGGAAGGCCAAGAGTAATATTTCCAGGGCACAGCCACAAGGGAAGGTTTAATTGACTTTGCTTGGGCCTGCCTCAGTACTGAGGGAGGGCTGGAACTCTCAAATTGAAGTAGGACATTTCGGGAGAGTCTTCTGCATCAGCCAGGTGACCCGGAGGAAAGGAGGGCTGCAGCTGGGATAGACATTGTTTTGGGAAGAAATTATGGATATTTTGGAAGGGGAAGTGTGACAAGCATCTTTTACACTGAAAGCTGGAATGGGAACCTGGTCTGCTGGGAATGAGATGAAGGAAGTGGGATATTTATAGGTACACAAAAATGCTGGAGAAACTCAGCGGGTGCAGCAGCATCTATGGAGCGAAGGAAATAGGCGACGTTTCGGGCCGAAACCCTTCTTCAGACAGATGGGGGGTGGGGGGGAGAAGGAAGGAAAAAGGGAGGAGGAGGAGCCCGAGGGCGGGGGGGATGGGAGGAGACAGCAAGGGCTAACAAAACTGGGATTCAACGTTCATGCCATCCGGACGCAAGCAACCCAGGCGGAATATGAGGTGCTGTTTCCATATTTCCGGTGTTGCTCACTCTGGCAATGGAGGAGACCCAGGACAGAGAGGTCGGATTGGGAATGGGAGGGGGAGTTGAAGTGCTGAGCCACCGGGAGTTCAGGTAGGTTATTGCGGACTGACCGGAGGTGTTCGGCGAAACGATCGCCCAACCCCCGCTTAGTCTCCCTGATGTAAATCAGCTGACATCTAGAGCAGCGGATGCAGTAGATGAGGTTGGAGGAGATACAGGTGAACCTTTGTCGCACCTGGAACGACTGCTTGGGTCCTTGAATGGAGTCGAGGGGGGAGGTGAAGGGACAGGTGTTGCATTTCTTGCGTTTGCAACGGAAAGTGCCCGGGGAGGGGGGTGGTACGGGAGGAAAGGGAAGGGAAGAATTGACAAGGGAGTTGCGGAGGGAGCGGTCTTTGCGGAAGGCAGACATAGGGGGAGATTGGAAGATGTGGCGAGTGGTGGGGTCACGTTGGAGGTGGCGGAAATGGCGGAGGATTATTTGTTGTATTTGCCGGCTGGTGGGGTGAAAGGTGAGGGCTAGGGGGAATCTGCCCTTGTTGTGAGTGCGGGGATGGGGAGAGAGAGCAGTGTTGCGGGGTATGGATGAGACCCTGGTGCGAGCCTCATCTATGGTGGCGGAGGGGAATCCCCGTTCCCTGAAGAACGAGGACATTTCCGATGCCCTGGTGTGGAACGTCTCATCCTGGGAGCAGATGCGGCGTAGGCGGAGGAATTGGGAGTAGGGGATGGAGTCTTTACAGGGGGCAGGGTGGGAAGACGTGTAGTCCAGATAGCCATGTGAGTCAGTTGGTTTGTAGTGTATGTCGGTCAGAAGTCTGTCCCCTGCGATGGAGATGGTGAGGTCAAGGAATGGTAGGGAAGTGTCGGAAATGGTCCAGGTGTATTGGAGTGCCGGATGGAAGTTGGTGGTGAAGTGGATGAAGTCAGTCATTTGTGTGTGGGTGCAGGAGGTGGCCCCAAAGCAGTCGTCAATGTAACGGAGGTAGAGGTCGGGGATGGGGCCCTGGTACGTATTGAGCAAGGATTGTTCAACGTACCCGACAAAGAGGCAGGCGTAGCTGGGGCCCATGCGTGTGCCTATAGCTACGCCTTGTGTTTGGAGGAAATGGGAGTAGTCAAACGTAAAGTTGTTGAGGGTGAGGACCAACTCCGCTAGGCGGAGGAGGGTGTCAGTGGCTGGGTATAGGTTGCTCCTCTGGTCGAGGAAGAACCGGAGGGCTTTGAGGCCATCCTGGTGGGGGATGGAGGTGTAGAGTGACTGGACATCCATGGTGAAGATGAGGGGGTGAGGGCCTAGAGAGTGGAATGCGCGGAGGCGGCGGAGAGTGTCTGAGGTGTCTAGAACATAGGTGGGAAGGGATTTGACCAAGGGGGATAGTATGGAGTCAAGGTATGTGGAGATGAGTTCGGTGGGGCACGAACAAGCAGAGACAATGGGTCTGCCGGGAGAGCCGAGTTTGTGGATTTTGGGGAGAAGGTAAAAACGGGCCGTGCGGGGCTGGGGAACGATGAGGTTGGAAGCTTGGTCGGGCAGGGCGTGGGAATTGATGAAGTCGGTGATGGTGCTAGATATGGTGGCCTGGTGCTCGTCAGTGGGGTCATGGTCCAAGGGTAAGTAGATATTTATTCCTGGATTCACTACATCTACTACTATTTCATTTATGTGGCCGTGTATTAATTTGCAGTTCATTCAATTATTACAATTTAGTTTATTGTCATTTGAACCTCAAAATGAAGTTCAAACGAAATTTGGTTTCTGCAGTCATACAACAAAAAGAAACAATTAACAAGACACACAACCAGCACAGTTCACACAAACACCCATCACAGTGAATCTCCTCCTCACTGTAATGGAAGACAAAGTCATTGTCTCTCTCCTGCTCTCCATTCTTCTCCCGATGACAAAGCCCCCGGCCGGCGATGGTAAGTCCCGCGGACGTTAAGGCCGCGCCGGGCGATATAAGGCCCCGCTCCAGGTCTTGATGTTGGAGCCCCCAGCGGGTGCTGGCAAGTCATGCGGCCATTAAAGCCGCGCCGGGCGATGTAAGGCCCTGCTCCGGGTCGTTTTCAACCCTGCAATTCAGGCAGGAGAAGTTGCCGTTGCGGGAGCTCCGAAAAGCGGTCTCCCACCAGGGACCCGCGAGTTCCCGATGTAACCATCCACCTGGCCTGCGGCTGGAGCCTCCGAAGCTCCGAAGTCGGGTCGCCACGCTCTCCACGCTCCGAAGCTGGCCAGCTCCACAATGGTAAGTCCGCAGGCTCCGCGACTGGAGCCCCCCAGGCCGTTCCGGTTGGAGGCCGCTCCACGGTGCTAGGCCCCAACGACAACGGAGAGCCGACAGAGAAAAGGTCGGGTCCCCCATACAGGAAGGTGATTTAAAAGATCCCCCCCCCCACATATACACAGTTAAAAACAATATATAAACCACTACAAACTATACACTCAGCGGGACAAAAATAAAAAAAGACAGACGGACTGCAGAGGCTGCTGCAAACGTTGGTCGCGCCGCCTCAAAATTCACTTTCTCTGATACTGAATTTCACAGAATATATATACCGAGCAATTTAACTTCGCAATGTGGAGTAATATACTTGCATCCAGAAATTATGAGTGTACACTGAGTCGGATCTTTGTATTGAGTTGCAGTGCAGCATCACGACTTATGCAAGCAGCGAGAGCAGGATCAGTTAGCAAATCTACCTTCCCATCAGAAGCATACTGGCATTCATCCAAGGATAGGTATGGTGTGGTGCAGATTTTTAAGAAGCCTCTGCCCTTAAGAAAATAATTAGGCTTTTTTATGTGATGGATCTGTGCATGTTTGAAACCCAAATATATAAGTATTCCCTGCAATAGTTAGCGTCCTAACCCTGCCGCTGCTAAAAACGCTACAGGCAATGGGAATGGCCTTGCTCCTCGGCTGGCTGTATGGAGAACTGCCGCCACCTTGTGCTCAGCAAAGGAATTACGATCAATTGTGTTTTATTGCTGGTATTCCAGATCTCCTTTACTCATAACAAATTCATGCAGAAAACAGAGAATAAAGGTAATGAACAACAATGATCAAGTATCAAGAAAGAGTCAAGAGTGTTTTATTGTCATGTCCCAGATAGAACAATGAAATTCTTACTTGCTGCAGCACAACAGAATATGTAAACATAGTACACTGTAAACAATGTAATAAACGAGAGAAACAAAAGTTCAGTGTGTGTATATATACACATACTTACAAGTACACACATAGATATATAATATATATACACATACTCAAAAAACAGACAATGGTAATGCAATAATAATAGTCTATTGCAGTTCAGACCTACCGTCACAATAGGTTCACGGAGGATGCGATCTCACTGGCTCTCCACTCGGCACTGGACCACTTGGACAATAAAAGCACTTGCAGCAGGCTGTTGTTTATTGACTACAGCTCGCCGTGCCATACCATCATCCCCTCCAAGCTGGTTACAAAACTCACGGAACTGGGTCTCTGCACATCCCTTTGCAATTGGATCCTCGACTTCCTCATCCACGGACCAGTCTGTTCGAATTGGCAGAAACACTTCATCCTAAGTGATAATCAGTACGGGAGCACCTCAAGGCTGCGTGCTCAGCCCCCTGCTCTACTCACTCTATACTCATGACTATGTAGCTGACGACACCACCGTTGTGGGACGAATTGCAGATGGTGATGAGTCCGAGTGTAGAAGTGAGATCGACCGACTGACTAAATGGTGCCAGCACAACAACCTTGCTCTCAATATCAGCAAAACCAAAGAAGTGATCATAGACTTTGGAATAGGAAGGTTGAGAACCCACAATCCTGTTTACATCAATGGGACGATGGTGGAGGGAGTCAAAAACTTCAAATCTTGGTCGTGCATATTTCCGACGATCTTTCCTGGACCCAGCACACTGATCAATCATAAAGAAAGCACATCAGCGCCTCTACTTCCTGAGAAGATTACAAAGATTCGGTATGTCAGAGGATTCTCTTAACTTCTGCAGGTGTACAGTAGAGAGCATACTGACTGGTTGCATCGTGGCTTCGTTTGGCAACTTGAACGTCCAGGAGCGGAAAAGACTGCAAAAAGTTGTAAACACTGCCCAGTCCATCACCTGCTCTGACCTCCCCACCATCAAAGGGATCTATCATAGTCGCTACCTCAAAAAGGCAGCCAACATTATCAAAGACCCACACCACCCTGGCCACACACTCATCTCACCACTGCCATCGGGAAGAAGGTACAGGAGCCTGAGAACTGTGACGTCCAGGTTCAGGAACAGCTTCTTCCCTACAGCCATCAGGCTATTAAACACTACAACTTCATAAACTATGAACTACAATAGACTATTATTATTGCACTGTTATTGTATTGTTTTGGGTTTTTTCCTGAGTTATTATGATTACATATTCTGTTGTGCTGCAGCAAGTAAGAATTTCATTATTCTATCTGGGACATATGACAATAAAACACTCTTGACTCTTGAGAGCATATTTGAGGTTGTAGTGTAGTGAGGTTGTAGTGGAGGGAAGAAGCTGTTCCTGAGCCTGGACGTTACAGTTTGCAGGCTCCTGTACCTTCTTCCTGATGGCAGGGGTTAAATGAGTGTGTGGCCAGGATGGTGTAGGTCGCTGATGATGCTGGCTGCTTTTTTGATGCAGCGACTCCGATAAATCCCTTCAATGGTGGGAAGGTCAGAGCCAGTGATGGACCGGGCAGTGTTCACAACTGTTCTGGAGCATTATAGAACACTCTCCACTTGTCTGGATAAGTGCAGCTTCAACACTAATAAAGCTTGACACCATACAGGGCAAAGTACAGAATGCATCTGTTATTGCTTTGCAAGTGACTGATGATAAATTTATTTTCAGCTTCCATTCGTGATACAAAGCAGCAAATATGTATTGATTTGTGAGTTAGCTGGTATTTTATATTTCTCAGTTACTCTAGTAACAAGGGCAGAAAAATTATGCCTTTTGCTATTAGGACAAATAAAGTCCAAAAATAAAGACGGATCTGTTAGATGAACTGCAATTAATGTGGAGTTAACGTAATGTTGTTGGATCCTGAAGTCGCATTTTTTTAAAATCAAATTTTATTGTAAAATCATATGGTTTCTAGTGTAATTATGTTGATTACTGTGTTTTCTTTGTCTCACGGTTTAATTGAGCACTACACATCAATCACAATCCTCAATTGTGATTGATTGATTTCGATTGTTTGTCCCCATCAAGATTGTAATCTCACTGAGTCAAGTGGAGGTAGTGAAAGCAAAAATTATTTAAATAAAAATAGTTATACCACTCTACATCCGTGAGGGAAAAATCACTCGGATTGAGCAATGTTATAAAGCATTCATTGGAATTATAATACTGCACTGTGCAATTAACTACCAATTTATTTGCCATAATAAGAATAGTCAACATAATTCAAAGACGTTAGATTTATATAAGGTGGGTGGAGACATGGGAATCAAATGCACCTAATAAATGGCACAGTCTTATTTGTAGAACACATTGCTTTAATAATTCTAAAATACATCAATCATTCACTTTGCACTAATGAATTGAATGTAATGTCTTCTAATACAACATCTAAAGTGTCAACCCTTAACAGATTGAATAAGAAATTAAGCATATTAAATACAAACATTGGTTCAGAAATTTCTCTTACTCATTGATGACGGACCAATGAAGTTGATTTACAAAATTTTCACAGAAGTAATCCCTCTCAGATACAGTAATGATCTATGTTTTTACATTTTATAGGTTTTCAGAAAACTATTCCACCAGGGGCCTGGTGCCTGTGATAAATGACGCAGATGAAAATAGCCGTGCAGTCCCGCTCTGCAGCTGCTCTGCCCAACGCAGCACCAGTGTTAATATACCAACCACTCTTACAACCCGGGAAGAACCCCACTCATCCCAAACTGAGCATTGCCAAAGCCAGAGCTGGGATTCCCCATGTGATCAAATGCAAAATGCAACCACAATCCAGGAGAGCTCGGACTGTAAACTCCCTTCAATGCCAATGGAAGAAATGAAGAAATCACCTGAGGACCTCAAGTCAGAAGAACTTGCCAAAGAGATCATTGGCAAAGACAAGTCTTTGGCAGAGATATTAGATCCAGATTCGAATTTGAAGACAACCATGGACCTGATGGAGGGCATTTTCCCCAGGGGCAGCACGGTGAGGCAGGAGGTGCAACACAGAAGGCCAAGATTACAGAAGATGGTCAACAACTCTGTATCTGAGGAGGAGAAGTAAGTTGCAAAGTTTTTTAAAGGGTAGAATCAAATAATTCTAGCACAGCAACTAAACAGTGTTTGCAATGTGTTTACGTCAATGCTATTTAATCATATACAAACCAAATGTTGCATTTTCCACCTTTTAGGTGAAACCAGTCATTCTAACTCGGGCATTGTCCATTCCCAGCACTGCATAAATAATGAGGCACAAGTTGCCCGTTGGCAATGATAACAATCTCTGATAATGTTGTAATTACCTGTGCTTAGTGTAAGGTAATGCACTAAGCACAGGTTACCCTGCCCCAGATCCCAGTGATCTAGAAATCTAAATCCCTGTCCCCTGCACCAACTCCTCCTCAGCCACACGTTCAGATCCCCTATCTCCCTGTTACTACCCTCACTAGCACGAGGTACTGCAAGCAACCCAGAGATAACCACCCTAGAAGTCCTTTTCAGCCTCCTAGCCAGTTCTCTATGCTCACGTTGCAGAACCTCCTTCCTCTTCTTACCCACGTCATTTGTGCCTACATGTTGACTTGGAACTGATACCTTGGAGCAAGCTGGACCTTTATCAAAGTGGAAGAACAGGGAGATAATTATTTGGAGGGGGGGGGGGGGGAACTCTTCGTCCAGTGAACAGATAAAACATTTTTTTAAGGTATGCTTGAGAAACTCAGCGGGTGAGGCAGTATCCATGGAGCGAAGGAAATAGGCGACGTTTTGGTTCGAGACCCTTCTTCAGACTGATATGGGGGTGGGGGGGGGGAAGAAGAAAGGAAGAGGCGGAGACAGTGGGGTGTGGGGGTTCTGGGGAGGGGAAAGAAGGAGAAAGCAGGGACTACCTGAAATTGGAGAAGTCAATGTTCATACCGCTGGGGTGTAAACTACCCAAGTGAAATACGAGTTTCGGATTCGGAATGGGAGTGGGAGTTGAAGTGCTGAGCCACCGGTAGATCAGGTTGATTATTGCGAACCGAGCTGAGGTGTTGGGCGAAGCAATCGCCAAGCCTGCACTTGGTCTCACTGATGTAGAGCAGCTGACACCTAGAGCAGTGGATGCAATAGATGAGGGTGGAGGAGGTGCAGGTGAACCTCTGCTGCACCTGGAAAGACTGCTTAGGTCCTTGGATGGAGTCAAGGGGGGAGGTAAAGAGAAGTGTAGCATTCCTGCGGTTGCAAGGGAAAGTGCCAGGAGAGGGGGTGGTTTGGGTGGGAAGGGACGAATTGACCAGGGAGTTACGGAGGGAGCGGTCTCTGTGGAAAGCCGAAAGGGGAGGAGATGGGAAGATGTGGCCAGAATTGAAGAAGGGTCTCGACCCGAAACGTCGTCTATTTCCTTCGCTCCATAGCTGCTGCCTCACCCGCTGAGTTTCTCCAGCATTTTTGTCTACCTTCGATTTTCTAGCATCTGCGGTTCCTTCTTAAACTTTTTTTTAATGTCTCTTTATTAATGACACCTGATTGAACTACTTTTATTCTTTTAAAAACCTTTTATGTTCATGTGTAACAAGTAAATTTCTTTCTTAGGAAAGAGGAGAAAGAGAGGGGAGCAGCCACTGCATATTGTCCCACTTACTACAGCACGTCGGCCCTCAAAGCTGAACTGATGAATAAAATAAAGGATATGCAGAGAAATGATGCTGAAGATGAGGAGGAAGTACCGGACATAAACGAGAAAAAGGTGCTGAAATTTCAGAGCTAAATCACTAAAAGCAAAGCCTGACTTCATTCATCTCTGTGACCCAGGAATTGAATATACATTAGGGCCACTCACCCCACCCCCCTTTGATACTACCCTGCCAAAGGACACAGAATCATTATTAGCACAGCAGGAGGCTTTTTGGCCCACCTGTTCTTTGAAGAATATTGCAGTGACTTCTATCCTTCTGCTCTCCTTCCATGGCTCTAATTCATTTCTAACACAAATGTTGATTAAGTACCCAGACTTAAACTACTTGGAAATTAGCCTAGCCAGTGGGTGAATCAGATTACATTTACAGAAATGCTCACTATATAAGAAAATAAGTCCTTTCTCACATCAGGTCCTTTCTCACTCCTCCATTTTTTGGTAATCCTTTTAAGTCTGCAGGTGCTTGTGATTCTTCCCATTTGGCACCCGCTTTGTTGTATTTACCTTTTCTAAATTTGATATCCGGCTTTGCTGCAGTTAAATGTCCTGTAATCTCAGTAGGAAGAACGTCGGGGCCTCAAGAGAAGGTAAATGGATTGGCTGCATTACATTCACTAGCCCTGCAAGCCTAATTTATGAGTCAATTTTCCCCAATTATTACATTTTCCTTTTAACCTTCACAATCTTTGACAAACTACAGTGATTTAAAAAAAATATCCTGGGATGAATTTGAACCATTTTTATTGCCTAGCTCTATTATAAAGATTACACAGTGATTCTCAAATACTAATTGTTGTGAGAGAGGTATCCACATCCCTACCAACTTGTCCCATCCTTTGAATGTCATCCACTATTATCAAGCACTTGGCACAATTCTCAATGCAAGGATTGAACCTGAGCTGGTGTATTGGTGCCCCTTTATGTTACGAAGGTTTGTTGCAGTGATTCACACTGAGGTGTCCAGTGCTGTGGCATCTGGCCCACTTTACAATCCATGCACTATTCGAAGCACGACCACAACAAGTGCTTAATGTGCTTACTTTTGCTTCTCTGATCCTGCATTGGAAGTAAACCCTTCTAGAGGATAAGTGAAACAAAAATCTTCTCTTGGCCAAAGAAAGAAACCAAATGCTGAAGTAACTTAGCAGGTGAGGCGGCATTCCTGGAGAACATGGATAGGCAGCATTTCAGATCCGAACCCTTCTTCAGTCTGAAGCTGAGTTACTCCAGCATTTTGTCTTTCTTTGGTATAAACCAGCATCTGCAGTTTCCTGTTATTACACCTTTTCAAACCAGTCGCTTACAGAAAGGAGCAAAACAGAACTTGCTAGAGTTTCTGTACCCCAACAACCAATAGCACATCTCATTTAGTTTGCAATTCTGTTTGCTGAAATCAGGTTGCACTGCTTGTGATAGCTTTGTAATGTATAAAGACCAATATTGTGTACTGCGGCAGGCGAATGGAAGCCAAAGTATATAGTCATTGAGTAAAAATGTTCACAGTTAATGTTTTTTTTAACTTTTAACAAATAGTTTTGAAAGCAACGTTATGGCTTCCGACTTTCTTTCACTAACTTAATTCAGTTCTCTTTCTACTTTACAGAATGAGCTAATTGAGAGCATAACATGTAAAATTCAAACCCTGCGTGAAGCCAAGGAGAGCCTAGCAACTGACATTAAACTGAATAGTGCTCTGGGCGAGGAAGTGGAGATCATGATTAAAGGCTTATGCAAGTCCAATGAATTTGAGAAGTACAGGATGTTAATTGGCGACTTGGACAAGGTCGTAAACTTGCTGCTTTCCCTCTCTGGTCGTTTGGCACGAGTGGAAAATGTCCTGAAGACTCTGGATGAAAGTGCAAATGCGGAGGAGCGTGTACGTAATCTGATGCTTTAACTCGTGCCCCTCTGGATTAGTAAAACATTTCCACCATTTAAAATCCACAGAGAATTTAATTCCTATGCCTAGGAGCTGTCCACTGTTAGAGGACTAAAATGTAAAGTATATTTGGCTCAGGGTATTGTTTAAATAACTTGATTTTCTTCAATGAAGAGTGAATGTTTTGCCAATGGACTAATGCAAAATGTAGAATTTTACATAATATTGGCCAGAAGTACTGCATTTGATCCCTGATCCATTTGGGGCACAGTTTAAAAGGGATTATCAGCTCTTTGAAACCTTCATTAATCATGATTATTAATACACCATTAAATCTTTAGGGCAAAATATATTAATAGCACACACCCTCTGCAACTCAGCCCTTTCAGCAACGGATATGCTGTAGAGCGCTATCAAATATTTTCTCCTGTCTCCTTTCTCAGCCTCACTGTAGGTTTCTCCAATAGCATAAAGTGGCACAGCTGGTAAGAGTCACTGCCTCACAGCACTAGAGAGCTAAGTTCACTCCTGACCTCTGCTGCTGTCTGCGCAGAGTTTGCACGTTCCCCTTGTAAATGCTGGATTTCCTCCCACTTCCCAGAGATGTGTAGGTTGGCAGATTAATTTGGCCAAGGTAAATTGTCCCTGAATTGTAGGTGAGTGGTGCAATCTAGGGGGATTTGATGAGAATGTAGAATGGTAGGCTGACAGTTCGCATCTGGATAAGCTCAATGGCCCGTTTCCATGTTTCGTCAACTCCAGCACAGCCAAATAGAAGGTGCAATCTTGTGAGATAAAATAGTCGTCAGCTCCTTCCTGTGGAAGGAAATTTCACCTAACGCTCAAGCTTGGAAGTTAGTAACCATTAGTGAAATGTGTGAGAAAACAAGAATCAAACTACCAGAGGCCTAGTATTGAAGGAGGTGTTTGGAAGAATGAACTAACAAGCAGCTTGTTGTCCCTTCAAATTGAGCTATAAATAGCAAAAAATAGACTCTTGGAAGAATTCAGCAGGTCAGGCAGCATCAGTAGAAACAAAGGATTGGTTGGCATTGTGATTCGAGGCTCTGCATGAGGACAGAGAATGCAGTGCTTTTTTTGCCCCAGTTTCCGGCTTATGCAGTTTCTTGTGTATATTTATCATCAGTGGTTTTGACAGTAATGTTTTGGAAGAAAAAAGATGTGGTGAGAAGACCGAGCGCTAAGAACATTATATTGCCAAAATAGGTTGTCTCATTCATGGCAGTGATGCCATAGTAGAGCAAGTCTCAATACCCATAATTTAGAGGAACCAGGCTTGCTTTTTCCATGTTATCATCTCTTGACATACTGAAAGTGTGTGGCTATTGTTGAGCATATTATTGGGAACATCTGTACTGATATCCTATGGCCACCAGTACCAGAATAAGAGCCACATTAGTTTAGAGAGATACATTGTAGAAACAGGCTCTTTGGCCCACCAAGACCATGCCGACCATCAATTACCTATATACTAATTTTATCTTATCCCACTTTTGCAACCTACACACTAGGGACAATTTACAGAAGCCAATTAATATATAAACCTGTACATTTTTTGAATGTGGAAGGAAACCGAAGCACCCGAACCCTAACCCACATGGTCACAGAACGTACAAACTCCACACAATCAGCACCTGCAGTTGGCACCCAGAGATGCTGCCTGACCTGCTGAGTTAGTCCAGCATTTTGTCTACCTGTAATAAGGATCGAACCAGTGACTCTGGCACTGTGAGGCACCAGCTCTGCCACTGTGCCGTCATATTGAAAAACTTAGAGGTCAAATAACGTTTAAAGAATTTAATCTGAGCAAGCAAATACAAAGAGAGAAAATTGGAGAAGGGGAAAAAAATGTTTTCAAAAATGATCATTTTAAGTATCTTGTTGAAACATTAATTATGTTTCTGATGTTACAGAATTTGTTAAATGAAAAGCGTCGACTCTTGACCAGTCAGCATGAGGATGCAAAAGAACTGAAGGAGAACCTGGATCGCAGAGCACGTGTGGTCTTGGCTATCCTGGAGAACTACTTGACCGCAGAACAACTCGACGACTACCAGCACTTTGTGAAGATGAAGGCGGCCCTCCTGATGGAGCAGCGGGAGCTGGATGACAAGATCAAGCTGGGTGATGAGCAGCTCAAGTGTTTATTGGAAAGCCTACCTGCTGACTTCATATCGCAAAGGACGGCTCCTTCACCCACCAGCCACTCCCAGCCTGGCACCTCACAGCAGACATTTACCTCTCCCCTTTAAAATGAGAGTAAGGGATTATTTTTTTCAGGTTTTAAGAGTAAACATTCAATAAACATGAATATCAAAGACGGCGTATTTAAAGTGCTCTGAATTTTAAAGAAACAATGGCTAACATGGTTTGGCCAGAAGATACTCCTCATGGGAACATACCCACATGCCAGTCTACATCAGCGCTACACTTGAAAATTCCCATGGAGAGAGAGAAGAATCTTTTCAAAAGTAATTTTTTTTTAAAAAGCACCCCATGAAGGAAAGCAGCAGGGTAAAAGATCTCTGCGTAAAAGATATTTTAAAAGCAATAAGAAACTGTTTTGTAGCCTTGCCAATAACTTCAGAGAATTACTACTATTTATAATTTTGAAGTATAAGATTCTGTATATACACTAACCTTTCATGGTTCTACTCTATTGTGTAGGGGGGAAAAAGTCTAATTTTGTAAGAAAATCACTTTTGGAGAGAAATACAACCCATATCACAAACACTGATTGTAATCTACTGAGTTTTTGCTTTTCTATTAACAATGAAGGACTTCGGATCACCGGGAACAGAGGAAGCTGGAGATGAACAATCATTTTTGTACCAAATGCTGATAAATTCTTTCAAAATATGATGAGTTTCCACTTTTAACTCACATTGTCAGTAACTTTCACTTTTCAAAACAATGTTGTAAACTAAAGGAATTTTTACATCTGCATTTTTGTCCTGATGTTTGATGGTTAGATATGACCCCCAGTAGCTGGGTAATCACCCTTCTGTACAGCTGGCAGAAATTATTGACTGGCATTGCTCTCCAGGACAGTACGGCATGAGTTCCTCCAGTGCCCTCATTATTTATACCAAGATCAGACGATATTGAAATATATGTAGAATACTGATTTGTTTCTGAAGTGCCCTCCGTGAATGAAGGAACTCAAAATTGGTACATGTTGCAACCGAAGCTCTCCTGTCTTCAGAGTTCCCGTCTCTATCTGCGTAATGTGATGTTAATCGTAGTGTTGGAAAAGCAGTTTACAGTGCAGATGCGCACAGCTCCACCCACAGAGCCCTATTTATGTGGGATTCCTAATGCATTGGATGAGTTGGGTACAACCTAAAGCTTCTGTAACACTTTTTTCTCTTTTTAAAATATTCCGATTTCTCAATATAATGGGCTGTATGTACACCACTGTACCAAATACTAACTTTCTGAAGAGCAGACCCTGAGATGGAAGATGCGATAAGAATCTTCATTACTTGACTGCTGTCAGATCCAGGTTTTATCTTATTTTAAGCTTTGTTGTGGCATCTGATGACAAGTTGGGTTTTTTTTGTAATTAATAATGTTTCATGCTCCACTGTAATGCCAACTTTTTTTATTCAGAGGACAATGACTTTTCAGAGTTCAATCACGACTTGGTCACAGCTGTACTCGTTCAATGTTTGCCAGTCAATCCGAGTCTTTGCCCAGACGGTGATGTGAAACACGTTCCATGGCTTCTCACAAATCAGCCTGTAGTGCAGTATGTGAAATCAATCCTTTGCCATACTTCTCACAGTCATATGTGTTCTTGACCAGAAATCATGACATTGAAGCTTGCACCCCACTTATTGCTGCAGACAATAAAAATGATGAGTGTCAGCACTGGCCTGTGTGTTTTTCTTTCTGCATTAATGACCCTGGTCTTATGGAGCAGCAACGTTGTGTTAGAGTGCATTTAACACTTTTACCAGGATAATCTCAACTTCTCTTTCTGTGAAACATAATGTTCAGATAATCAATAATGAGCCCTGGGTAACATCGCCGCTTTTCTGAATGGTTACCATGCACTTATGGACTTTATCCGTAATAATTGCAGATTGTTGTTATTAATTATTAATATTCTATTATTATTCTATTCTAATATTCTATTAATAATAATAATAGAAATCTCAGCAGTTCCAAGTGTACATGTGAGTGAATACTGAAATCCCAGAAAGACTTTGCCAATGTTTTCCCAACCGTGCTCCAAAGCAGACTTGGACCATGTTCCAGAACTGCTTTGCTGCTCATTGTAGAGATTAATAGCTGTGAAGAACTTGAGTTAGCTTTAGTTAACTTCCATTTCATAGCTTATTTAAAAACTTTGATTTTATTTTTCCCATCTTAAATGAATTTCATTTTTGATGTGTGTTTTTCTAGTTTCTAACTGTCCTTCAAAAACATTCCAACAGATTGATAGCCAGGTAGGCCAGGGGTGTGACTTCTCTGCCTTCTAAAGTGTTCTTCTGTATTGATGGGCAGCTTGTTCTGGCCCTTGCCACCCTTTCTATGCAACAAGATTTGAGTGGAAGACTTTGCATGGTGCACGCCTCATCATTTAGCTTATCTGGACAAGCTGACTGCAGAAGACCCGCACAGGTAAGTGATCCTTTCTCCATGGCAGCATCGAGGGTGTGTGTTTAGTTCAGAGATACAACGCGGAAACAGTCCCTTCGGTTCACCGAGTTCACGTCGACCAACATTCCCTGCACACCGACACTCTCCTACACACTAGGGACAATTTATATTTATGCAGTATGAAGGCAATTGGCCTACAAACCTGTACGTCTTTGGAATGTGGGAGGAAACTGAAGATCCGTACAGACAGCACCTGTAGTCGGGATCAAACCCGGGTCTCTGGCACAGTAAGGCATCAATTCTACCGCTGCACCACTGTGCTCACGTCTGGTGTAAGAGTTTATTCCCCAGGAATAATTTGGGTAAAAGTTTTAGATTGTGTAGTGTTAACAGTAAAGGACTTAGGCAGTTTTTGCCGGTTGTGCAGACAGTAACAGGTGTAAAATCAACATATCTTTACCCAGAGATTGGTTAAAGTAGACCATCCCTGGCACAAATAGTCTTGAAATAGCCAACTACCTTGAAAAGGTAATTAATTACTTTAAGTGGAACGGCTTTAAGGGAGTTCAGCAGATGATGAAGCTATCAGTCTGAAGAAGGGTCTCGACCCGAAATGTCACCCATTCCTCTCCAGAGATGCTGCCGGTCCCGCTGAGTTACTCCAGCATTTTGTGTCTACCTTCAGCAGATGATCTCCATTTGAAACGTGAAGCCAACTATTCACACGGTAAGATGTTAATGCTTTTCTGGCTGTCACTGTAGACTTCTCTTGAAGTTATTAATATACCCTTTTAAAACATGTCTATTACCATTATAAATATCAATGACGGGGATAAGCATTCTGAAAAGTCACGTAATTACAGTGCCCTCCATAATGTTTGGGACTGATGTCCAGGAAAGGTAAATAAATACAATACATAAATAAACAAGCTGAATTGATTGACGTGACCATCTGAGGGAGACTGTCCAAAGGGGGTGGGTGGGGGGGCACTCATTAGGGCCGGTTCAGAGCCGCTATAGCTCTTGGGATGAAACTGTTCCTGAGTCTGGAGGTTCGGGCGTAGAAGGCCTTGTAACGTCTGCCGGAGGGAAGTAGTTGAAACAGACCGTGGCAGGGGTGTGATGAGTCCTTATGGATGCTGAGGGCCTTCCTGAGGCACCGCGTGTGGTAGATGCCCTCCAAGGCTGGTAGCTCTGTCCCGATGATCCTCTGCGCTCTGTTGACGACGCGCTGAAGAGCTCTCCTCTCCGCCTCCGTGCAGCTGAGATACCACACAGAGATGCCATACGTTAGTATGCTCTCTGTGGTGCAGCGGTAGAACGTTGTCAGCAGCTGTTGGGGCAGACCAGTCTTTTTTAATGTCCTCAGGAAGAACAGTCGTTGCTGTGCCTTCTTGACCAGCGCGGCGGTGTTTGTGGACCATGTGAGGTCTTCTGAAATGTGAGTGCCCAGAAACTTAAAGCTGGACACTCTCTCCACACTTTCCCCATAAATGGAGATTGGGTCGTATTCTCCAGAATGGGACCTCCTGAAGTCAATGATCAGCTCCTTGGTCTTGGAGGTGTTTAGTGCCAAGTTGTTATTGGCGCACCAGTCCGCCAGGTTCTGCACCTCCGCTCTGTATTTTGTTTCATCACCGTTGGTGATCAGCCCAATCACTGTTGTGTCGTCTGCAAACTTCACGATGGTGTTGGTGTCGAATGCAGGGACACAGTCGTGAGTGAAGAGGGAGTAGAGCATGGGGCTTAGTACACAACCCTGTGGCGTGCCGGTGCTCAGGGTGATGGTGGAGGACAGGTGCGGGCCCAGTCTCACTGCCTGCGGTCGCTCCGTGAGAAAGATCAGGATCCAAGCGCATATCGGTGAGCTGAGGCCTAGCTGGTGGAGTTTGGTGGTGAGCTTGGTGGGGATGACCGTATTGAATGCAGAGCTATAGTCAATGAAGAGCATCCTCACATACGTGCCCTGTCTGTCCAGGTGAGTCAGGACAGTGTGAAGGGCCAGAGAGATGGCATCCTCTGTCGATCTATTTGCCCTGTATGCAAATTGATGGGAGTCCAGTGAGGCAGGGATGCTGGATTTAATATGGGAGAGGACCAGCCTTTCGAAGCACTTCATGGGGATTGGAGTCAGGGCAACCGGCCGGTAGTCGTTGAGGTTGGTGATTTTGGACTTTTTCGGCACCGGCACTATGGTGGCTGTTTTCAGGCACTTGGGGACCGTTGCCAGAGATAGAGAGAGATTGAAGATTCTCGTGAATACCTCCGCCAGCTGTCCAGCACAGTCCTTTAGTACCCTTCCCTGTACACCATCCGGGCCTGCAGCCTTGCGTGGATTGATCCTACGCAGAGCGCACTGTACCTCCTGAGTGCTCAGTGTTAAGGCCTGTCCCTCCGCTATGGCCGGGGTTATTTCACACCTGGTGGTGTTGCCAGTATCGAACCGGGCAAAGAAGGTGGTTAGTTCGTTGGCCAGTGTGATATCACCGTGGGGGCAGGCGGGACTGCTCTTGTAGTCAGTGATGTCCCTGACACCCTGCCACATGCTTCTGGTGTCCGCGGTATTGAAGTGGTCTTCCACCCTTTGCCTGTGGATGACTTTGGCCTTTTTTATGCCTCTGTTCAGGTTCGCCCTGGCCGCACTGTAAGCAGAAGTGTCCCTGGATTTAAAGGCGTTGTTGCGTGCCCTTAGTAGATCCTGAACCTCCTTGTTCATCCAGGGTTTCCGGTTTGGGAACATCTTTATTTGCTTGTCCACTGTGACAGTCTCCACACAGCAGTTGATGTAGGAGAGCACAGTGGATGTGTACTCCTCCAAGTCTACCTCTGTGCCACTGGTAGCCTGTTGTGCAAACAGGTCCCAGTCGGTGCGATCAAAGCAGTCCTGGAGTTGTAGGGTTGCGTCCTCGGGCCATATTTTGACCGTTCTTATTGCAGGTTTGGTCTTGCGGATGAGGGGTCTGTATGCAGGCAGTAGAAACAGTGAGAGGTGATCGGATTGTCCCAGGGATGGGCAGGGGAGAGCTCTGTAGGCGTCCTTGATGTTGGTGTACACTTTATCCAACGTGTTTGAGCCCCTGGTAGGGCACTGCACATGCTGGTGGAATTTGCGGAGTGTGGCACGTAGGTCGACCTGGTTAAAGTCCCCTGCAACAATGAAGGCACCGTCGGGGTGAGCATCCTGCTGCTCATTTAGTTATTCGCCTCTATTCCACAATTTGAGATTTGTAATAGAAAAAAATCACATGTAGTTAAAGTGCACATTGTCAGATTTTATTAAAGGGCATTTTTATACAATGTAGAAATTACAGCTGTGTTTACACATAGTTCCCCCACCCACCCATTTCAGGGCATCATAATGTTTGGGACACATGGCTTCACAGGTGTTTGTAATTGTTTAAATGCCTCCTTAATGCAGATATAAGAGATCTCTCAGCACCTCGTCTTCCCTCCAGTCTTTCCATCACCTTTGGAAACTTTTATTGCTGTTTATCAACATGAGGACCAAAGTTGTGCCAATGAAAGTCAAAGAAGCCATTATGAGACTGAGAAACAAGAATAAAACTATTAGAAACATCTAAACCAAACCTTAGGCTTACCAAAATCAACTGTTTGGAACATCAATAAGAAGAAAGAGAGCACTGGTGAGCTTACTAGTTGCAAAGGGACTGGCAGGCCAAGGAAGACCTCCACAGCTGATGACAGAAGAATTCTCTCTATAATAAAGAAAAATCCCCAAACGCCTGTCCGACAGATCAGAAACATTCAGAAGTCAGGTGTGGATTTGTCAATGGCCATTGTACGCTGAAGACTTCATGAACAGAAATACAGAGGCTACACTGCAAGATGCAAACCACTGGTTAACTGCAAAAATAGAATGGCCAGGTTACAGTTTGCCACAAAGTGCTTAAAAGATCAACTGCAGTTCTGGGAAAAAGTCTTGTGGACAGATGAGACAACGATTATCATATCAGAGTGACGGCAAGAGCAAAGAATGGAGAAGAGAAGGAACTGGCCGAGATCCAAAGCATACCACATCATCTGTGAAACACGGTGGTGTTTTAAGGACATGTATGGCTGTTGAAGGTACTGGCTCATTTATCTTCATTGATGATACAACAGCTGATGGTAGTAGCATAATGAATTCTGAAGTATAGACACATCCTATCTGCTCAAGTTCAAACAAATGCCACAAAACTCATTGGCCGGCAGTTCATTCTACAGCAAGACAATGATCCCAAACATACTTCTAAAGCAACAAAGTAGTTTTTCAAAGCTTAAAAAAAATGGTCAATTCTTGAGTGGCCAAGTCAATCACCAAGTCTGAACCCAATTGAGCATGCCTTTTATATGCTGACGAGAAAACTGAAGGGGACTAGCCCCCAAAACAAGCATAAGCCAAAGATGGCTGCAAAACAGGCCTGGTGGAGCATCACCAGAGAAGACACCCAGCAACCGGTGCTGGCCATGAATCGCAGACTTCAAGCGGTCATTGCTTGCAAAAGATCCCGCTGGATGCAGGAAAAATGTTCCCAATGTTGAGTGAGTCCATAACCAGGGGCCACAGTCTTAGAATAAAGGGGAGGTAATTTAAGACTGAGGTGAGACTTTTTCACCCAGAGAGTTGTGAATTTATGGAATTCCCTGTCATAGAGGGCAGTGGAAGCCAAGTCACTGGATGGATTGAAGAGAGAGTTAGATAGAGCCCTAGGGGCTAGTGGAGTCAAGGGATATGGGGAGAAGGCAGGCACGGGTTATTGATAGGGGA
Organism: Amblyraja radiata; assembly: GCF_010909765.2. Taxonomy (NCBI): domain Eukaryota; kingdom Metazoa; phylum Chordata; class Chondrichthyes; order Rajiformes; family Rajidae; genus Amblyraja; species Amblyraja radiata. The sequence continues at coordinate 76,440,112 of NC_045956.1, forward strand.
TGATCAGCCATGATCACAATGAATGGCGGTGCTGGCTCGAAGGGCCGAATGGCCTCCTCCTGCACTTAGTTTCTATGTTTCTATATGCAACAAAATACTAAACATAACTACTTTCATTTACATGACATTGCTGTGTCCCAAACATTATGGTGCCCTGAAATAGGGGGACTATGTATAGACACTTGTAATTTCTACATGGTGAAACCAAAATGTATAAAAATGGCCTTTATTAAAATCTGACAAAGTGCACTTTATGATTTTTTCTATTACAAATCTCAAATTGTGGAGTACAGAGGCAAATAAATAAATGATGGGTCTTTGTCCCAAACATTATGGAGGGCACTGTATGTACTTGAAGCGCAAATTATAATAAAACCTACAAATGCTGTTGGCTCAGTGGTGTTTAGACGTGCACTTGCTTGCAGGATAAGGGCTTTTGCACGAAAGATTATTACTAACCAAGCATCCAAAAAGCACTTTACAATGTATCCAGCAATTCTAAGATTGGTTCAACCTGCTTGGTTAAGCCTATCAGCTTAAAAAGTTATTATACTGTTGGTATCTGATGCTAAGTGAATCCAATATTTTGACAATTCTAGTTCAGACTTTGCACCAACTTCAATGATTTAAAGATACTTTATTGTCACGTGTACCTAGGTACAGTGAAATGCTTTGTTATGCATATGACCATGTAAATATAATATAACGGTCCTCACCTGGGCAGTACACAAGAGTTGCCACATTTCTGGTGATGACAGAGTTACAAAAGTTACAATAGTTGCTCTGATAAAAGTGATTAATTGGAAATGTTTGATTCTCTTGTCACACCTGCTCCCTGGCCTGCTAACTACTTATTTTTATTTTAACATTAGTTCAAATTCTGAAGTAAAAACAAGTAATGTTGAAAATTGTTAGTGGGTGTGGGAAGGGAAACATCAAACATTTCCAGTTCGTAAATTTTTAATGGGCTTGTGTTCTATATCCAAGAGTTCAGTGTAGATCAAACAGTATTGCTGATTTAATTCATGTCTGGTTTTGCTGTTGATGACCTGATCCATAATCCATGTCAGATTTTCCACACCACCAGCACCTGGTGGCAGGTACACAAAATTGCTGGGGAAACTCAGCGGGTGCAGCAGCATCTATGGAGCGAAGGAAATAGGCGACGTTTCGGGCCGAAACCCTTCTACAGACTCTGGTGGCATGCAGGCAGCCATGTTGTTTGTAGTTTTAACTTACGATTTGGAGCCTACAGTACTCATCTCGATGGTCTTTGTATGTATAGGGTGATTTCACGAAAGGTCACTGGAGCGTAGATCCGCACCCACGTGACCGAAAATTTAAACTGGGGGACAAGCGTCACTTCCGGTACATGTTAGTGAATGGGAAAACACGCACTTTCACACCCGTTAAAAACATCGAAAACGGACAGTTTTTGAGCTGCAATTTACTGTGCTAGTCGGGGTGACCGTGAGGAACAGCTACCTAAATTTACAGTCCAAAAAAAAGATAGAAACTAAGGTAAATTCAAGAGGGAGCTGAAGGTGTAAATACAGCGGAAGTTGATAGCGGACATTTGCCGTGGAGATTTAAAGATCGAAAATATCGGGAATTATCGCGCTTGCTCGCTGCATTTCATCAAAAGTGGCATTATTGACTTTTTATCTTTATTCATTTGTTATATGAAAAGTATTGAGAGTTAAAAATCCGTCAGTAAAATTGCAAAATCGCCCATGGTTCTCAGGTGGGTTTTAACATGCAAAATGAAAATGCTTCTGAAGCTACATTTACCATTTAAATAATCGTAAACTATCAATGCGTTTTGAAATAAATTGATAAATGGGATAATTGTCAGCTGTTAGTTGGACAAAAGCAGGACATTTTATTATTTGCCAAAATATATTTCTCAATGTTTCTTGTTTAAAGCCTGCACAATCACCCAAACTACTTATTTATTTATTTATCATCTAATAACAGACAAGCCTGCAGCATGGAATGATGTCAACAATCCTGATTGGGCACCCACTGTGAGCAGGATAGACAATGTGCACAAGAACGCCATCAACTTGCAGAACTATAGATGCTTGAGCTGCGACCAAATCTGCTTTAATACTCTCTTCTTGTTGCACGTGCATGGCGTTCTTGTGCACATTGTCTATCCTGCTCACAGTGGGTGCCCAATCAGGATTGTTGACATCATTCCATGCTGCAGGCTTGTCTGTTATTAGATGATAAATAAATAAATAAGTAGTTTGGGTGATTGTGCAGGCTTTAAACAAGAAACATTGAGAAATATATTTTGGCAAATAATAAAATGTCCTGCTTTTGTCCAACTAACAGCTGACAGCTTGCATCTCAGTAAAATTTATTTCAAAACGCATTGATAGTTTACGATTATTTAAATGGTAAATGGAGCTTCAGAAGCGTTTTCATTTTGCATGTTAAAACCCACCTGAGAACCATGGGCGATTTTGCAATTTTACTGACGGATTTTTAACTTTTAATACTTTTCATATAACAAATGAATAAAGATAAAAAGTCAATAATGCCTTACTTTTGATGAAATGCAGCGAGCAAGCGCGATAATTCCCGATATTTTCGATCTTTAAATCTCCACGGCAAATGTCCGCTAGCACTTCCGCTGTTTTGACACCTTCAGCTCCCTCTTGAATTTACCTTAGTTTCTATCTTTTTTTTTGGACTGTAAATTTAGGTAGCTGTTCCTCACGGTCACCCCGACTGGCACAGTTAATTGCAGCTCAAAAACGGGCCGTTTTCGATGTTTTTAACGGGTGTGAAAGTGCGTGTTTTCCCATTCACTAACGTACCGGAAGTGACGCATTGACTCCAGTTAAAATTTTCGGTCACGTGGGTGCGGATCTACGCTCCAGTGACCTTTCGTGAAATCACCCTATTAATGCAAGAAACGCGTACTTTCCTACCTGTTAAAAACCGCCAAAATGTTGAATTTTTGCGCTGAAAAAAATTGTGGAAGTCGAGGTAAGTGTGAGAGACGTGTACCCAACTTCAGAATTCCAAAAGTGAAGCGAAATGAAGGTAAAGAGAAGCAGAACTGAAGGGACAACAACAGCTAAAGTGCTTGGCGAACATTGGCCGTGCAGATATTGGAATTGAAAATATTGGGAATTATCGCGTTTGCTCACTGCATTTCATCAAGTAAGGCATTATTTGTGTTTTTTCTTGATTCCTTTGGTATCTAAAAAGTCTCAGAAGTGATAAATCTGGCTGTAAATTTTGCTTCAGAGTCATTTTCTTTTTGTATGTAAAAACCCAATTGAGAACAATGGGAGATTTTAAAATTTTACAGCCAGATTTATCACTTCTGAAACTTTAGATGCCAAAGAATCAAGAAAAAACACAAATAATGCCTTACTTGATGAAATGCAGTGGGCAAACGGCCAATGTTCGCCAAGCACTTTGGCTGTTGTTGTCCCTTCAGCTCTCACTTCTATCCACCGTCATTTCTCCTCACTTTTGGAATTCTGAAGTAGGCTAAATGTCTCTCACGCTTATCCTGATTTCCATAATTATATACAGCGCAAAAATTGACAATTTCGGAGGGTTTTAACGGGCCCGCTACGCTGGAAACAATGGTAAGTGCCTACCTGCAGTTCATCGCGTGTACTCCATTTGGCGTAGCGTAGCAACAGTACGGGTCACGGGTCGTGACCCGACTGCCGTGAAACCTCCCTATACAAATTAAAGTACTTGTTATGATATATAATAATTCTGTATCATAAGTACTTTGCACATTCAGTACTTAATTCCATTTCATGTATTTCAGAAATGAATCATAGGGTAGGATAATGTTGCTACACAACTTTCAGATCAGTGTGTTCATCTGACCATGTGTACAGAAGGAATATAAGCAAAAGGAGCCTTCTCTGTGACTCGGCTAAATCATGGCTGACCTTCCACCTCTGCCGTTTTCCTGCTCTGTCTCCACAGCCCTTAATTCTCCTACTAATCAGAAATCTATTAATCTCTATTTGTGAATGAATTCTATGAATGGGTCTCAACACCTTGTCATCCTCTGCGTGAAGAAATCTCTCCTTGTAACCAGATTTCTCCTTAAATAACCAGAGTAAAACATCTTTTGTCTTATACTCCAATATTCAAAGCCACCGTATAATTTCCCTTCATAATTACTGACTGCGCATATTTGTTGGCTTTTGTCATTGTACACAAGGATACCCTGGTCCCTTTGAACATCAACATTAGCCAATCTCTCATGACTTAAAAATAACCTACTTTGTGTTGGATTTCATCTGCCATGTTCTTACCCAACATGTCTATATCCTTCTCCCTACTCACTGTCCTATCTAGTTTTGTGTCATCAACAAACTTGCCCACCCAGTCAAATTATTGATAGAGGTCAAGAATAGCTGAACTTTAGCACTAATCCGTGCTGTACTCCACCAGTCCCCTGTTCCCACTATTTACTTTGTCTCTTAACCATTCTCAATTCACAAGTGCATTTGGTCACAATTCCATATGCTTCAACCTTGTTGACCAACCTGTATCGGACATCAACAACCTCCTTAACATCCAAATTCACCACTTACACTGGTATCCTTATCAATACTTCCTATCTAAGAATTCCAACAGATTGGCCAAATATGTTTCTTTCATAAATCCATGGTGACTGCTCAGTCCTATTACTTTTTTTTCAACATTTGTTATTGCATCATTTATTGTAGACTCCGAGATTTTCCTTGGCACTGAGGTTAGGCTAACAAGTCTGCAGTTTCCTGTGTTTCCTTTCCCCTTCCTTAAATAGCAAGGTCATGTCTCCTATCATTCCATACACAGGAACATTTCATGAATGTAGAGAATTTTGGGAGGTGATAACTGGAGCATTCATTATCTTGGTAGCCACGTCTGTCAAATCTCCAGGATGTAGATTGTCAAGTCCATGGGATTTACCAGCTTTTAGTCCTGCCAAACATTATCTAGAACTATTTTAATAATAATCCCTTCAATTTGGTTTCCCTGCCAGACCACTCTGGTATTTCTGGCAGTTTTATGTCTCTTCTGTGAACACAGACAAGGTAGTTGTTTAATTCTTGTCTTTTCCTTATTACACATTTAGCTTGCTAGTATTTTCCTTTACATATACCTTTAAAAGCATACATGTCTGTCCTATAAAACCCATGGCTGTTTGCTTTTATGTTTCTTGCCAATTTAGTCTCATTTTGCATTTTTTGATTGATTTCTGAGTTCCTGAGTTCCAAAATGCTCGCATATCCTCAGGCCCATTGCTATTTCTGGTAATTTTTCCTGTTTCATTTTTTTCTCATTTAGTTTAGAGATACAGTGCGGAAACAGGCCCTTCAGCCCACCGTGTTCGCGCCGACCAGATTCCCTGCATATTAACATTATCACCTACACACACTAGGGACAATTTTTATATTTTACTAAGCCAATTTACCTACAAACCTGTACACCTTTGGAGTGTGGGAGGAAACCTTAGATCTCGGCGAAAACCCACACGATCACAGGGAGAGCGTCAAACTCCGTAGTCAGGATTGAACCCGGGTCTGCGGTGCTGCAAACGTTGTAAGGCAGCATCTCTACCGCTGCGCCACCGTGCCGCCTATTAATTGTTTTCTGCAGATTGTCATTTTTTCCCCCCCAAATGATAGCCACCAAACCTTTCAATATCATATCCCAAACAATCACAGCCAATTCTTCTCTCATTCGATCATAGTTTCCTTTGAATTAAGAATATAATTTTGTTCACTTTCAAATCCAACATAAATTTCTATCATGTTCTGATCAGATCGATGGTGATCCCATTACACAGAATGAGAACTAAAATAACCTTTTTCCTATTATAAAAAGCAGAAAACGCTGGAAATACTCAGCAGATTTGGCTGTGGATGTGGGAAAAGAAGTAGTTAACTTTTCAAATCGGAGACCCTTTGTTATTCTCCCATCTTCCCCCACCTTCCTGCAGCTTCTCGCCAACCCAGGCCTGACAAAGAGTCTCAGACCTGAAACATTAGCTCTGTTTCTCTTTCCACAGATACAGCTTGACCAGCTGAGTGTGTCCAGCATTTTCAGCACCTACACATATTAATTTTCCTCACCTTTTCTATCATCGTTTGCCTCTGCATATTGACCTGAAAAAGCATTTAATGCGTTTGTCTTGCTACTTATTGCTGCTGATTGTGTTCGTCTGCTCTTAATGTAAATTCAAATCTCCTACATTTACTGTTTAACCCCTATTCCATACCAAATTTCCTGCTCTTATTTTTTATGCTCTGCCCAATATTATAGCTATGATTTGATGGCCAATAAACAATTCCAACCCAATGTTTTCTGCCCTTAAGTTTGGCACCATGATCCACTGAGCCAAGAATATCTTGTCATCACTGTGCTGATCTTGCCCCTTACTTCTATCACCACTTTTCTTTCTTCTCTTTGCCTTTCACGCCTGAATGTCAAATATCATTGATGTGATCAGCCATGATCACATTGAATGGCGGGTCTGGCTCGAAGGGCCGAATGGCCTCCTTCTGCACCTATTGTCTGTCGCCTATTCAGCTCCCAGCTTTTGTCACTCTCCACACACTTATCAATAATAGCAATTAGATCACTTACCCCTTTACTTCTATTTGTGCCATTATTGTACCTACCTCATTGCAAATGCTGCAAGCATCAAAATATCATTACAATTTCATCTTATTGTATTTACCTTTTCCACCTCTTTCTCCAGCTACTTTTCTACTTTGATGCTCCCACCCCCTGGCAAATTAGGTTAACACCTCTCCAGGAGCACAAGGAATTTCTCCACCTCCTTCCCCCTATTCCTCAGCTACCTATATGGACACTGGTCCTACAGAGGTGTAATCCTTAAGATTAGCAGTGAAAAATTGTAGTGAAGTCAAGTGAAGTCTGCAGGATATTGATGCAAGAATAACTGCAAAGCTAAGTCAGTGAGTAAAAACATCTACCCCCATTCCAGATTGGCAATAGATCAGAGGTTTTTGTGTGTACAGCAATTTTCACACCCCACTCCCTGCGGATCTATGTCATTTCCCCATATGAACGCTGTCCTCTAGCCATGTACCAATTCTCTCTCAGTATTTTCGACCTTTAGTCATTGATGTTCCTTCCACAACACCCACCCCCGTCTTTATTTTGTTGGTCGTTTTATTGAAACCCAAGTCGGGACATCTGGATCTTTTACTGTCCGGTTCCATCAAATTGTCTGGATATGAAACTGTAGTTGGCCCTTTGTCATGAAATTTCAGTACACTTTACCATCGGTATTGTGGACCTCTTTATAACAGATTTGGGTTACAGTGGACGGAGAGACACCAAGGTAATCAGATGCTGATGTCTCATTAGAGCACAGGCTGCGAGTTACATTGTGGAGGCTCCTGAAATTGACAAGCAATTGCTTCAATCAACACATGACACATATACTGGAGTAACATAGCAAGCCGGGCAGCATTTCTGGAGAGCATGGATAGGTGATGTTTCGGGTCAAGACCCATCACTAGATTTGGGTCGCGCAACCGACTGCTACGAACCCGAGTCCCGCAGGTGACACATCGCCAACATTCACCGTCTCTCAGGCCGGGCCCACAGAAGCTACCGCCGACCGGTCCGGCACCACCACTCCAGCTGCTTCCAGACCGGCCCTACTGACCTCTACTGCCAGGCTGGGCAGTCAACGCCACACCCGGCCTGCACTGCCTCCCCGGCCACTTCCAGATCAGACCTACTGACCTCCACTGCCAACCCTTATCTGCACTCCGACTGCCCAGGGGCCGATCCTCCCCTCTCCCCTGGCTGACAGCAGGCCGGGACCATTAACTTACCTGTATTCCAGGCCCAGAGTCCGAACAAGTCTCGACCTGTAATGTCACCTATCCATGTTCTCCAGAGATGCTGCCTCAGCTGCTGAGCTACTCTACCACTTTGTGTCCCTTGTGTATTAATCAGCATAAACACTTCTACTACTTGTGCAGTGATACTCCATTGTACTCTATTACTTGATAATTCGTTACTTGGTTATAGCGGACAGTCGACAATAGTCAACCACCAATTCCCCCCCCCCCCCCCCCCCCCCCCCCTCCCCATGCTCCTCTATCTATAATCTTTGATTATAACAAGGGTACTCTGTTTCTATTTCAGAACAAAAGCAACTTGTGCAATACTTCCACCTTGTGGTCTTTCTTTGAAAGTACATTTAATTTTTGAATTCCCAAATTTAAAATATAGCAAGCTTTAGTCCCCGCGGTACATTTATGTCTTATTAAGCAATCTTGGGGGTTTTGTTTTGTATGGCTACAACAGTACTGAATATTTGGGCGCAAAAGAAATATATTAAACATCAATGCCCTTCATTTTCTTGCTACAATAACCAAGTCCCATGAGTTTCTAAGTCCGGATCCACACAGACAGCTGAGGTGGACAATTTCACCTCCAGCTGAGGCAGCTTCTCACCCTATTCCTCCTCTCTGCTCTGGCAGTTTGTCCCACGCTGTCTGGCTTTCCTTCAACTTCCTAAATAACTGCAAGAGGAAGCCAAGCTGCACCTTCCGTGCTTATAAGCAACTTGCTTCTGCCGAGGATGTTAAAGAAACTGAAAACGACAGCAATATCAACCAGATCATTCCCTGTACCATTCAAATTCAGCTTGGTGTAGAAAATCCAATGAATAAATGAGCCCGCCTGCAAGACAAACCCTTTCAATAGCTGATCCAACAAGCTCTTTGAGATAGGGTGCCTTTCATGATTGGTCAGCCTCTCAAAATCAGTAGCCAGGTCATCCTGGGAAGTTTAAAAAAAAAACTGATGTTAAAAAAAAACAACACATCCAATGAGGTTAAGAAATTGTGCACAATTTCTCCCTGACCTATGGGCAGTTATAAGTATTGATGTTTTTTTGTTTTAGTCATGTGATGCCTGTCTCAGCCAGGAAGGGTAAGGCTCACATTCAAATGACCCAGCAAGCCACTCAGTTCCCAGACAGCCAACAACAAGGCAATAAAAGCAGACCACATAGTTCACAAATATCCCATGAATAAACTGCAAACAACTGAGATGAGGAAGAAGTGTGAAGCCTGGATTTGTAGGTCAATAAGAGGCATTGCCCTGAACGGTAGGTTGTTCTGTGAGAGGAACCATTTACATATTTCTCAAATATCAGGATATAAGAGCCAAGCCTTCAATAAAGGTATTTCAATGCATTTCAAATTCTGTATTCCAAAGACGTGCAGGTTTGTAGGTTAGTTGTCCCTAATGTGTAGGATAGAACTAATGTATAGGTGATTGCTGGTCGGCATGGACCCGTTAGGCTGAAGGGCCTGTTTCCACACTGTACCACTAAACTATATTAAAGGTGTTGTCTAGGTGTTCCAAAGATGAGTTTAGAACTAGGAAGAGGTCGCCTGCTATGGACCTGTAACCACAGCAGGAAAACTGCTGTGTATTATAGTCATCTGGGAGGCTGGATTTAATATGTACCATCATCAGTCTCTCGAAGCACTTGTAATGGACTGTTCGAACTACTTCCCACCGGCAGACATTACAAGGCCTTCTACGCCCGAATCTCCCGACACAGGAACAGCTTCATTCCCAGAGCTATAGCAGCTCTGAACCGGCCCTGCTGAGTGCCCCCCATCCCCCCTGGACTCTCCCTCGGATGGTCATGTCGCACAGACACATCTGCACTTTAGTCTGTTTGAACAGTTTTGACTATTTTACTGAGTAAAGAGTCTGAAGAAGGGTTTCGGCCCGAAACGTCACCTATTTCCTTTGCTCCATAGATGCTGCTGCACCCGCTGAGTTTCTCCAGCAATTTTGTGTACCTTTGACTATTTTACTGTTCTTTTTACAATCCATGTTCTTGGGGTATCTAAATATCTAAATCAATATTTTATTAGTTATTTATGTTATGACATCGGATGGAAGCTGCATACCAAATCTCGTTGCGCTTATGTGCAATGACAATAAAATATATTATTATTATTATTATTATGGTGGACGGTAGTCTTAGGTCAGCGTATACTGGTAATGAATTGGTGTTGTGCAATAAGGATTCAGGCTTTTGCCCAAATTTATGAGGCTAATCAATGATTGTCATGATAGAAACATACTTGGTGATGCCAAGACAGACATCTGTTAGTTTAGTATTTGACTTCTCTTTAGTGATTGTGTAGCAGTATTTATAGTATCTATATACTTCTGGAAGCTGGTAGTTGCAAGGAACTGCAGATGCTGGTTTACCAAAAAAGAGACAAAGTGCTCAGTGGGTCAGGTGGATATGGATTGGGGGTGTTTCAGGTCTGGAGTCCAGCATGCAAGTAAACAAAGGGGGAATTTGGGTCACAAGGACTAGAACTAATGCATGTCATCTACAGGGAGGTGGCAGGGACCAAGTGATCCGAGAGAGCCCGAGATTAAGGCCAGAAGTCTGGCAATGGACTTAAGTAAATAGTATTATGTTTGTTGCAAATATAGATACGTTCAATAAATGTTGTGCAGAGGGACTGAATCAAGGAGACATTTGACGAAAACTGAGGGTGATTGTATGGTTGTGCATGAGCCAAAACATCTGGAGCTCAGGTCCACAAGACATCTCGGGTATTGACAGAGTGCACCAATGTTATTGGGGGTAATAATAAAAGAGCAGGAAGCAGTGGGAATGTTACTGCTGGACCTGTATAAATGAACTCTTATGCATTATAGTCCAGGTATTTAAAGAATTGTTACTATTTTATAATTAAATGAGTAATCATTCTAAAAATAAAATAACCTTTGGTTTTCTTGAGCTTTCCATGATGCAAGAAAACGACAAGATCACAAGATGTGGAAGGTTGCTCGCTTCACTTTAATCCATAAAATAATAATGGACAAAAACAATAGCATTCCAGTTATCCAGTAGTCATCTGCATTTTTAAGAGTGGCTGCACACCATTGCATTTTGACAAATTATTCCATGCCATCCAAGTGGCATAGAAACATCAAAAAATAGTTGCAGGAGTAGGCCGTTTGGCCCTTCGAGCCAGCACCTCCATTCACTATGATCATGGCTGATCATCTAAAATCAGTACCCCTTTCCTGCTTTTTCCCCATATCCCTTGATTCCTTTAGCCCGAAGAGGTAAATCTAACTCTCTGTTGAAGACATCCAGTGAATTGGCCTCCACTGCCTTCTGTGGCAGAGAATTCCACAGATTCACAACTTTCTGGGTAAAAATGTTTTTCCTCATCTCAGTCCTAAATGGCCTTCCCAGTTATTCTTAAACTGTGACCCCTGGTTCTGGACTCCGATATCTTGGGGGAAAAATTACATTTGAACCCTTAGCAGAAGGGCTTAATAACGACTACGAGTTGATTTTGAAATTAAAAAAAGATACATTTGATAAAATCGAGAATGACTGGGAAAGAGAACTTCAAATTTCTTTATCTATAGAGAAATGGGAGAGGAATCTTCAATTAGTTAATACTTCCTCAATGTGTGCAAGACACGCTCTGATACAATTCAAGGTGGTTCACAGAGCTCATATATCAAAAGATAAGCTAACTCGTTTTTATGGTCATATAAATCCTACCTGTGACAGATGTAATTCTGAAGTGGCCTCATTGACCCATATGTTTTGGTCCTGCCCACTTTTGGAAAAATATTGGAAATACATTTTTGATACTATTTCTGTAGTTTTAGGTATTGATTTACAACCTCTTCCTATTACAGGTGCACAACCTTTTATCCGAAAGCCTTGGGACCAGACACTTGTCGGATTTCGGAATTTTTCGGATTTCCGAATGGAAGGTTTTTAGCGTAGATTAGGTAGGTAGTGCGGGCGGCTTGAAAAGTCTGGAGCGGCTGCCTCCTCCCCGGAGAATCATTGCATAAATGTTAGTCAGTTAGTTTGGAGGGATTTTATGTGGTGGGGGGGGGGTGAAGGGGGAAACTTTAATTCTTAGTCCCCTACCTGGTCGGAGAGGCGGGGAGCGGGCAATGCCTTACCGGGTCGCCGTGCAGTAAGCTCCGGAGCGCTGTGGCCGCCGACTCCCAACATCGCGGAGCTGAGGGCTGCGGGCGTCCGGCCGCGGGCGGCGCCGGTTGGAGTTCCGACCCCGGCAACTCTACCCCTGGCTGCGCGGCGCTCCAAATCCAGCGCGGCCCGCGGCCGGACGCCCGCAGCACCAGATCCGCGATGTTGGGAGTCGGCGGCGTCGCAGCGCTGGGATACCAGCGGGGAGCGGGCAATGCCTTACCGGGTCGCCGTGCGGTAAGCTCCGGAGCGCTGTGGTCGCTGACACACAACATGTCGGCGGCCACAGCGGTGCTGGGGCTGCGGGCGTCCGGCCGCGGGCCACGCTGGATTTGGAGCGCCGCGCAGCCAGGGGTAGAGTTGCCGGGGTCGGAGCTACAACCGGCGCCGCCCGCGGCCGGACGCCCGCAGCCCCAGCTGGGAGTTGGCGGCCACAGCGCTCCGGAGCTTACTGCACGGCGACCTGGTAAGGCATTGACCGCTCCCCGCCTCTCCGACCAGGTAGGGGACTAAGAATTAAAGTTTCCCCCTTCACCCCCCCCCCCCCCACACTTCACATAAAAGCACTCCAAACTAACTGACTAACATTTAAGCAATGATTTACAGATGTTTAAGTGTCTTCCCGGTCTCCGGGGAGGAGGCAGCCGCTACAGTAGTACAGACCTGGGTTGACCGTGGGTCGTTTCGGGTCAAGTTTGGCGCCAAACGCGAGCTTTGGTGTGCAGACGACATCCTGGGGAAAAATGGCCGGTTTTCGGAGTTTTTCGGTTTCCGGAACTCCGGATAAAAGGTTGTGCACCTGTACTGCAATTTTCGGGCTACCAATGTTAGATTCTATTCATCTTGTCCCGTTCCGCCCATCGGATGATTGCTTTTACCACATTAATCGCCAGAAGATCTATTTTATTTAAATGGAAAGATTCTAATCTTCTGACCACACTCCATTGGTACTCTGAAACAATATCATGTAGATTTAGAAAAAATTAGGTGACATTGTTGAACCCTTAGTTAAATTTTATAGGACTTGTGGAAAGATTTATTCAACATTTTCATACGACATAAACTGTCCCGTCTCCAACTTTTTTACCGTTATACGGTGGAACGGAATTGACGACAAACGGACTTAAATTGTTAAAACTCTTTGCAGCACAGATTCTGTTTTTTTTCCTTTACTTTAGGGGGGTTTTGTTTTTTCGTTTATTCCCTTTTTTTCTCTTTTCTTTTTATCTTTTTGCTTTTATACATATAAGTTCTCTTTTAAACACTTAACTATATTTACATAGAGACTGGGAGATCTATATTCAATGTGTATTTCGACACTGCACTCATATTTAGGTTATACCTGCCATTAATGTAACCCTGATCCCAAGTATCAATATCATTGTTATGTTTATCATTACTTTTTAGTTTTGTTTTTGCTTTTGAAAAAAACGAATAAAAAGATTTTAAAAGAAAGAAAGAATTTTACATGTTTCTATAAGATCCCCTCTCATTCTTCTAAATTCCAGTAAACACTAGTCCAGTCGACCCATTCTTTCATAATATGTCAGTCCCGCCGTCCCGGGAATTAACCTGATGAATTTACGCTGCACTCCCTCAATGTCCTTCCTCAAATTAGGAGACCAAAATTGCACACAATACTCCAGGTGCGGTCTCTCCAGTACAACTGCAGTAGGACCTCCTTGCTCCTAAACTCAAATACTCTCGCAATGAACGCCAGCATGCCATTAGCTTTCTTCACTGCCTGCTGCACCTGCATGCTTACTTTTGTTCAGAAAGGTTTGGGTACGACTCATGATGCCTTGAACATTCAACGCAAGTGGATTCCTTTACTGACCAGCAATCAGCTACATGAGCTTTAATATCCGTCGTGTTTTCCTAGAGAGGAATGCTGAAGGGAAACTAAGACTTGAATTGTTGCTCTCTTAAAACACATTTATTACAGGGTCCCGACCTGAAACGTTACCTATCCATGCTCTCGAGAGATGCACCCTGACCTGCTGAGTTACTGCAGCACTTTATGCCTTTTTTAAACACAATATAATGCCCTAGTTAAGCTGTAAATCTCTGATGAGTATGTGGCCTTGAGATAATAGTGCCACGTTGTAATTGAACATGGGCTTGGAAAAGGTAAGAGCTGGAAAGAGTGTTCTTAAAATTAGTGGTAAAATCGCCATATTAGGTTGAGAGCTTCAACTCAGCAAGGTACTGTTGTTGAAGGAGAGGAGCTGGAATGTTATTCGACTGGGCAGACTGCAAGTCAACCCTGTTGTGCAATAATGTACATAATATAAAACTGATCAGAGGTGCAGCAATCAAAAAAGCAAACACTGGATTTAAAGAGATACTAGAACCTCTTACAATATCTGGAAAGTCATTTTACCTAATCTCAGCCTGCATTTGGTCTTGTTAGGTTGCCAGCTTATATCTAATTTTTATTTTTTCTTATCCACCTGTTGCATCAACTCAATTATTCATGCATTTTCTGCACCTTTTAAATTACTTTATTTGTTTGTACTGGGTGATTTTTCAATTGTCTTGTTAAATTCTTCTCAGCAGTTTAACCACTGTAAACATCCCAGAGGTTATTTTATTCTACTGGATTTTATTTTTAATTCCTTAGTTTTCATTTCATTTTTAAGCACCATCATCCATAGATTTTACCGAGTCTGAGAAGGACTCAAGCATAAAACATGAGGCCAGATTTTTGCTAGAACATGGTTTTTCACGTTGCTAATTAGATTTTCTCTCAACCTTTTACCAAAAAGAAATCTCCTCAATGACTTGTTGATTGATTGATTGATTGATTCTTTTAATGACCACACAGCCAGGCTGGTGGAATTTGTTATGCCAATGCAGCACATAAAAAAAGAATACAAACATGACAATACTAAAGAACTTTAACATGAAAACATCCCCCCACAATGGTTCCCATTATGAGGGAAGGCACAAAGTCCAGTCCCCAACCCCAGTTCCCCCATAGTCGGGCCTATTGAGGCCTCCACAGTTGCCTCTACGGAGGCCCGATGTTCCAGGCCGTTCTTGCCGGGTGATGTTGGTCCGGCGTCGGGAGAGTCCTCTCAGCGGCTTGGGAACCCTGGAAACGGCCGCCTCCTTACTCGAGACCGTGGCTTCCGGAGCCGACAAGGCCGCGCCGAATGGAGCTCAACTGGCAATCTCATCGAGAGATCCCAGGCTCCCGATGGAAAGTTCAGCGCCGCCGCCCGCAGCCGCTCCACAGACCCGCAGCTCCGCAACGGACCCAGCTCACCGGAGTTCCAGCGCGGCGACCCAGGCAAGGCACCGCCCGCCCCGCAATGGCGCTCCAGCGCTGCACCGCCGTCCTCAGACCCGCAGCTCCGCCGATGCCGAAGCCGGTGCTGCCGATGCCGACGATGCCGAGGTTCTGGGCGGTCCCTCAGGAAACGCCGCTCCAGGCCCGCTGTTGGGCCGCGAGGACGGGTCGAGAGTGCAGCCCGGAGAAAAGCTGCATCTCCGACCAGGTAGGGACCCTGAAAATTAGTTTCCCCCTTCCCCCCCCCCACACATAAAAAAGCTAGAACTCCTAAAACAAAACACTAAACTAACTAAAAATAAGAAACAAAAGATGAAAGGACAGGACAGCTGTCCTAATCCTAATCACAGTTCCACAGTTGCAATAAAACCCAATGAGGCTGGGATCAGAAAGGTTTGCATCGTTGTATCAACTGCCCTTGTTCCAATTCTTTCAAGAGTCAGGAGAGTCAAGAGTGCTTAACATGGGTATCAGGACAGAAACAATGACATTCGTGTTTCCACAGCTTTACTACAGCTCAGTTTCAAGTAGTTTTCAGTTGGAAAAAAATGATGTCTAAAGTGGTCCAGACACATAGAATGCCATATATTTCTAAAGGTTATTGGAATGCTGGCCATTTTATTGAGAAGGCAATAGTACAAGTAGGACACGTTGAAGACTGTTGGTCGTCTAGGCAGCACACTTTGAGGCTATATATTCGAAGGAAATGTATTGTAGATTTTCAAGAAGGACATATGACCACCAAAGGTTAGATTATGGTGGAATTTATTATCAGAACTCTTTTGATCAAAGTTTTCAAAATATCAATGGGGTACTAATAGGATAGTTAACTGTAGTGGCCATTTGGCCTGTTTTACATGTCATTGATGATGGCATGTGCCTTTAAATTTTAGACTGCCCGTTATATTGTGGGTGGGATTTATGACTTGTTTTTGGGCGTGTTTGGAGCTTAGATGCTTGCGCAGAAGTTTTTAGATTAGTTGGGAGAGGCGAAGGGGAAGTTTAACCCTTCGACCATGCCGGGTCCATGCGAGATCTAAAGGAGATCATGCCAGTGTTACGGAGACACGAGGAGTTTTCTAATGCCTAAAGTAATAAGCTGGAGTTCGATGAAGATTGTAGTAATGGGTCGGAAGAGATTTGGATGTATCTTACTGTTTTCTATCAACAATAAAGCATTATAGGGTGCTAATTATCTGAAAGATATGAAAATCTGCCGCTACATTAACAATGTTCTTCCCTGGAAGAATAATTCTGGGACCAAAGATCCTAAAAGTTTGACTTGGGTCCTTTGTAGATACATGAGACTACAGATGCTGGGATCTGGAGCAACAAACCATCTGCTAGTGAAACTCAGTGGGTCGAGCAGCATCTGTGAAGGGAAAGGAATGGTTGTTGTTTTGGATAAAAAACGTTGCATTCACTTCACAAACAATATTTGGAATATCTCCTAGTTATTTCAAAAGACATTTGAAGCACTCTTCACTTTGAAAATTGTTCATTTTATATGTTTGCCAGACTTTTGTCAGCCAGAGGTTATAAGGGACTTATGGTCACAGAGAAGTCTAGTTAACCTTGTGGAACAGGCTTGAGAGACTAAATTGCATTCTCCCATTCCCATAACTTACAGTTGCTAGCCATTAATAATTTTGATAATGACGCATATGAGGCCAAGCAAACACATTGCACATTGTTCCTTCTCCATGACCTTTAAAGTTAGAAAATGAACATCTGGTAGATAGCATAGGAAGTCACATGATTTATAAATGGGCATGAAAGTGAAAGACGTTCACTGCTAGCCATCTGATGCTTAGCTTTCTTTCTTATATACAAACATTGGGAAGTCCATAATTGGCTCCAGGAAACAGTAAACTATAAATGCAGCTCTGAGACTCATAGCTCAGCAGGCACAGTGAAAGAACAGATTCTCTCATTTAATAAAGAGTTGAAGTGGAGCCAAGTATCAGTGACTTGCGTCATTCATTGTTGCCTATCTGATACAGTATTCTCATTGGGAAGATTACATTGTGCTGACTGAGTTAGCACAAACACATCACTATTGCATAGTAATCATTGTGGTCTGGAGTAGTAAATGCCACTAAATGCCTACACACAAATGAGAACCAAGCACAAAACATAAAGCATGACTTATTTTGCCTCAGGTTTATCCGGAGAGCATGACGAACATCTATTTAAATGCAAATGCAAAAACCTTACATCAACCAGTAAAGATTTGATCCACATTTTTTGGAGTTGGGGTGGAGGCAATTGTGTCTTTCTTTAATTGTAGCCAGGAAAGACATTATCACCTATTGTATCTTTCTAGAGAAACAATAAACTATAGATGCTGGTTTAAAAATAACACAAAGTGCTGGAGTAACTCGACAGGCCAGGCAGCATCTCTGGAAAACATGGATAGGTGACATTTTGGACTGGGACCCATCTTCAGACTGATTGTGGCTGGGGCAGGATTAAAAGCTGGAAGACAGGTGGGGCAGGACAGAACCTGGCAAGTGATAGGTGGATACAGGTGAAGGAGGTTTAGATCGGCCGATGTTTGGACAAACCAACCCTTGCCTATTATTGTATGTTTCTGTTCACTCAGGTACTTGCCTGGACATGTCAGATCCTTGCAACATGTTTTGTTGATCAATGTGGGAAACTAAGAAAACCCTAAAACAAAAGCAAAGCAAAGTAGCAACTGGCAGTAAAATGCAAAATGCTGGAAAATGTGCACTGGGTCAGACAACAGCAGTGGAGAGAGAAACAAGCTGAATGTGTCCAATTGTTGACTTTCTATCAGAGCTCAATAATGAACAACCATTGATTCCAAACCAGAGTTGTTTCTCACTCCAAACTGCTGCCAGATCTGACAAGTATTTCCAGCTCTTCCTGTTTTTCTTTCAAATAAAATTCAGTCACTTTTCACTTCCCTCCATGCTTTTAGTTGAATCGATTCCATTTGTTCAGAAAATGCTGGAACAGCTGTCTAATATTTCATCCAGCTCTATATTTTGCTTATGGTTTGTTTGATAAATAAATCCTTAGCAGCAAGCAGCACGCCGGTATAGCTGCTGCAAGTAATAATTTATTTTTTTCCATTGTCAGTACATATGACAATTAAATACTTTTGATGAATGGTCTTTGACTTGTGATGTTAACTCTGTTTTTCTCTCCACATGTGCTGCCTCACCAACTGAGTGCACTTTACTGTTTTTAACTGTTTCATGTGCTTCTTTAGATAGTAAAGCGTTTTATTTTTCCTTGTAATCTACAAAAAGTGGATGTGAGTGGAATGGGGAGTGAAATTAAAAACTCATTTGGCTGGATCTATGCTTGCTTCCCAGCTCAAGCTACACTTGATCTTCTGAGACAGTGTTTGCTGTCACTTGCTGGCACTTGTCCCTAGTAACTGTTCTCGGAAGGAAATACCCAGCTTCCCAGCAGAATATCTCGACATCTGCCAGTCCCAATTCTCGGGATCACTGAGTGAAAAGTGCTAGTCGGTCCGACATGGTGATGGTGAACTCCTATTCTTTTGTGAATGGAGGGAACATGTTCTTTGATGGAATTGCAAGTGTCCCAACACAAATCCCACTGCTTTGGTCCACACCAGCTCTGACCCATATAAAGCTCTCAGGATCATGGTGAGAGTCAGGGCAGTAGAATGAAATCTTGCCCATAGATGCCCTATTGCAACAGGGATTATCCCACCTGAAATGATACAAGACTGGTTAATACATTGGGCTAGATAAATTCAGCAACAAACGTATTTCTACTCAATGTTCATGCCTATACCTGCTTTCATACAGATTCACAGGACAGTCTTTTAGAAGAATCCTTCTACCTGGTAGATGCCATCCCACCCACAAGATGCAAATGACAAGGATTCCCGACCAATAATTTTCCTCCATTTTTTATTTTGAAACATTGTGTAATGGAGGAATGGTGATCATGGTCAGCTTTCTTACAGGCAAAATTGTAGAAGGTGGACGCTAATACTTTATGACCAGCCTTCTTTGGACATTAAAATCAAAGTGTTTCCTGGAATAGAATGGTGCTATTTGGAGAGCTTCTCACCAGTGAACCTTCAAGATTGCCCTTGGAAGTGAGCTTGAATTATATTCAATTCAAATAAAAATCCCCATTCACATTGGTTAAGGAGGGACTGGCTGATACATAGATTTAAAATATAAACCTTCCACCTTTTGAAGGACTACTTGAAACCTAGATCAACACCAGGCGATTATCTCTCTTTGCAATAGCTGCTGATCATAACATTATGAATGAAACATGTTCCAGCAGGTTCACAGTTTCACTTGGCATAAGCCCATATTGTGCTTGAGTCACAGATATTGGACACATAATGGTCCACAGGTTCTTACTGAGTTTGAATTCTGCTTCAATTTATGTATATTTTTAAAATATATTAAATTATCCATTTGTTTTACAAAGGACAAAATAATATAAGTGGAGGCTATAATGTAGTCTGAAGAAGGGTGCCGACCCAAAATGTCACTCATCCTTTCTCTCCAGAGATGCAGCCTGACCCACTCAGTTAGTCCAGCACTTTGTGCCTAACCTCCCCACATCTCTCTTCCCTCTTTCCTATGACCCCCCCACCGGTGCGCTCCCATTTCTCCCACTATCCCGCTCCAGCCACCTTGCTCCTTTCCCCTCCTTTCCACACTCTTCTTTGATCTCAGGGTCCTTCATTTCTCTTTTATCTCCCCTCTTTCTCCTCCCCGTCCCCTTCCACTTATATTCCTCCCTTGGGCTGTGCATTTCACTCCTCCTCTTCTCTCCTTACCTGACACCCTTCTCTCCTTATCTGACACAATTTTGGCTCCTTTTCATCTTGGGACTTTGTCCACCCATATGCAAATAAACCCCCCTCACTTATATCCACTTAATACTTGCCAGGCTTTGTCTTGTCCGTCCCCCCCCCCCCCCCCCCCCCCTCACCTTGACCCAAAACATAATCTGTCTTTCACTCCACAGATGCGGCCTAACCTACTGAGTTCCTCCAGCACATTGTGTTTTGTTCAAGATTTCAGCATCTGCACTTCTTTGTGTCTATTCTCAAGCTCACCTCAATTTATTTGGTATTAATAAGAGGAGGAGGAGGAGGACAAGTTGGAGAGGGGACCTCTAAGACCCCATTCTTGTGTACTTCTGGGAAATAGTTATGCGTACCATGCAGAAGATTCACATGTATATCTTTTGGCTACTGAATGGTTATGAGCAGTGGAAAATAATTAAAATGAATGGTTAATTTAATACTCACAACTATTGCAGTATTATATTTAACACCTCTAGTATTTTGGGGGAAATGTAGATGCAGTAGGTGCTGGATTTCACTTGTTTAACTGGAACAGTAAGTGGTTCTTGAAGAGAAGCAAGGGTGAACATTTGAGTTGCTTAGCGATGATGTTTCATTGTTTGTTGAGTGGTATAATATCTTAATCCCGCTCTCAGGTCTTGAAAGCTTTATTTTTTTAAACCAAATACTTTTTTTAAACAAACAAAAAATCTATCATGTGACATTTTACCAGTAAAATTTAGTAAATAAGAAAGAAGGTTTCTTGGTTTCATCAAAGAAAATATCATGCACAATGGTGTATCACAATTCAGTCCACTTATTCTGTGTGGGATGAGTCTATAAGACTTGCCT
This sequence comes from Amblyraja radiata, assembly GCF_010909765.2. Classification (NCBI taxonomy): domain Eukaryota; kingdom Metazoa; phylum Chordata; class Chondrichthyes; order Rajiformes; family Rajidae; genus Amblyraja; species Amblyraja radiata. Next base: position 76,461,118 of record NC_045956.1, read on the forward strand.
TTGGCTCCAGATGTTCGCCGAGCCAAACCCAATCTGGGTAGCCTACAGCCTCAAAGCAGCTGCTTTCTTTGGCAAGATAGCCTTCGGTTTGGGTGCTGGAGTTTGTAAAAAATATTCAGGCAATGCTGAAAATTGATGCTGCACAAACCGCTCCTTGTCTCATTAACGAAGTTAAGCACGCTACCCATCAATTGAACCACCCTCCGCTCTTGCTCAGTTGGGTGCAACTCTTGTTTTTTGCAGCAGACCTCTTCATTATTGTTGATGTTTATTCCATGTGAGCTCTTTACAATCCCTGAACTCGCAACAAAAGAGCTTTCAGTCTGTGTTGGAAGCATGCAATAGTTACTAACAATTGTCTCTTTAACTTATGTCTATCAAGGAAAAGTTAGCCCTTGTATCGTGAATAGGATTGGTTCAAGATCTTTGGAAATCCTTTTCACAAGCTGGCCTGTGCCCCTAACCCATTCCCTACATCAACACCACCCTCTATCCCACATAAACATTGGTAATAATCACCATTAGGACTACATTTTATCCAACTATAATGTATCCATCTGAAAATGTAAGAAACGTATATACTGAATTCTTTGCTCCTTGGGGGACAACGGCTAATAAGGCAGCAGCTTTCAATACTTTTCACTCAGGCCCCACTTATCTCATTCGTGTAACGACCTGCATCCTGGTGAGACACCAGCTCATCCTTATCTTTATGGGATCATTGGGACTATCTCTGAGATTCTACCTCCTTAATTGATCATATTTAGAGCTCAGACATTCCTGAAACCTAGTTTTAGCAAATGCAACTCTTGCTTTCTGCAGCAGACCTCTGCTAAATGCCTCTGCCAAATCCAATTTATTCCAATTTTGCGTGACAAAACACACAAGCTTTTAGCACGCCAGTTGAGAAAAGTTGAAAAGGACCAGACTAATCTAATAATCAAATCAGATAAAGGTGAATTGTTGACACTTCCAAAAGACATTAACAAAAGATTTCCCCAATTTTATCAAAACTTATATACATCCAAAACATCAACAGAAATGAGAAAAATTACAAACGTAATTAATAACTTAATAACTGTAATCTTCCGACATTTAATCCGGTGGAACAAGAGGAATTAGGAGCACAGATTTCAATTAAAGAAATAGAAGAGACAATCAATTCATTGAAAAACGGTAAAACACCAGGACCAGACGGATTTAGTAACGAATTTTACAAAAGATTTTACGAGGTAAGTTCCCCGCGTTTACACAACCTTTATATATATGCATTTAAAGAACAGACATTACCACAAACCCTAGCTGAATCAACTATTACACTTATACCCAAAAAAGATAAATATCTGGAAGACCCTGGATCATACAGAGCAATCACCCTGTTAAATACATCAGAAAATATTAGCTAAAACTCTGGCAAGAAGATTAAGTAAATACGTTAATAAATGAATACACTCGGATCAAACTGCGTTTATACCCAAAAGACACTCGTTTAACAATTTGAGGCCTGTTTAACATAATGTACTCACACAGAACGATAAATGAAGACTTAGCAATTATTTCATTAGATTCAGAAAAAGCATTTGATCAAGTAGAATGGAAATATATTTTTACAGTACTGCAAAAATTCCAGTTGGGAGAAAATGTTATCTCATGGATAAAACTATTATATGATAAGCCGACTGCCAGAATACTGACTAACCATATACTCTCTCCTAAATGTCAGCTATCCGGGGGCAATAGACAGGGATGTGCATTATCACCCCTGTTATTTGCCCTTGCGATTGAACCTCTAGCGGAAAGTATAAGAGTACATCCGAACATTCGCGGCTATAATACTAAATACTCCAGTAATAAGATATCATTATATGCAGATGATGTATTATTATATATCACCAATTCCCAAGTTAGCATTCCAAGTATATTAAATCTTATAGAGGAATTCGGATCCTTTTCAGGATTTAGAATAAACTGGAACCAAAGTGAAATGATGTCAATAAAACCTCAAGAGCTGACACACCTCCTAAAATTCCCTTTCAGAATTGCTACGGAAAAATTCAAATATCTGGGTGTTCAGGTAACCAGAAAATATACTTCTCTATTTAACGCAAACTTTCCTCCTTTAGTTACAAAATTAAATGCTCTTATTCAATTTTGGAAAACACTTCCGATGTTTCTAATAGGTAGAATAAATGTCATAAAGATGATCTTCCTCCCACAAATCCTGTACTTATTCCAATCAATACCGATATATCTTCCTAAAATGTTTTTCAAAAAACTTGATTCTCTGATTACAAACTTTATTTGGGATTATAAAACACATAGAATTCATAAACGCCACATAAACATAAACCCAAAGAAACTGGTGGATTGGCTCTCCCCAACTTCTTATACTATTATTGGGCAACGAATATTAAAAATGTAATTTATTGGTTGGACAATACAGGTCAACAGGTAAATTGGTTAATAATGGAGAGAGAGGATTTTAATATAACAAAAGATGAAACATACAAATTAGCCAGAAAAAGCAGCCTACCAGAGGACTGGGAGAAATTCAGAGTCCAGCAGAGAAGGACAAAGGGTTTAATTAGGAAAGGGAAAATAGATTATGAAAGAAAACTGGCAGGGAACATAAAAACTGACTGCAAAGGTTTTTATAGATATGTGAAGAGAAAAAGGTTAGTTAAAACAAATGTAGGTCCCTTGCAGTCAGAAACAGGTGAATTGATCATGGGGAACAAAGACATGGCAGACCAATTGAAAAACTACTTTGGTTCTGTCTTCACTAAGGAAGACATAAATAATCTGCCGGAAATAGCAGGGGACCGGGGGTCAAATGAGATGGAGGAACTGAGTGAAATCCAGGTTAGCCGGGAAGTGGTGTTAGGTAAATTGAATGGATTAAAGACCGATAAATCCCCAGGGCCAGATAGGCTGCATCCCAGAGTACTTAAGGAAGTAGCCCCGGAAATGGTGGATGCATTAGTGATCATTTTTCAAAACTCTTTAGATTCTGGAGTAGGATTGAAGGGTAGCTAATGTAACCCCACTTTTTAAAAAGGGAGGGAGAGAGAAAACGGGGAATTACAGACCAGTTAGTCTAACATCGGTAGTGGGGAAACTGCTAGAGTCAGTTATTAAAGATGGGATAGCAGCACATTTGGAAAGTGGTGAAATCATTGGACAAAGTCAGCATGGATTTGTGAAAGGTAAATCATGTCTGACGAATCTTATAGAATTTTTCGAGGATGTAACTAGTAGAGTGGATAAGGGAGAACCAGTGGATGTGTTGTATCTGGACTTTCAGAAGGCTTTCGACAAGGTCCCACATAAGAGATTAGTATACAAACTTAAAGCACATGGTATTGGGGGTTCAGTATTGATGTGGATAGAGAACTGGCTGGCAGACAGGAAGCAAAGAGTAGGAGTAAACGGGTCCTTTTCAGAATGGCAGGCAGTGAGTAGTGGGGTACCGCAAGGCTCAGTGCTGGGACCCCAGCTATTTACAATATATATTAATGATTTGGACGAGGGAATTGAATGCAACTTCTCCAAGTTTGCGGATGACACGAAGCTGGGGGGCAGTGTTAGCTGTGAGGAGGATGCTAGGAGGCTGCAAGGTGACTTGGATAGGCTGGGTGAGTGGGCAAATGCATGGCAGATGCAGTATAATGTGGATAAATGTGAGGTTATCCACTCTGGTGGCAAAAATAGGAAAGTAGACTATTATCTAAATAGTGGCCGATTAGGAAAAGTGGAGATGCAACGAAACCTGGGTGTCATGGTACACCAGTCATTGAAAGTAGGCATGCAGGTGCAGCAGGCAGTGAAGAAAGCGAATGGTATGTTAGCATTCATAGCAAAAGGATTTGAGTATAGGAGCAGGGAGATTCTACTGCAGTTGTACAGGGTCTTGGTGAGACCACACCTGGAGTATTGCGTACAGTTTTGGTCTCCTAATCTGAGGAAAGACATTCTTGCCATAGAGGGAGTACAGAGAAGGTTCACCAGACTGATTCCTGGGATGTCAGGACTTTCATATGAAGAAAGACTGGATAGACTCGGTTTGTACTCGCTAGAATTTAGAAGATTGAGGGGGGATCTTATAGAAACTTACAAAATTCTTAAGGGGTTGGACAGGCTAGATGCAGGAAGATTGTTCCCGATGTTGGGGAAGTTCAGAACAAGGGGTCACAGTTTAAGGATAAGGTGGAAATCTTTTAGGACCGAGATGAGAAAAACATTTTTCACACAGAGAGTGGTGAATCTCTGGAATTCTCTGCCACAGAAGGTAGTTGAGGCCAGTTCATTGGCTATATTTAAGAGGGAGTTAGATGTGGCCCTTGTGGCTAAAGGGGTCAGGGGGCATGGAGAGAAGGCAGGTACAGGATACTGAGTTGGATGATCAGCCATGATCATATTGAATGGTGGTGCAGGCTCGAAGGGCTGAATGGCCTACTCCTGCACCTAATTTCTATGTTTCTATGTTTCTATTAGAAGAGCTTGGGAAGACGAACTTGGCCTAAAAATTCTAAAAGACAGATGGGAGGAAAACCTTCTATATATACACAATTGCTCGATTAACGTTAGACATTTGTTAATTCAATTTAAAATACTGCACAGACTCTACTATTCAAAGTCTAAACTGAATAGGATCTTTCCAAATGTATCTACTATTTGTGATAAATGTCTTCTTCAGGAAGCAACTATAACCCATTCCTTTGCCTCTTGTATAAAGTCACATAATTTTTGGAGAGGAATTTTTGAAAAATTTTCAAAAACACTAAAAACAAAATTGGATCCCGATACGGAATTGATTATTCTAGGTACGACAGAAGCCTGCTCTGAGCTATCACTATTTCAAATACGTTTCCTTAATTATGGCCTGATAACGGCAAAAAAACTAATACTCAAATTTTGGACACATACATCGGTTCCTACCCTTAAGATGTGGATTACAAACACATCTGAGACGCTACATCTTGAAAATATTAGACTTGTCTTAGCATAAAAACCAGATCATGTTTCGAAGACATGGACAGCATTCATTGATTTATTACAAGGATAGTATGGTACAACACAACTTTGGAGTTAAATCTAATTACGGGTTGGGTGAGATGGGTGGGGGGAGGGATGCGAGGCAGGTATATCACCACTTTTTTCTTTCTTTCTCTTTTTGTCTTTTTATTTTTCTTATTTTTTCTATTCCTTTCTTCTTTCTTTCATTTATTCACTCTTTGGCTACATCACTTTGGTAGTCTAGGGGTTCTATCTTTGCCCATTTCACTTTTTCTCTTTCTTGCTTTTTCTCCTTTCTTTTCCTCTAACTATAGCTAAAAGTTAAAAGTGAAGCTGTACAATAACTGTATTATTTCATATGCCGTTGGTAATAGTTTTGTACATTTGCTTCTAATAAATAAAAATAAAAATAAATAATTTAGTAAGGACAGCAAAGACAAGCCAAGGAATTATAGGCCAGTGAGCATGACATAAGTGGTGGAAGTTTGTGGAAGGGGATGTACCAGCATTTCGATAAGTATGGACTGATCGGGATCGTCAGCTTAGCTTTGTGTGTGGGAAATCATGTCCCACAAATCTGAATTGAAGAGGTCACCAAAAGGATTGAAGAAGTCAGGGCAGTGAACGTTATCTATATGGGCTTTCGCAAGGCCTTTGACAAGGTCCCTTATAGTAAGATAGACCAGAAGGTTAGAACGCATGGATCCCAGGTGAGTTAGGCAATTGGATTTAAAATTGGCTTTGGGGAAGCAGTCAAAGGATAGTTGTGGAGGGTTGTTTCTCTGATTGGAGCCTGTTTCCGTGCTGCAGCTCCATGTGCTTATGAAGCTATATCAGGACATGGTAAAATGTAGAACAAAAATTACCTTATTTTCTGCAAAATACAAAGTGCTAGAGAAACTCAGTGGGTCAGGCAGCATCTGTGGAGGGAATGGACAGATGACCTTTTGGGCTAGGTCCTTTTCTCAGACTGATTGTAATAGGGAGGAGAAAGCTGGAAAAGAGAGGTCTCGTAAGTGATAAGGAGAGAGGGGAGATAAAAAGTAAAATAGAGGATTCAGGGAGATTTGTGTACACAGGCGGGGAATTGAGCAGGGTGACCGGGGGGTGGGAGGTATGAGCAAAATGTATGCACATCGGTGTGGTAAATGGCCATGGGATAAAGAAGGGCATAGAGGAATATTACTTGAAATTGAAGAATTCAAAGTAAACTACCCAAGCAAAATATATGCTGATGCTCCAGTTTGCTTGTGGCCTCATTCTGGCAATGGAGGAGGCCCAGGACAGGAGGTCAGTATGGAAATGGAAAGGAAAGTTAAAATGGTTATTAATGATTTGATACAATGATATGATACCATTTATTTGTTGTCATTTGAACCTCATTGAGGTTCAAACAAAATTTGGTTTCTGCAGGCATACAAACAAGTAGAAGAACCAAGACACAACACAATTTACACAAACATCCATCCCAGCGAATCTCCTCCTCACTGTGATGGAAGGCAAAGTCTTATCTCTCCCCTGCACTCCCCATTCTCCTCCCGGTGTCAAAGTCAAAGCCCCCGGCGGACGATGGTAAATATGTCCCGCGGCCATTAAAGCCGCGCCGGGCTATGTAAGGCCCTGCTCCGGGTCTTGGTGTTGGAGCCCCCCGGCGGGCGCTAGCAAGTCCCGCGGCCATTTAAAGCCGCGCCGGGTGATGTAAGGCCCCGCTCCAGGTCATCCTCAACCCCGCAACTCGGGCGGGAGAAGTCGCCGTTGCGGAAGCCCCGAAAAGCGGTCTCCCACCAGGGATCCGCGAGCTCCCGGTGCTACCGTCCACCGGGCCGGCGGCTGGAGCCTCCAAATCTCCGGGGTCGGGCCGCAGCAGCGCGCCACCACAGCTCCTCCCGCTCCGAACTTGGCCAGCTCCGCGATGGTAAGTAATCCGCAGGCTCCGCGACTGGAAGATCCAGCAGATTTTGGGGGACAGAGCGCGTATTCAGTGAAATGGTCGCCTGGTCTATGCTTGATCTTACCAATGTAAAGGAAGCCACATTGGGAGCACCAAATGAGATGCTTGTGAACCTCTGTCTCATCAGGTAGGGCTGCTGGAGTCCCTGGATGGAAGCGAGAAAGGAGATAGGTTTAGGTTTAGGCTTATTATTGCCACAAGTACCAAGTACAGTGAAAAGCTTTGCTTTGCATATAATCCAATCAAATCAGGTAATACTATACATAAATACAATCAAGCAAAACTCAAATACAATAAGTAGAGAGAAGGGAAAGAATATAATTCTCAGATGTAGGGACAGGTGTCACAACTCCTGTGGTTGCAGGGGAATGTTCCTGGGAAGGGGACGGATTAAGTGGGGAAGGGAGGATTTGACATGGGAGTGCACTCTATGAAAAGCAAAAGGGGTGGGAAAAGGAAGATGTGACTGGTAATGAGGTAATGTTGAATGTGGTGCAAATGTTGGGAAATATTGCATTGGATGTGACAGCTTGTGGGGTGAAAGTTGAGAACAAGGTGAGCTCTATCCTTGTTCAATCTGCGGGGGGAAAGGGAGTGAGAGCAGAACACAACACAACGTTGCGGGACACAACGGAAACATAGGTGAGAGATCCAACCAGAACAACTGGGGTGAAAACACGTTTACTGAAAAAGGAGGACATCTTGAATGTTCTAGAGACAGAAAATTTTAAAAGAGGCAGTGGTGTAGTCAAAATAATCATGGGAGTCTGTGCGTTTGTAGTAGATGTCGGTACACAGTTTGTACCCTGTGATGAAACATAGAAAATAGGTGCAGGAGGAGGCCATTCGGCCCTTCGAGCCAGCACCACCATTCATTGTGATGGACACAGAGAGATCGAGAAAGGCGAGAAAGATATCAAAGATAGTGCAGGTGAATTTGAGGCCAGGATAGAAAGTTAGTAAGAAAGTTGATTAAATCAATTAATGCTGCATGGGTGCAGAGGCAGCCCTGATGCAGTCATCAATGTAGTGGAGAAAATGTTGGGGAATGGTGCCGGAGTATGAGTGTTAAACATTATCATTAAAAAGACAGACATCGCTGGGGTCTCAGTGACTGTCCCATGGCTACATTTTTAATTAAAAAAAAAAAAATAGGAGGAGTCAAAAGAGAAGTTGTTAAGGGTGAGATTGAGAACAGTCATGAAAAGGAAATCAAATTTGGCATTTTACTATTCTGTAGCTTGAAGACAAGATAAATGTGTGTGTTTATACAAGGGTACGTGTATCAATGCTGGGGAAAATAATACTTCACTATTCATTTTTTACATTTGCACCAGATGATAAGTGATAAGTGACTAATGACAAGTAAAGGGGTTGAAACATTCTTGGAATACCAGAGCTAGTTGTGTAATTCAACAGCGAATGACCACACTACCTTCAAAAATGTGAGAGACATTCTTGAGAGAAAGCAGTACGTGTGGGGAGCAGAATTGAGATGAAGGTAAGTAAGCAAAGGGAATTCCTATGCCATGTAACGTCCTAGCTCAAAGATCAATGACAACCCCCACACACTATCCCTACCACTAAAGCCATCCTGGTGATTAATGTCTTAAAATTCCTAAACACAATAACAAGATAAGTAAAAATGCACTCCTCCCAAAGAATTACTGCATGTTACATCTATGTAATGACTTTATCAATCAATTAATCAATCAATCAATCAACCTTTATTGTCATCTTGCAAGCAACAGTTGTACAGTGCAAAATGAAAAGACGTTTCCCAGGGAATAGCAGAGCATCGCATATGAAATTTAAAACATTTCACACATAATACTAAAAACAATCCAGTCCCTGATGGAACAGTATAAATAGTTAAAAGCAGGTAAAACACAACGTTAAAATACAATAAACCAATCATAAAATGTCCGGGGCAGCTGATTTGAGTGGCCAGTGCCAGTTATTAAAGTGGCCAGTGCCAGTTATTAAAGTGTCCGTGCCAGCCGCAGAATCAAGTGACTGTGAGTACAGAGTGACTGTTTAGCAGCCTCACAGCCTGTGGTAGGAAGCTGTTTAGCAGTCTTGTAGTCCGGGCTTTGATGCTTCGATATCTCTTGCCTGATGGCAGGAGATCCAGGTGCATGTGGAGGGGGTGCAGTTTGTCCTTAGCAATTCTCTGAGCTTTTTACAGACAGCGGCTCTGGAACAGTTCTTGTACCGAGGGTAGGGAGACGCCAATGATCCTCTCTGCTCCCCTCACTACCCTCTGCAGAGCCTTCCTGTCCGAGCAGTTGCAGGTGGAGTACCACGTATTTATGCAGTACGTGAGTACAGACTCCACCGTACCCCTGTAGAAAGTCCTAAGGATGTTGGTGGGGAGTGAGGCCTGTTTTAGTTTCCTCAGGAAGTGCAGTCGCTGATGGGCCCGTTTGACGGTCCCAGTGGTGTTCCTGGACCAGGTGAGGCTGTCTGTAATTTGCACACCGAGGAACTTTATGCTCTCCACTCTCTCCACTGTAGTGCCACTGATGTTGAGCGGTGTATGCTTTGGCTGCGCCCTCCTGAAGTCGACAACCATCTCCTTCGTTTTGTCGACATTTAATTCTAGATTGTTTTTGCCGCACCAGTCCACTAGTTGTTTTACTTCCTCCCTGTACATTGATTCGTCATCTCCGCTGATGAGTCCCACCACTGTTGTGTCATCCGCGAATTTTATGATCTTATTGTCCCTAAATCTGGCAGCACAGTCATGTGTGAGCAATGTGAACAACAGCGGGCTGAGCACACAGCCTTGAGGGGAGCCGGTGCTCAGCGTGATCGAGCCTGAAGTGTTCTTGCCAACACGGACTGACTGCGGTCTCTCTGTCAGAAAGTCCAAGATCCACTTTAAAGTAAAGTGCCACAAGGCACTTGGCAGAAGTGTAAAGGAAACAACAATGAGATTTCAGACAATGAAACCCTTGGGCAAAGGGTTGATTGATAATGAGGGCTTTGGGGATGCCACATTAGTGCAAGTGACCCAAGCCAACGTTAGAGCAAGCAAGAGACGAGTCATAGAGTGATACAGTGTTGAAGGAAATGAAGAAGGGGGAGGGAAGTGGGGTGTGTGGCGGGGGGGGGGATGGGGGAGGGTTGTGGGATGGGAGGGGAGAGGGGCGGGAGGGGTGTGGGAGGGGGTAGGATGTGGAAGGGGGAGGGGAGGAGGGGGGTGTGAGGGGGAGGATGTGTGTGGGCAGGGAGGTGTAGGAGGGGGGAGATGGGGTGTGGGGTGGGATTGGTGTATGTGCAGAATGTACAAAACATTGAGGTGGGACAAGGTTATTATCGTGAGGATGTGACCAAAAAGGTTTATTCCTTCAGTTGGTCCACTCACTACTTACCACAGGCCCAGTCAGCTAGGAATGAGCCAGTGCTATCAGGACGTTGGTGATGGACAGTGAAGTCCACATTCTGTGTTCTTGCTACTTTCAGTGCATCTCCATGTTCATCAAAGAGGAGCAGTGGGAGCCACTTTTCTTGGTCCAAATTCAGTGTCCAGGTGAGTGCCATGTGATCCACCTGGTCGCATTCTTTCTCTGTTTGAAAGTAGCGGTTATGGTAAACTGAATGATTAGGTAGACCACTTCAGAGTCATTTACCAGCCACCCACATGCACCAATGGACTTTCTTCCAACTTGTGTGGTCCTATAAATGTATAGGTTGCAGAGACTGGTGCCATGTATGTTACTCCCTAGTTCACAAATGGAAAAAGAAAAAATCAGCAACTTCAACCAGTCAGCCAAACAGGAAAAACTTTTACAGCCATTAAATCAAGATAAAATTAATTGTTACTAAGGAAAAAATGTTAATAAGTAACAGGCAGCATGTATTTGTTAAAAGGAATTGTATTTGACTAACTTTGATGAAGTACTTGAGAGGGTTGCTTTTGTGTTAAAGTCTGGAATGAAATGACAGAAAAGTGGCAGTGTGGATATGAAATTGACTAAGGGTCAACAAACATAAAGTAGTAGTGAATAGTTCCTTTCAGATTTGAAAAGTATCCCAATGCTATTTCCAATGTCAGTGGAATTAATTTTGGAAACAAGGGTATTGATAATACCATACTGATCTCACAGTACACCTCTAACTTTCAAAGAAGAATTGGATAAATACTCACCCGATGGTTAAATTTACTGGATCATTCTGTGATTCAGCGAAGAAACAAGAAAAACCAAGAAAAAGAGTTACGAGTGTTTTATGGTCACAAGACCCAAAACGGAACTGAAATTCTTGCGAGTCTTCTGTAAGCACCATAATAAACATAAAAGTTCAGTGTATACACACACACACATGTATGTGTATGTATATATATATATATATATATATATATATATATATATATATATATATATATGTGTGTGTGTATATATGTATATATATGTATGTTTATATATATATATATGCACATATATATATATGTGTGTATATATGAATATATATATATATATATACACATGTGTGTGTATATGTATGTATATATGTATACATGTGTGTATATGTATACGTGTGTGTGTGTGTGTGCGCGCACGCGCTTATAACGCATTGAGCTCATCTCAGAGTGGTGCTTCACTGTTGCTTGAGCGGCCCCCTGATTTTGCGTTGTAGTAGTGATGGCATACAAGCCCCACCACAGGTGTCGAACATACATCTTATCCTCCAATTTAGGGCGAAAACTTTACTGCATGTCATGTTGTTAGTTGCAAGCGGAGCACAAAGGCAAAATCCTTGGATGTGTACAAACTTGGCCAATGAACTTAATTAATTAATTCAAGTCCTTGATGGCCTTATCAAGGTTGTTTCTGGACTTCTTATATCACTACATCGCCAGACTTGAATGTCCGAGATCTGGTCCTCAGAAGATTGCAACCTCTTGATTCCTCAAAGGCATCTGGTTGAGGAACACTCGGATGTTTTTTGTTAAAACACATTCCTCCACACGTTCCCTTACAAAATCGGTAACAACTGTGGCATATTCATTTAGGTCCGTTGCCGAGTCCTTGAAAATCACCCAATCTACCGATTCCGAGCAGTCCCAGAATCGTTCCTCTGCCTCCCCAGACCACTCCTCTGTGCTGTCCTCACCACTGGGAGATGCACTCTTCAGTTGCTGCCTATATCCAGGACGAATGAGCACAGCTGAGTGGTCCAATTTCCCAAAGTGAGGGTGGAGGATGGAACGATAGGTATCTCTGATGGAGGTATAGCAGTGGTCGAGGGTGTTTGATCCTCTGGTGCTGCATAACACGCAAGTAAGATAGTACAGAGATTTTAGTAACATTACTATTGGAAGATGATCAAAGTCCTCGTTTGACAAGTGATGTCAAGAAAGGAGTTCAATAATGAGTGAGATTCCACACTTCTAACAACGCAAGTACCTCATTTTCTTAAGGCCACTATTCCATGTGGACATGAAAGGATGCCAAAGATGCTCGATCACATTCATAGTTAATTTGTCTAATTTTAGCTTAGCAATAAAGGTTGTGCTAATAACCATTGTAAAAACACAACATTGAAGTGAAACTTTTTTTTTGTTGCACATACTGATTTTAAAAATCCATTATTATATTGTTTTAAACTAATGTTATTCAATTACTAATTTGTGTGTTCCTTTACCTGCTAGGATATAAATGCATTTAAAGCTATATTTATTGGTGTTTTATTTAAGTTAAATATAATGACTTTTAGACACTTACATTTACTGAATATTGCATCCCACCCCCAAAAATGGGGCAGGTTTATTTTGTTTTAAGTGCTGTTCTGTTGAATCTGATTAAGTTTAAGTTGAAACAATGATATAACCATTTGAATCTCAGTCTCAGCCTCTTGTCCACAAATGGAACAAGCACCCAGATAACATCATAGTTCTGGCATTGTGCTACCTCATTACAGCACAACCCAAATTATATGGTTTTCAATGCCACTCAACTGTACGTGTCTTCATCATATTTTAATACATTAAATACAAACATTGCAGACAGTAAGCTAATTACAGAACTTAAAAATAACCTCAATTATTGACATTTTACATTTTAGGATTAGGATACATTTGAATAGTGTCAGGATACACAAACATGCTCAGAGTACTGGCATGTTTTTGGTATACATAGATATATCTATGAATATAATTAATGTTAGCATATATATACTTCACAATTGTAGTCACGTTGCTGGTGTGTGTGTGTAAATAACTACTCAATTAGCTGCAGTCAGAATGCTATTAAAACTTTGGTCACTGTTCGAATAAACAAATTTACTTGGAGTACAGAAGGTAGACAAAAATGCTGGAGAAACTCAGCGGATGAGGCAGCATCTATGGAGCGAAGGAAATTGGCAACGTTTCGGGTCGAGACCCGAAATGTTGCCTATTTCCTTCTGGAACTGCAGATGCTGGTTGCGGCCCCAGCACCGAGCCTTGCGTCACTCCACTCACCACTGCCTGCCATTCTTACAGGGACCAGTTTTTTCCTACACTTTTGATTCCTGTCTGCCAACAAATTCTCTATCCATGTCAACAATACCCTACCTCCAATATATATGTTCTAATTTTGCCCACTAATCTCCTGTGTGGGACCTTATCAAAGGCTTTCTGAAAATCCAGATACATTACATCCACTGGCTCTCCTTCATCCATTTTATTTGTCACATTCTCAAAAAATTCCAGAAGATTAGTCAAGCAGGATTTCCCCTTCATAAATCTATGCTGACTTGGACCAACCCTTTAACTGCTATCCAAATGAGCCGTTATTACTTCTTTAATAATTGACTCCAGCATCTTCCCCACCACCGGTCAGGCTAATTGGTCTATAATTCTGTTTTCTCTCTCGCTCCTTTCTTGAAAAGTGGGATAACATTAGCTATCCTCCAATCCACAGGAACTGATCCTGAATCTATGGAACATTGGAAAATGATCATCAATGCGTCCACGATTTATAGAGCCAATCCTCCTGGGATGCAGACCATCAGGCTCTGGGGATTTATCAGGCTTCAGTCCAATCAGTCTACCCTATACTGTTTCTCACCTAATGCAAATTTCTTTCAGTTCCTCTGTCTCCTTAGACCCTCTGTCCTCTAGTACATCTGGGAGATTATTTGTGTCTTCCTTAGTGTAGACAGAACCAAAGCACCTGTTCAACTCTTCTGCCATTTCCTTGTTCCCCATAATAATTTCACCTTTTCCTGCCTTCAAGGGACCCACATACCTTTTCCTGCCTTCAAGGGAACCACATTTGTCTTTACTATTCTTTTTCACTTAACATAGCTAAAGAAGCTTTTACTATCCTTCTTTATATTCTTGGCCAGCTTACCCTCATATTTCCTCTTTTCACCCCGTATTGCCCTTTTTGTTACCATCTGCTGTTTTTTGAAAGTTTCCCAATCTTTCTTCCTGCTGCTCTTTTCTATGTTATATACTTTTCCTTTTAGTTTTATTCCATCCCTAACTTCCCTTGTCAGCCACGGTTGCCTCTTACTCCCCTTAGAATCTTTCTTCCTCTTTTGAATGAAATTATCCTGTATCTTCTGGATTATGCCCAGAAATTCCTGCCATTGCTGTTCCACCGTCATTCCTGCTAGGATCCTTTTCCAGTCGACCTTGGCCAGCTCCTCTCTCATGCCTTCTAGTCCCCTTTGTTCAACTGACCCTTGTTCAACAGCCCCTTGGCTGCAACCTTTCCCCCCATCGACGAACTGTACACTGCAAGGGCCAGGAAGCGAGTGGGTAAGATCATCTCTGACCCCTCTCACCCTGGCGACAAACTTTGAAGCACTTCCTTTTGCAAGGCGACTCCGGACTGTCAAAGCCACCACAGCCAGATATAAAAAAGGCTTTTTTTCCACGAGCAGTAGCTCTACTCAATAACTAAAAGTCTGTAGCCTCCTTTTGCTCTGGTACTTTATTTCATTCTACACATGTTTAAATTATGTTTTATTCTTAATTGTTTACTTTATATTGTGTTGTTACTTGCGAGCAAAGCACCAAGACAAATTCCTTGCATGTATACATACTTAGCTAATAAAATGTATCCAATTCATTTCAATGATGCTGCCGGACCTGCTGAGGCACTCCAGATTTTTGTGTCTATCTTCTGAAAATGCTTTAATGTTGAGGTAATGTGGATAGTTGTGGATAAGTGGTGTGCATGCCATTTGAACAGATAGAATGTCATCTTGGATGACTCAGAGTCTACTTTTATCTATGAACACTCAATTATGTTTGCTCAATTAAAATGCCATGATAAAACTATAAAAGGTTATTGTTGACAGAAGGACAGAAAAATGATTGAAGTGGGGAAGAGCTCAGGAGATGGGAGATGATGGGATTGGAGTTGAAAAGAAAGGATACAATATTGCAACGGGATGCTAAAATGTTTTACTTTTCATCATAGAGCCTACATTAGTGTCTTGGTCCCTGCGTGCATTCCAATCCCGCAATCACCAATCACCCAATGAATCCCCAAATTTGATTTGAACAAACACTGACACCCCAGGTTAAACTTTATATCAATAAACTATCAGCACCGATTTCTAAATGCAAGTATGACCACTGGAACCCCACTGGAAGCTGCACGAAGGACAGGCCAAAGATTGATGGAGAAAGTTGTAGACTGGTATGGGTGTATATTAGAAAGCTCCATTACATATCTCAGGGGTTACTGGTTCTCATGTAGTGACTACTTCCCAATCCATGATTTTACCATTTTCTTCCTCAATCTACATTCACTTTCTCTGCTCAACCTACCTCTCCCAGGCCAGTGAGCTGCTTTCTCAGGAAAACAGCCAAGAATTTATGATCTTCTAACATATCAGGAAAGCTGGGATTCCTATCTCCAGCATGTTGTAGAATTTGTTATAGGCCGAATATGAATTGAACATGACATCTAATCATGACAGATGTGAACAGGGCACACACCATCAGTCTTTAAAATGGGGGGCAAGTGGAGGAGGAATAAAAGTATAATTGTCACAACTGAATATATGTAATAACCAAGAGTACAATTAAGGTAGCAATCCTTGACCTTAAAAATGGGAAAGGAAACTCTCCCTGCAGCATGAAATATGCTGCAAGGAAAAAATCACAGATTTTGGATCAGAACAGTGTGCATGCTCCCCCATAATTACATTGCTGACATTTGCAATCAAGGCACCAGATGTGGTGGAAAACAAGAGGGATCTTTACATAGATTAAAACAATAAATGAAAATGTCTGTAATTTAAAATCCCATTTCACAATTTATTATATTTTAATTTAATAATGAATGCAATGATTCTTATGATTGTTCCATGGTCTAAACTTGACTTTGGAGATAAAACTTAATAAAATATTTAAAGAAAATTAGTTTGTTTCAAAACACAATAGGTTTCTGAATAAATTAAATTGTTAAAACACAATCGTAATGAATACAAGTAAATATTGTATATAAGATATTCTGAATTATTTAGATTTGGCTGTATTTCAGTTTTTATTTTTGTCATCTTCCTCACTTATTGCAAACAAATTATCAGAGCTCAAGTGCATAAATCTTTGCATTAGATGGGGGGATTTAAGGAGAGCAGAAAATGATGTTTTTCTACTAACAGTAGGAGATGATTTTTGTCTACTGATGTCCTTTGCTGAAAATGTACTGTTTATCTGTGCAGGCTTTGCTTGCTTACATTCAGGAGCACCCAACATGTAGAAAACATCTGCAGAAGCATCACAATTCAGGTACTGCCAGGGTTTTTTGCCACTATGGTCCCTTATATTAAAATTTGCATGATATTTGTTAACTAAGTATTTAATGACTTTTAGTTGTCCATACATTGTGGCTATGTGCAGAGGAGTGTACCCACATGTAGATTTAATGTCCACATTTAATTTTGTTCTCTGTTTCCTTGCACAACCAAAGAATTTACTGAGTGCATGGTAGTTGCCATGCTTTGCTATCCAGTGAAGTACTGTATATCCAGAAATAAAATCCTTTTTCATGCCAATGCTGGGGTCCTCGGAGAACAAGGCGCAGGCCTCTTCAAACATACCCGCAGATGTTTTCACTATCCATTCATGCTCTTTAGAATCAAGTGGAACCAATGAAGAATCGTCGGATCGCTCTTTCACTTCTGACAGTTCCTCTTCTTTCTGCTCCTTGAGGCTCGTTGCCTGGACCAAACATTCTGGCCGATCCCTTGCGTTCCGAGATAAATTTCCATCAGTCATTTTACAAACAGTGTGATGGTTATTGACTGGTGACAATGGTTGGATTTTGTGAGGAAGCTCCTTGCTCTTGGTCACTTTAGGAGACGCATGGTTTTTGGCTGATGTGTTTTCTCCTTCACGATGCTGACTGTTACCCATTTGCTGCCCATTTCCAGCATGTAGTCTATCATTCAGTTTTCCCTGCTTCGTTGGGATACATTCTTCTGAACTTACAAATAGCTTAGCGTCGCCACCAGCTGATTGTTCTTGCCATATTTTTGCGTTGCTGCTGTGTTTCTTCGATGATGAGGGGCTTACACGATGGTTGATCAATGCTGTATCACTGGGAGAAGATGCAATTCCCTCTATCCTCTGAGAAGGGTTGACTTCCACGAAATTCGCGAAGGAATTATGTTCAGATTTATGCGATGTTTTTTCAGGAACGGGTTTTACAGATATAATCTCAGCACTACAGTTGGGAAGTTTTTTATGGGCAGGTCTCCCACTCCCTTTATGTTGAGCAACAGGCGGGGCGGCATAAGAAAGGATAGGCGAGGCTGTGGAAGAACCTAAAACAGGTTCATCGAAATTGTTGGCGCGATTGCCTTCACCGTTTAACAACCTGGCAGCCTCACCCGTACACAAAACATTCGCTGCAGAGTTTATTTCACGATCTCCAGACCTCTGTACTTTTGACTTGTGAGCAACCGACTCCTCGACCTTGTTGTTCGCTGTCGTGCGATCCTTTTGACCCCGGGGTTGGTCCCCGCTGGCCCTTTCGCGACCTTCCCTGGCCTCAAGTTGTGTGAGACTCACCACAGAAGCGCGGTCTCCACCTTGTAACCCTTTCGCCCGGTCCTTTGCCGCCTGTACAACAGCCCGGGACACGTCCGACACCGCTCCGGTTGAACTTCTGGGAGACTGGCGACTCTTGTCGCTCCCTTTCGGTGCCCCGAGCCCTTGAAGCCCTACATCGGCTCCGGGTTCACTCGGTAGATGCGGAACCTGCCTGGTGTCCGCAGGCGAGATCCCCTCATTCTCTCCTGTATCTGCACGCCCGAGCCCCGCGTCGCCAGAACTGGATTCTTCTTCGGGAATGAATTCCACATATCTCTTCCTCAGAAGGACGTACTTGACGCCGTCTTGCACCTTCACCACGGCCAGCGAGTTGACAAACTTCTTAAAGTGCTCGCGGTTCTGCAGCCGCCGCTCGGGGTCGCTCAGGAAGAGCCTGAAATGGGCGACTAGATCCGCATTCCTCACCTTCCCGCGGTGCTGAAGGAGGTAATCCAAAACTGTCTCTTGACTGAAAGAGTCAGCCATGCCTGGATTTTGCTAAATGCTCATGCAAGCGTTGGTTGCAACGTTGGTTGCAGCGGCGGCGGCAGCTCCCGGACTCTGCAGCAGGAGGGCAGGTCGGTCAAGCGCCGCCCCTCGCGTCTCCGTACACCTGCCCCAAGGCCCGCCCCCCGCGCGGCTCATTGGCCGCTGTTCCCGCGGATCCAGGACCAGGTAGCGACCGCGTGCGCCGCAGTTGGGACTGCAGGTGAAATGCAGAGATGGCTGTGGTGGAGTATCCAACCTGCTCCCTGTCTGCAAGTAAAACTGCAAGTGAGCCGTTTTACTTGTAGATAACTCGCAGATTAATTAGCAAAAAAAAAAAATCCCTTCAATCAGAGTATTGAGTATAGAATTTGGGAGGTCATGTTGCAGTTGTATAAGGCGTAGTTCAGGCCGCATTTAGAGTATTGTGTTCAGTTCTGGGCACCTTGTAATATAGAAACGATGTTGTCAAGCTGGAAAGGGTGCAGAGAAGATTCACAAGGATGTTGCTAGCACTAGAGGGTCTGAGTTTTCAAGAGAGGTTGTGTAGGATGGGACTCTATTCCTTGGAGTGCAGGAGGATGAGAGGTGATCTTATAGAGATGTATCAAATAATGTGAGAGGAATAGATTGGGCAGATGCACAGAGTCTCTTGCCCAGAGGAGGGGAATTGAGAACCAGAGGGCATAGGTTTAAGGTGAAGGGGGAAAGATTTAATAGGAATCTGAGGGGTAACCTTTTCACACAAAGAGTGTTGGATGTATGGAACAAGCTTCCTGAGGAGGTAGGGACTATCCCATCATTTAATAAACAGACAGATACATGGACAGTACAGGTTTGGAGGGATATGGACCAAAGGCTGGCAAGTGGTCCTAGTGTAGCTGGGACATGTTGGCCGGTGTTGGTGTGGGCAAGTTGGGCTGAAGGGCCTGTTTCCACACTGTATCACTCTATGACTCTAAAACTGCCATGAGTCAACAACTAGAGGCAGCTTCTCCCTATATACCCCAACAATATTGGATGGGTTTTCAAGATTGTTTAGGTTTAGGTTTATTTTTGTCATGTGTACCGAGGTACACGTAGGGCCAGCCTGGAGGTGGCCGGGGTGGCAGTGCAGGCGGGGTGCCAGTGCAGGCGGGGTTAAAGTGCAGGCCGGGGTTAAAGTGCAGGCTGGGGTTAAAGTGCAGGCTGGGGTGCCAGTGCAGGCCGGGGTTAAAGTGCAGGCCGGGGTTAAAGTGCAGGCCGGGGTGCCAGTGCAGGTTGTGGTGCCAGTGCAGGCGGGGTGCCAGTGCAGGCCGGGGTTAAAGTGCAGGCCGGGGTTAAAGTGCAGGCCGGGGTTAAAGTGCAGGCCGGGGTTAAAGTGCAGGCTGGGGTGCCAGTGCAGGCGGGGTGCCAGTGCAGGCCGGGGTTAAAGTGCAGGCCGGGGTTAAAGTGCAGGCTGGGGTTAAAGTGCAGGCCGGGGTTAAAGTGCAGGCCGGGGTTAAAGTGCAGGCCGGGGTTAAAGTGCAGGCTGGGGTGGCTGCAGGCCGGGGTGCCAGTGCAGGCTGGGGTGGCATCGGCAGCCCAGACTAGAAGCGGCTGGGTTGTCAGGGATGGGGTTGGCAGTCTGGCTTGATGGTGGTTGGTAGATCCGTCCGCTATAAACCAAAAACCATTGTAAAGAGGTCCAGTAATTTGCATGACTTAAATTGATTATGAATTTGTGGATAATTATCTAGAAGAGACTGAAAGGAAAGGCCTGTACCATGAAACAGGCCAATGTTCTCCAGAGGTCTTCCTACTTTGTTAACTAACTAAGTTATGCAAATTGTTTTGCTATTATTATTTCATTATTTAAATTGTAATTCAGAACTCCCATTTAGTCATACATCTGCAATTTTATAAGTACATTTAATTTGAATTGCAGCAATCATTTTAATTGTAGTCAGTTTTAATTCTAATTATGGGTGTTAATCTGATTCTGGTATTCGGATAATTGTTTGGTGAATGGAGGCAACTTGGAAACTAAGTCAATGTGTAAGATGCATAAATACATATAGCTGCCTTCACAAATGACATGTAACTTTCTGTCTCTGAGGATGCTTTAGAAATAATAGTTTTAGGAAAATTAACCCAGTCACTTCTCACCAATAATCGATTTGCAGATAACTACATTGATTTAAAATGTATCAGTTTTGTACAGTTAATAATGTAAATTTAATTCAGTTTGACATCTTGTACTTATGGATAGAAATGATGGTGTGACAGGACACCAGTAATTTTGAAGGCCTGTTGGTATAGTATTACTGATTAGTTATTTTTTGGGAGAAACAAAATGTAAATATCCTAATCTCATTCAACAATTTGATGAGCATCTCAATCATTGTGAAACGAATTCTATTTATTTGTTTAAGAAAGAACTGTATATGCTGGAAAAATCTAAGGTAAACAAAAAAGCTGGAGAAACTCAACGGGTGAGGCAGTATCTATGGAGCGAAGGAATAGGTGATGTTTCAGGTCGTGACCCTCTTCAGATTGAATTCCATTTATTTGGTATCTTTCACAAGCTAAAGATATTGCAAAACGTCTAATATTAATAAAATGTTTTCGAACTTTTGTCATTGGTATAATGAACGTATTGTTACAATAACTGTGAGCACAACAATGTTCCACAAAATGCAAAGTGATATTGATCAGTTAATAATAATTTAATCTTAGAGTTTCGTAACAGTCACTAGACAAGATTTTTGCCATAATACTATTGTAGCGTGAAATGTTCAGTACTGTGTGCAGTGGGACGCCCCGGGGTGATGCAATGTAGATTAATATATAGCATTTTTAATTGAATCGATGAACAGTGGTTAAAAGTAATTGCCTGCCTTTGACCTGAATATTGTGGATCAGTTGAAATTAGAGACTGTAGAAAATCTTTGGAAGAAAAGCAAAGCAAAGAATGATCTTTTTTTTAAAGAATCCACTTTAAAATGTGCTGTGAGATCATAAACACGTTTTTATAATATACCTTCTATGAACAACAAAATTTAAAACACATATTGCAATCATAATTGAAATTACATTCAGGTAACTTTTATTTTTGATGTGGTTCCTCATTTTCTATTCAAATCCTTGTTAGATTCTAGATTTAGATTTCAGTGCCATCAAAATTCTAACTAATATTGATTCATGTTATTTGTAACTTTTCTTGAGCTCTGGGTCTCACACATATAAAACATCTTCTTGGGCAGTCCTCGGGATTCGTTCCCATTTTGTTGGTTCTGAATGGCAAATAAGGTCAATATGCGCACAGATCCTTCCACAGATTGGGCAGATGATGCCAGAGAGGGTGGGCGGTGAGTATTTTATGAGTTGTGCATTCTTCCTGCAGCCCACACCAAGCCTCTGTATGCTCCTAATTCTTGTTCTTGAGGCTCTGTATCATTCCAAGTACTCCTCCAACCTGATTGGTCATAGAGTCATACAGTATGGAAACAGACCCTTCGGCCAAACATCAGTCATGGGCTAGAGATTAACAGGAGTCAATGGTAGCTTCAAGAAGGCTTTGACCACATCCTTAAATCTTCTCATATGGACACCTATTAATCTCTTCCCATGACAGAGCTTGGAATGAGGTGTATGTTTCAGGAGTCTGATGTTGAGTAAGCAGGTTATGTGGTCTGTCCAATGTAGCTGAAAGAATGTAACTATGACTTCAATAATGGGATATATTATTCAGGGGGAGAACACTGGGTTTAGTGGTGGTTCTGGGTGAGTGGTGTTCACTTATCTTTCCAATGAATTTGGAGGATTTTGTAGGGATAGCATTTATAGTATTTTTCCAGTAACATGAGAGACTTGTAGATACTCCAGGTCCAGAGGTATATGGGAAAGGAGGGATGGCTGGTGGTAGACTCTAAATTTATTTGCCAAGTCTTGGGTCTTGATACTTAGACTTAATGAAATAAGTGTAATATTAAAAGAGTGAAATAATAAACATTAAACCCAACTGCTACTCATGATATGGTGCTGAACATCTTTTTGGGAATTCTTTTGGTTTAATAGATTAGTATTAGACTTTATTTGCAACCGTTACATATTAACTCAGAAGGTAACTTAGCCTTAGTGCTTGAATGCTGATGGTGGCACCATAATCTTATTATTATATTACTAAAAGTCTGATCTTGACCACTTCCTGTTGTTCTGTATATTGATTTTAGAAAAAATGCTGCCAGTTATGGCTGTGATTTTTGGCCATCTTACTAAGAGTCCTCCTCCGCTGCGCAAGACAAGAGGATTTTTCCCATCGATGAAAAATAAAAGAGTTATTAGTGTTTAGAAAATGTTGAGATTCTCTCTCCTGAAGGCTACGCCCCTTCCGGAGGGACTATAAAACCCAGAAGTGTTGAGTGCCTCAGTCAGTCTCTGCAAGATGGGGGAGTGAGAGGATCACATCTCTCAGTCTGAGCTGTGAATAACACTGAACACATGTCTACTAAACTGTGAGTGGTTTTACTGACCTGTCAGTGCCCTTAATGTGGTTTAAAAATATAGTTTGGAAATGCTAAAGCTGTGTTGCCTTTGGTTTGGAAATGCTAAAGCTGTGTTGCCTTTGGTTTGGAAATGCTAAAGCTGTGTTGCCTTTGGTTTGGAAATGCTAAAGCTGTGTTGCCTTTGGTTTGGAAATGCTAAAGCTGTGTTGCCTATGGTTTGGAAATGCTAAAGCTGTTGCCTAATTAAAGTTGCCTTGCCTAATTAAAGTTGCCTTGCCTAATTAAAGTTGCCTTGCCTTCTATAATTAAAAGTCTAATCTTGACCACTTCCTGTTTGTGCTTTATATTGATTTTAGAAGAAAACGCTACCACGTACAGCTGTGATTTTTGCCCATCTTACTCAGAGTCCCCCTCCGCTCATCAGGTGCCGAGGATTTTTCCCGTCGATGAAAAATAAGAGTTATTAGTGTTTTAAAAATGTTGAGATTATCTCTCCTTTCAATTAAGCCATGAAGGCCATGCCCCTTCTGGTGGGAGGGGAGGAGGGACTATAAAACCCAGAAATGTGGCTCGGTCTCTGCAAGATGGAGGAGGGAGAGGTCACGACTTGCTGTCTTTAGTGGCCTTGCACCCTGCTTGAAATGGTATGAAACTGCACTTGAATTTGGTGGCCTTGCACCGTGCTTGAAATGGAACTTCAAGGAATAGGGCACAGGGAGAGGTTGGACAGACTTGGTTTGTGTTCTATGGAACACTGGCTTCTTCCCTACAGCCATCAGGCTATTAAACTCTACAACCTCTAATTAAACTCTGAACTACATAGTCAACTACCAGCCCACCAGCCGTGAGTGAGTGAGCTGCCATCACAACAGGCTTGAGTGACTGAGCCTCAAGCCCAAGAATCCATTCGGCCCACAATGTCCATACTAGCCCTCTGGAAACCAGTCCCTTCAGCCCACAACACCAATACTAGCGCTCCAGAAAGCCCCCCCCCCCCCACAACTGGCCACCAATATTGGAATTGGTGGAGAGGTGGAATATTGTGTTGGGGGACCAGCCCTCCCATGTGATGCTGGGACCCAACGGGTCCCACTTAGTCTAGTAACAGTCGCTCGAATGTCGGCATAGCATCACTCCCTGACAAGCTCAATGCCTTTTACGCACGCTTTGATAGGGAGAACACTGATGTGCCTTCTCGAGCCCCCATTCGCTGTGATGGTACTTCAATCACAGTCACAAAATCCTTCAGCGTCAGAAAATCCTTCAGAGGGGTGAACCCTTGAAAAGCGCCTGGACCTGATGGTATACCCGGTCGTGTTCTAAAAACCTGTGCGGACCAACTGGCTGGAGTTTTTACGGACATTTTCAACCTATCACTTCTGAGGTCTGAGGTTCCCACCTGCTTTAAAAGGGCATCAATTATACCGGTGCCCAAGAAGAGCAAGGTCACGTGCCTCAACGACTGTCGACCAGTGGTACAAACGTCGGTGGTGATGAAGTACTTTGAGAGGTTGATCATGAAGTGCTTTGAGAGGAAATCAACTCATACCTCGACAAAAACCTGGACCGACTGCAGTTCGCTTACCGCCACAACAGATCAACGGTGGATGCGATCTTGCTGGCCCTCCACTCCGCACTGGACCACTTGGACAACAAAAACTCATATGTCAGGCTGTTATTCATTGACTACAGCTCGGCATTTAATATTATCATCCCCTCCAAGCTGATTACCAAACTCGCAGAACTGGGTCTCTGCGCATCTCTCTGCAATTGGATCCTCGACTTCCTCATTCACAGACCACAGACTGTTCGAATTAGTGGAAAGGTGTCAACCTCTATAACAATCAGCACGGGAGCACCTCAAGGCTGCGTGTTCAGCCCAATGCTGTATTCACTCTATACTCATGACTGCGTAGCTGGTCATAGTGCGAACTCCATCATCAAGTTCACTGACGACACCACTGTTGTGGATCGTATCACTGATGGGGACGAGTCAGAGTGTCGAAGAGAGATCGACCGACTGACCAAATGGTGCCAGCACAATAACCTGGTCCTCAACACCAGCAAAACCAAGGAACTGATTGTGGACTTTGGAAGAGGTAGGATGGGGACTCACAGTCCCATTTATATCAACGATCGATGGTGGAAAGGGTCAAGAGCTTCAAATTCCTGGGCGTGCACATCTCTGAAGATCTCTCCTGGTCCGAGAACACTGATGCAATCATAAAGAAAGCACATCAGCGCCTCTACTTCCTGAGAAGATTAAGGAGTGTTGGTATGTCAAGGAGGACTCTCTCTAGCTTCGACAGGTGCACAGTAGAGAGCATGCTGACCGGTTGCATCATGGCTTGGTTCGGCAACTTGAGTGCCCAGGAACGGAAAAGACTGCAAAAAGTTGTAAACACTGCCCAGTCCATCATCGGCTCTGACCTCCCTACTATCGAGGGGATCTATCGCAGTCGCTGCCTCAAAAAGGCTGGCAGCATCATCAAAGACCCACATCATCCTGGACACACACTCATCTCCCCGCTACCTTCAGGTAGAAGGTACAGGAACCTGAAGACTGCAATGTCCAGGTTCAGAAACAGCTCCTTCCCCACAGCCATCAGGCTATTGAACTCAACTCAAACAAAACTCTGAACATTAATAGCCCATGATCTGTTTAGTTGCTCTTTATCTGTTTTATTTATTAATGTGTGTATATATTTATACAATGGTATATGGACACACTGATCTGTTCTGTGTTCATGCCTTCTATATTCTGTTGTGCTGAAGCAAAGCAAGAATTTCATTGTCCTATCTGGGACACATGACAATAAACTCTCTTGAATCTTGAATAAATGCAATAAACCATTAAGCCAGATATTATAACTGTTTCTTAAATACATGTCTACTGTTGGCTTCATTTGAATGCATATACAGAGAATATAAATTACCTTGTATAGTTCCATACATGGTTTAAGAATGTCCCACAACTTCACAACCATGAGTACTTTTAATTGTTGTAAGGAGCGAGTTGGTGTACCGACATTTTGAGAAGACATTTTTGAAAAATTATCAGGAGAGTGGAGAGAGGGCTGTTTTGATTGAAAAGCAGCTTTGTATCAAGTGAATGCGGGGACATTTGCAAAACACGCATTTGATTAGTTGAGGAAGGGACACAGCAGCCAATAAAAGACAAGGGATGTGCAGCAAGGAACTGCAGATGCTGGTTTACACCAAAGACAGACACAAAATGCTGGAGTAACTCAGCAGGTCAGGCAACATCTTTGAAGAGAAGGAATAGGTGACATTTCAGGCCGAGTCCCTTCTTCAGACAGAGTCAGGGGAGAGGGAAACTGGATATATGGAAGGGTACACAGAGAATGTAAGGTGTGAAAATGATAGATCAAAGCAGACGATGATCAAGGAAATGCAGAATGGTTCAGTCAGAGTATAGAAGAGAGATCGACCGACTGACCAAATGGTGCCAGCACAATAACCTGGCCCTTTTAAAAATATATATTTTATTTTATTAGAAGTAAGTACAATCATATGGCACCAAAGTGCCGAATATATATTTTCATAATACATTTTATGTACAGCTTCTTATTTTTTTTGTTATAATAAAGAAAGATGAGAATAAGAAAAATAAATTAGATAGTAAAGGATAGAAAGGCGTGAGATATATAGTGTGTGAAGAAAAAGAAAAAAGACGAATGAGTGAAGAAAGTTGAGGAAAAGAAAATAGAAAAAAGAGAATAAGACATAAAAAATTTTTTTTTTTAAAAGGTAAGGAGATCATTGTTTATAATCTTGACCACCCCTCGTCCAGTCCTGAAACAGTTAGCTTTTACAATAGTGTTGCACCATATGATTCCAAAAAGACGACAAATGGAGACCAACTCGTTATGAATTGGTCTAATTTATCCATTAGGAGGAATCGCATTTCCTCAAGATGTGCGGTGTCCAACATAACCTGGCCCTTAACACCAGCAAAACCAAGGAACTGATTGTGGACTTTGGAAGAGGTAGGATGGGGACCCACAGTCCCATTTATATCAACGGGCCGATGGTGGAAAGGGTCAAGAGCTTTAAATTCTTGGGCGTGCACATCTCTGAAGATCTCTCCTGGTCCGAGAACACTGATGCAATCATAAAGAAAGCACATCAGCGCCTCTACTTCCTGAGAAGATTACGGAGAGTCGGTTTGGCAAGGAGGACTCTCTCTAACTTCGACAGGTGCACAGTCGAGAGCGTGCTGACCGGTTGCATCGTGGCTTGGTTCGGCAACTTGAGCGCCCTGGAGAGGAAAAGATTACAAAAAGTAGTAAACACTGCCCAGTCCATCATCGGCTCTGACACCCCTACCATCGAGGGGATCTATCGTAGTCGCTGCCTCAAAAAGGCTGGCAGCATCATCATAGTTCATTATTGGCTTCACCAGGGGAAGGTGACAACAAGGCATACCAACAGTAAATTTAATCAGGAGGACAGTGAAACTAGTCAGAGAGCTAGAGTGGGGGAGGGACGGAGAGAAAGGGAAAGCAAGGGTTATTTGAAGTTCGAGAAATCATTATTAATGATAATACTGCTAGTTGTAAGCTGCCCAAGCCAAAATATGAGGTGCCGTTCCTCCAACTTGCATTTGGCCTCATTCTGACAGTGGAGGAAGTCGTGGATAGAACGGTTATTGAGATAGCAGGTGGGATAGTGGAATGCTTCTCCTGCAGGATGTTGGAAGTCAGAGGCATTTCCAGTGCTCCTGAGGAATAAACAAGCAGGAAACGCGTTCAGCTGCAGCTCCTTAAAGACTGTGTGAAAGAACTGGAGCTGCAGCTGGAAAACTTAAGGAGTATTTAAGGTTGTGAGTATCATAGATAAGAGTTTGATTGAGGTGGTCATGCCTAATGTTCAGACAGGATGTAAGTGGAGCTTGGGATAGCCATTAATGGACAGAGTGCTGGTTCTCTGTAAAGCAGTCACATAGTCTGCACTTAGTCTTGCCAATGTTGGGGAGATGAGATTGGGTTTACCAAATGCAGTAGGCAAGGTTGGAGGAGATGCATGTGAATCTTTGCCTCACCTGGAAGGGCTGTTTATGTCCCTGAATGGTGGTGATGCATATCCCTCCATTCCTTGCGTATGTGTCTACCTAAAGGCCTCTAAATATCACTATCATATCTTCTTTCACCACCACCCCTGGCAGTGCATTCCAGGCACCCACCATATCCTGTGATCGGAAAAAAAAATCTCCACACAACTCTTTTAAACTTTACCCCTCAAACATCAGAGCTATTCCCAGGAAACATTGACATTTTCACCCTGGGAAACAGATACTGTCTACCCTATCTTTGCCTCTCATAATTTTATATACTTCTATCAGATCCACAATCTCTGGTGCTCCAGAGAAAGCAATACATGTTTGTCCAACCTCTCACAACTAATACCCTCTAACCCAGGAATCTTTCAGATAAACCTGTTCTGCACCCTCTCCAAAACATCCCCATCTTGTAATTGGGCAATCTAAACTGCATGCGGTGCTCCCAATCTTGCCTAACCAAAACCTTAGAGCTGCAACATATATACTGACCTTTATACTCAATGCCTCGATTGATTAAAGCAAACCATACATCTTCTTTACCACTATATCTACTTGTGTTGTCACTTTCAGGAAGCCATGGGGTTGGAACCCAAGACTGGACACTTACCCCTTACATTTGACCTCACTAAGTGCCACAACTCACACTTGCTCAGATTAAACATCATCTGCCATTTCTCTGCCCATATCAGTAACTGATATAAATCTAAATGCGGCTCGAGGACAAGTCTTGCACCTCCTGTGGTTGCAGGGGAGAGTGTCAGGTGTCGGGGAGAGTGGGTGGAGGCAGTTGAGCAGACTAGGGAGTAAACAAGGATGAAGTCACTACAAAAGGCAAAAAGGTGTAGGACGGGGAAGATGTGGCTGATACTGTGGGTGGGGGGTGAAAGCAGACGTGTGAGAAACAGAAACAACGAGAGGATTTCATGAACCCCAGTAGAAGGGAAGCACGTTTCCTGGAAAAGGAGAAATTTGTATAAGAAGGAACTGCAAATGCTGGTTTAAACCGAAGATAGACACAAAAAGCTGGAGTAACTCAGCGGGACAGGCAGCATCTCTGGAGACAAGGAATGGATGATGTTTCGGATTGAAACCCTAACGAGAGATATAGACAATATTTTGTCACTATACAAACTTCCCTTTGTGAAATTGCTGATTTTTTAGTGGGTCAGAGACAACGGCCAGTGGTTTGAAACAAGATTTATTCTGAATCAAGGTTCTCTGGTATCACAATCCTAACACACAACTGACCACAACAGTGGTCCTCAATCGACTGGTGGGCTGAGCCCAGAAACCGCACGAAAACCTGACCCCTCCCAGAGTCACGTGCGCGCAGCTACCGACCGCAGGGTTCGACGCTGGCGCGCACCAGCAGGTGCAGCTACATGGCCCCCCCCCCAGAAACCGAGGTACGGAAACGCAAAGGGAACCGAATAGTACGACCTAAACGCGTAGTCCTCGAACGCGGGACGGGCGTAATATTAGGGACCGGCAGAACAGAACCGGTGGGACGCGAAAACCACGAAGGAGGGGCAGGCGTAACAATGGGGAGATGCGAAACAGGGCCGGGAACAACAGGGGCAGGAGACGACTGAACAGCCGGTGGACAGCCTCTACGCCTCGGTGTGGCCACCTCCACTGGGCTGTCCTCGTCCATGTGCGCGGTCTTGAGGCGGCTGATGGAGACGAACTCCTCCCGGCCGCCCACATCCAACGTGAACATGGAGACTCCAGTCCTCAGCACCCTGTACAGCCCCTCATAAACTTGCTGCAGCAGCGAGTGGTGAGCGTCCCTACGAAGTAAAACATAAGCACAATCCTGTAATGACACCGGCACATGCACCGAAACCGACCAATGTCTGGAGGTGGGGACGGGGACTAACGCACGCACCCGTTCACGAAGGTCAGCTAGCACTGCCAAAGCCGAAACCTCCTGATCACGGCTGGCGAGCAGGAAATCCCTTGGTACCCGTAAAGCCGAGCCATAGACTAGCTCAACTGAGGAGGCGTCCAGGCCCTCCTTTGGCGTAGTTCTGAAGTCCAGAACGATCCAGGGCAAAAGGTCAACCCAATCGGGGCCGGTGAGCCAGGCCTTCAACGCTGATTTAAGGAGTCTATGGAACCACTCGACCAACCCATTCGCCTCCGGGTGATAAGCGGCCGTCTGGTGCAAGTGGGCGCCATAAAGCTGCGCTAAGCCGGACCACAGACACGAGGTAAACTGTGCCTCATGGTCTGTGGTGATGTCAGACGGGACCCCGAAACGAGCTATCCAGTTGGACATGATAGCCCGAGTGCAAGCCTCCGTGGAGGTATCCGACAACGGGATTACCTCCGGCCACCTAGTGAACCTGTCCACTATAGTAAGCAGGTGCGTGGCACAGCACGAACAAGGTAAGGGTCCGACAATGTCTACATGAATATGTAGGAACCTGCCATCATGCACAGCAAAATCCTGCACGGGCGGCCGCACATGACGCTGAACTTTCGCGGTCTGACATGGAATGCAAGCATGGACCCATGTGGCCACCTGCTTCCGCAACCCGTGCCAAACAAACTTGGACGCTACCACGGCAGATGTGGCTCGAATGGACGGGTGGGCTAAGCTATGGACTGTGTCGAAAATACGTCGTCTCCAACTGGCCGGTATAACCGGACGGGCTCTACCCGTGGAGACATCACAGAGGACTTTGACCCCAGCTACATGCCGAATGTCAGTCATGAATTCGGATATGTAGGCGAGGTGCCGCTGCTGCCTGGCGGACCATGGATCGGCAATCTTGCTCAACGCGAAAGCAAGCAGTTTGTAGTCCGTGAAAGCAGAGAAAGCTCGGCCCTCGAGGAAGTAACGGAAATGCCTGATCGCCAGGTAGAGCGCGAGGAGTTCCCTGTCGAATGCACTGTACTTGCACTCCGGAGGCCGAAGCTGCCGGCTGAAAATCGCCAGTGGCAGCCAGCGGTCACCGACCTGCTGCTCCAGGACAGCACCTACAGCGACGTCCAAGGCGTCAACCGTGAGTGCTGTGGGAGCAGATGCCCTCAGGTGCACCAGCATGGTGGCATTAGCCAGCACAGCCTTAGCACCTTCGAACGTCGTGCCAGCCTTGTCCGACCACACCAGGTCCCACGGCGTACCCGTGAGGCACTGGAATAGTGGGCGCATGACCGCGGCGGCCGACGGCACGAACCGGTGGTAAAAAAATCACCTTCCCTGCGGCCTACAACAACTTAAAGCCGCGGTCTCCGGTGAGGAAGAGCCGATCCTGGACTGACTCTGGACTCTGGTCCTGACCACGGGGGGGAAATGGAGGAGGACTGGCCAAATTTTGTGCCTTCCACCACAGTGATGAATGCTGTGGTGGATGTTTGTGTTACAGTTTTATTGTGGTTGTGTGTTCTTTATTATTGTATCGCTGCAGACAACCCAAATTTCCACCAGCCTGGCTGTGTGGCAATAAATTATATCTAATCTAATCTATCTAATCTTCCCTATAAACTCCTGAAGACCCTTGACAGTGAGCGGCCGAGGGAACTGGCGAATGGCATTGACCTTCTCAGGCAGCGGCTCAGTGCCTTGAGGGGTAACCCTGTGCCCTAGGAAGGAGATGGAGCGCAAGCCGAACTGGCACTTCTCAGGGTTAATCACCAAGGCGTGTTCGCGCAACCGCTCGAACAAAAGGTAAAGGTGACTAACGTGCTCCATCTGCGAACTGCTGGCCACCAGGATGTCATCCAAATAAATGAAGACAAAGGTCTCGCCCTCCAGGTGCGCCGAAAATCCTGAATATTGGGCATCGGGTACCGGTCAGCCGTGGTTACCGCGTTAAGCCGCCTGTAATCACCGCAAGGCCTCCAACCCCCGGACGCTTTGGGAACCATATGGAGCGGGGAAGCCCAAGGGCTAGCGGACCGCCGCACAATGCCCATGTCCTCCATCAATTGGAATTAATCGCGGGCAATGCGCAGCTTGTCCGGTGGGAGGTGGCGCGCGAGCGTGCACCGGCGGACACTCGGTAGGGATATGGTGCACCACACCATGACGAGGCGCAGCCCCGTCGAAACGGGGTGTGAGTAGTTCAGGGAACTCGGACAGCAGAAAGGCTCCTGGACCTCTGCAATGTCGTTGGGTTGCTGTTTGAGCGGAGGCGTGCTGCGCGGTTCGGCGGGGCGGAGGTCTGACAATGGGACCATACGACCGCCACGCGAGCAAGAAATCCGCCCTCAAGACCGGCTGGGCGATGTTAGCAACGATAAACTTCCACCCCTACGGGTGGGAGTAGAAGGTTAGGTTAAGGGTCCACGTACCATACGTTCGAATGTCACTCCCGTTAACCACCGAGAGGACGGGTACTACCTTACCGCGGGTATCGCGGGCATGATGCTGACGAGTTAAGGTCCCGGACGTAGAACCGTTCGTTCGGGCCGATCGTGGTCGCCTCTAAGGGCGATCGGCCGAGGCATTTCCCTGAAACGTGCAGGGGACTCGACAGCGTCGATCCTCCGCACCGAAACGGAGATGGTAATAGCACCAACGGCGTCTCACATACTGCTCGGGCTGCTGCGGTTGATCCTCAAAATGGCCGGTGACAGGCCTTCCTCGCGATGCCTCCTCGGCTGCACTCTGGCTGTGGCAGCCGGGCGGGAGAAAGCACAAACGTCCCGTCGCCCCGTGGTCCATAGCTCGTCGGCTCTCTCAGCGAGCTGTTGGGGGTCGCTGAAGTCGGCTCCCGCGAGCATCAGACGTACGTCGTTGGGCATCTGCTCTAGGAAGGCCTGTTTGAAAAGCTGCCACCGGTGGATCTCTCGGCAACCTCGAGGCCTACTCCTGCGGCAGGATTCCCACCACGTGGAAGTACCTGGTCTCGTCGGCGACATAGTGGTGCAGGTGGAACTGTGCCTCCACATGAGCGGACCATATCTGCGGCTGATCGGGCCAATAAGGGGGCAGCCGGAGGCTGGGAAAGTCCTTCTGGGTGCCTGCCGCTTCAGCGGGGAAATATTCTTCCTGCATGCTTCTCAGTCCAACGACGGTCAGACTCGTCGGGGTCACCAATTTAGTGGATCAGAGACAACGACCAGTGGTTTGAAACAAGATTTATTCTGAATCAAGGTTCTCTGGTATCACAAGTCCTAACACACAACTGACCACAATGGTGGTCCTCAACCGACTGGCGGGCTGAGCCCGGAAACCGCGCGAAAACCCGACCCCTCCCAGAGTCACGTGCGCGCGGCTTCCGACCGCATGGTTCGACACTGGCGCGCACCAGCAGGTGCCGCTACAATTTCCGATTATCACGTAGGACAGTGAATATTAAGTTCTCTTTTTGCACCTCAACCAAATCCTCATTAGTCATGTGTAAGCGCCAATGAGGTATTTAACAATGAGGTTCATCAGCTAAAAATGATTGTACATTTTTACAAAAAGGCGTTCGGGGGCAACAGCCTTGACTAAATTTATTGCTTTGTTTTTAACCAATCCTGGAGTTCTTTCTCCTTTAAAATTAAACTTGGCACACCAATTAATAAATGTTTATTGATTACATTAACTTCTGCTCTAATTAATTTTTAAATCATAAAATATATTTTGGTGGTAGACACAAAATGTTGGAGTTACAGCGGGACAGGCAGCATCTCTGGAGAGAAGGAATGGGTGACGTTTCGGGTCGAGACCCTTCTTCAGACATTCTGTCCGCTGCATCTGCAGTTCTTTCCTGCACATTTTGTCCGCTGCATCTGAAGTTCTTTCCTACACAAATGTATTTTGATGTTTAGACATACACGTTTATCTGAAACTAGTTGCTCTTCTTGGGCCATTTCAAACTGATTAAGGAAACCCTTAATCAGGCCACTAAATTAAAACGCACCCTGCCTGCATGAGGAAGGCATCATGACTGCGAGTGGTCCATTCGAACTAAAACTCTACGCCAGTTCAATTAATATTTCATGCGCATGGTCGATGACACGACGAAAATCTTGTGATGTCCGCCGGTCGGGAAAGGCTTGAAGTGTGCGGATGGACTCGGTGTGATTCGCACATGGTATTTCCTGTTTTTGTTTTATATTTATTCCGTCGTCGGTTTGGTTTCGTTGTCGATTATAATGACATTGGCGGAATGAACGATTTGGCATGTGTCCCATGTACTTAACGCATACACACTCACAACGCGAAGCAAAATGATCAGAATCTCCAAATTTGTGGTCTATGGTACATTAAGCGGTGGCCTGTTAAATATTCTGCTATTAAAAACGTTTTACTTAATATTCCAAACAAATACTGCAGAGAAATAAGCATCGACACTAAACTTCCAGGAGAGGCGTGCGAGTATCTGTTTATCTCCTCCTCCTGTGGACTACAGCAAGTCGATGCTGTGGGTAGGGGTGTGCATTCCCTTTTGCGTTTCAATTGCAGCTCTCAGGGGCGCTCGGCGTGGCCGTTCGCCGTGGGGTTTGTTGGGGGTGAACGGTCCTCGGTGAGTGGACAAGTGTGCGTGGTTGCATGAGGCGGAGCAGCGGTTGCAGGCGGCGGCTGCAGACTTGGCCGCACCCTCCGCGCGCCGCTCCGGGCTGCCATATTGCGCGAGCTCCGGGCCGCCAGTCCCGGGACAGACAGGAGCGGAGATCCGTGCAAACCAAACAACGCAGCGGCCGCGGTAAACGCCAGCAGCAAGCGGGATGGCTGCGCTCGTCGGAAGGAAGCCAGTGAGTGCGCTTTCTGTTTTATATCCATTACAGATGTAATGCATTTCTCCCCACTTTCACTACAGAACGTGACTTGACTTCTCTTTTTCTGCAATTTGAAATACCGTTAAGTCGCGCAGCTACCAGCTGGATGGGTTGTTAACCAAGATAGCGAACGAAAGGGTTAAAAATTAGCAGCCTGATCAATTGCTTCAGTCAGAAACATTGCATTTTATGCGTTTCAACGAAGAGAGCATGGAATTTCCATCTATTAGCAACTAGGTGGCCGAGGTTGACATGTGCCCGGTCTGCTTCCCGTTAACTAGTGTTATGGCGTCGCTATTATGTTGGGATTTTATATCGTTACTTCATGCGTGGAAGATCTCCGACAAAGGGGATGAGTTTTCTGTTAAGGGCATCGTTGTGGTGGATGGGACAGGATCGGATGCCTGTCAGCCTCGCCCCTCCTGGCAGCATTTGGCTCCATAGACTTCCTACGGTCAGAGGGAACTGTAAAATCGAGGGCCTGTACTCGCCATCTACAGCTCTTAAACTTGCTAATCAGCTGGGCACTTTACTTTATGTAATTTTAATTTTGTAACTAACAAAAAATCTACAGTTAGAACGTTTCCGATTATTGACTGATGTAAAAACCACCTCCATTATTATAGAAATATATTTTTTAAATGAACAAATGTATAGGGGCGCAAACAGGATTAAAAGGAAAACATCTTGATCTACTTTTTCTCCCCATTTGACAGGAGGAATCTAATTTTTTTTCCTCCCCATTTGACATGTGGCACATGACACTGTCAGTATCATGTGGGGTTTAGCAGAGATGGGGTGGGGCCTCATTAAAAGTTGGATAATGTGCTATATTTATTAATTTAGAAAAATAATGCCACAATGCCTTCAGTAGAATAAAGCTATATGATGGATGAAAAAAATCATGATTTGAATTACGCTGACATTAATTTAACATTCACCAACAGCTTGCACGTATGCTGTGAGTGGAAGATAAAACGCTCCCAATAGATTAATAGTAAAAAACAAATCCAGCAGGAAACGCAGAAGGAAATGATGGAGCAGGATGGGAGTGGGGGTGGAGCGATAGGAGTACATAGTTGAGTAAAGCGAGTGCAGAATGAGGAATTGTGTGGACTGAGATAAATGGAAGATGCAGCCAGGAATGTGGAGTTAAAGATCACTAAGATAAAGTGGAATGTCAGTTAGATATAGTGCAATAGATATGAAAATAAGTTAAACATTTTGCAGCAGTTGGGGCAGCTGGGATGTTTTGGAAAGTGTGCAAGAAAGATCAAGGGCTGTGTTGTTCTAGTTGTTGTTTGTGAAGAAAGTGGAAGAGGCATGCAAAAGAGTTGGCAAAGTTTATCCTCAATGTGAAGTAGGGTTTGAACAGCAGAAAGGGATAAGAACTGTAAAAGTAATGTAAAGAAGATAATGTTGATAATGGACCTTTTCTGATTATTTTTTTTAAACTTGCCGTTCTCATTATATTCTGAGGTTTATTTTCAGCAGGGACTTCAGTCAGGACTTGTTGATTAGGAACCTAAAAAGGTGGCTTGTGTATAAGGTCATCAGTGATAGGAGTAGAATTAGGCTATTCGGCCCATCAAGCCTACTCCACCATTCAATCATGGCTGATCTATCTCTCCCTCCTAACCCCTTTCTCCTGCCTTTTCCTCATAACCTCTGACACCTGTACTAATCAAGAATCTATCTCTGCCTTAAACATATCCACTAACGGCTTCCACAGCTTTCTGTGGCAAAGAATTCCACAGATTCACCACCCTCTGACTAAAGAAATTCCTCCTCATCTCTTTCGTAAAAGAACGTCCTTTAATTCTGAGGCTATGACCTCTAGTCCTAGACTCTTCCACTAATGGAAACATCCTCTCCACATCCACTCTATATTCCTTTTGAATCCACAATGCAGCCATCAGTTTTGCTGTGTAAATGATAGATCCAGCTACATGCTTCACAGTTACTTCTCTTGAACTTGTAAGAACAGAACAGAATTTTCCTTCAAATCTTGGAAAGGCTATGATGCCACAAACACCATAGCCGCTGGCTTTATAGTTGAACCGGACTTTAAATTCATGGTTAGACACAAAATGCTGGAGTATCTCATTGGGACGGGCAGCATCTCTGGAGAGAAGGAATGGGTGATGTTTCAGGTCAAGACCCTTCTTCAAATTCTTGAAATAATTTACATTTAAATTCATGGTGTCATATTTAATCCCAATTGAGGTTCACAGTACACATCCACATGATCATAAAGACCAATTTACTTTGTCTTGACTGCTCTTAGCTCAGCTCAACAGCTGTTAAAACTATCTCTGCCTTTGCTACCTTCCGACATTGACTATTTCAACACAGCTGGTTGACTTCCCTGAACCAAAACTACAGCTCGAGTCCCAACTCTCTATTTCTTATTATTGTATGAAATTATTGACCTACACTGGCTTCTGGTTTATAAATACTTGTTTTGTTTTCTCACCAGCCTAGTGTTTGCACTCCAACGGGGCAGGTCTCTCCCAGTCTCTGTAAACTCCTTTATTCCTACTGCCCCTCAGTGCAGTTCTGACTGATTATCGCCAAGTTTAATCGCCTCAACATTGGCAGCAGTGTCTCCAACTGCACATGTCCTGAACTCAGAAATCGTGATTGTAAACTTCTCTTTCCTCCTTTTCAAGACATGTCCAAAACTCTGCCTTTTTGACTGTCGGTCATCTTCTTGTATAACTGCTTCATTGGCTAGGTAGAAATTTTGTTCAATAACGCTCCTATGAAATATCTTTTGACACTTTACTACACTAAAGGAACAATAAGCTATTTCAATGGAAGAAGATGATTTCTATCACTACTGGAGCCGACAGGGACCCGTCACATTCCAGACAATTCTGTGTGATAGTATTTGCAATAAATTTTTTTATTTTTTTATTATTCCTTTAATAATCCTTTTCAGGAAATTACAGTGCCACGACAGCTTCAAGACAAACATAACACCACGCTTTCATACATAACAAGTTAAAATACAAGTTAAAATACAATTAATTTAAAAAAAGTGCAGTTATTTATGCTCATTAAAAAGTCTTATAGCAGCTGGTAAACAGGACTTCCTGTATCTCTCCGTTTTGCACATTGGTGCAATCAGCCTCTGGCTGAAGATGCTGCTCTTGATCACCTTCAGGGCATGGAGTGGGTGAGTGGGGTTTGTCATTATGGAACCTAGTTTATTTAGAGTTCTGGCCTCTGCCACCTGCTGGACCGTTCGTTGCTCAGCCCCGACCACTGAGCCGGCCTTCCTGATTAGTTTGTCCAATCTGTTTTTATCCGCTATACGGGCGCCATCTCCCCAACAGGCCACAGCAAAGAACAGAGCACTGGCCACCACTGAATGGTAGACACTGCACAGTAGGGGTTGGCAGATATTAAAAGACCTCAGCCTCCTTAAAAAATACAGTCGGCTTTGTCCCCTCCTGTACACCGCCTCCATATGACACTTCCAGTTCAGCTCACTGTCAAGCTGCACCCCAAGGTACCTGTGATTAGCAACCACCTCCACCTCAGTGCCCTTAATGGTGATCGGCGTTGCTTGAGTCCTCCTCCTCCCCCTCCTAAAGTCCACCACTATCTCCTTTGTTTTTTTGGTGTTGAGATGGAGATTATTGTGTGCGCTCCACTCCACAAAGTTACTTATAATGTCTCTGTATTCCTCCTCATTGCCCCCTTTAATGAGGCCGACAACAGCTGTATCATCCGAAAACTTCTGCAAAAAGCAGCTGTTGGTGTTCCATTGGAGATCCGCTGTGTAGATGGTAAACAGGAACGGAGCCAGCACAGTTCCTTGTGGAGCCCCTGTGCTGCTCAAGATGGTGCCCGAGACACTGTTCTGTAGGCGCACGTACTGTGGTCTGAGGGAAAGGTAATCCAAACACCACAGTACCAGTGATGGATCCACTTTCATCTTCTCCATCTTCTCCCCTAGCAGTCGGGGCTGAATAGTGTTGAAGGCACTTGAAAAGTCAAAAAAAGTAATCCTTACAGATGCATCAGCAGTGTCCAAATGTGTGTACACCCTCTGCAGCATGTAAATGAGGGCATCATCGACACTGATGTTAGGCTGATATGCAAACTGCAAAGGATCCATGTGATTTGACACACTAGTCCTGATGTAGGAAAGGACAAGTCTCTCAAATGTCTTCATTATGTGAGAAGTGAGCGCTACTGGTCTGTAGTCATTGTAGAGAGTGGGATGGGTCTTCTTTGGAACAGGTACCAGGCAAGATGTTTTCCACAGCCTTGGAACCCTCTGTAGACGTAAGCTCAGGTTGAACAGGTGTGTTAAAATACCACACAGCTCTGAAGAGCAAGTCTTCAGTAGCCTTGGGCTGGTGTCATCAGGCCCCACTGCCTTCCCTGGCTTCAGTCTGTCCAGCATCACCTTGACCTGAGCAGTATAAAGAGTCATGGGTGGGGCTGCCGGTGGAGTGGGAGGTGGAAAGAGGGGACTCCGTACAGGTGACATCTCAGGAGTGATGGAGAGAGGGATGGGAGGTGGAGAGGAAGCAGCAATGGTCAGCAGACCAGGTGGGGGAGGCTGGGGTGGTGTGGAGCCGTCGAATTTGTTGAAGAATCTATTCAGATCATCAGCCAGACCCTGTTCACCATCAGGCAGTGTACCACCGTTCTGCTTCATGCCCGTGATCTTTCGCATTCCAGCCCATACCTGCTTCACACCATCTTGCTGCAGCTGTCGTTCTAATTTGAACCTATATCTATATTAACCACATTTTATAAGCACTCTGGAGTAAGTCTCTTATGGGAACTTCTCTCATACTTGCAGCTGTTTAGTTTACTCTATATTAATCCTGTATTTTATGCCTACCTCATCATGTTCTCAGGACATCCCATACCATCTTGCACAGTATTAATAGATTAAATGTAATCGCATTTAATGTAGGCAAGCAGAATTATGAATGATTGTCCAATCCCAGTGTAAATTATCTAATAAATTGACTTTTTGGTAATTGGAGAAAATTTATAACTTTAGCTTAAGAGAAGTAGTAGCGCCTCTTGAAGATAAGAATTGTAACATTTCTGGAGCTGAATATTGACTAAAATAAAGCATAAGTTGTATAGAGTCCGTGCAGAGAGTGGTGAGGACGGCTGAAAAAAATCATTGGGACTTCTCTCCCTCAATCAGGGACATTGCGAGCAAACGTTGCTTGTCTAAGGCCAGCAGTATTATAAAGGACCCCACACATCTCCATCATGGACTGTTCACTGCTGCCCTCGGGCAAAAGATATCGTAGCAGAAGGAGCAGAACGTCAAGGGTTTGCAACAGCTTCTTCCCACGAGCCATCAGACCTGAATGCCATGTAATGAGCCGCCACCATTATCTATTTTATCTTTTTATCCATTTTGTCTTTTTACCCATTTTATCCTTCTGTTTAATTTTGTGTTGCACGGGGAGCCAAATGCAATGGAATTTCATTTAGAATTGCATATATCGATGTATTTCTAAATGACAATAAAGTTTTGATTGATTGATAAATCACTTACCGATATTATGGAATACGAGGCCTTTCAGCCTGAGAAACTAAATTTATGTAATTCTATACAAATTCCCAAATTTCTACGTTACAAGTGGTTTACATTTTTTTTTAGCAGATTTGTTTACAGATGCTGCAAATTATTCAGGTCAAATGGAACTGTACAAGAGTTGGACATGTTCTTAGACACATGTATCTAAAGTGAAATTTTAAAGTAATGTTTACATGATAATCCTTTATCAAATATTTGCCAACTTGTTGAGGTGATCAAAGAAATGTGGGCTATAGATGGGCTTGTAATGAATGTATAATATTGACTTTCATTTGATGACTGAAGTTTTTGTCCTCTACGTTTGATGTTGGAGCACAGTGTAGCTATGTAACTGATCTGCTATTTAAAATATTTGGAATATAGAATGTAGTTAATGATGTAATCCTAATGCAGTTGTTACTATTTGCTCTTCTCAAACCCCTTCCACACTCAAATTTTATTTTGCATCTGAAAATTTCTTGGATGAATATAGTTTTCGACACTTGAAGCAGCACTATTGATACCACCCTGCTAAGCTGAAAATGATCATGGCGTAAGCTGCCTATCCTGTTTTTTTTAATGCTTTGGAGTGGAAATGTCACTCGACAACCCAGCAAGTGGAATCAGTTGATATTGGTTCTGTTTGGGTCACTGGATTTGAATATTAAGCAGTGTCTATGATGTCTGACTGACACTTATTTGAATGTCTGAATATGTTCAATTTAACTTCCTTTGACTTAGCAGTAGCAGAATGCTTGGAATCTGAATCCCAGCATCTAGAGCCACAGCTTAAATGCTTTGCTGTTCCAGCAGACTTTGAGACAGTGGTTAAACATAGTGCAGGAAATGAAGTTGCAGCTGTCAGACATATCGTTTTCCATCTGTCCCGTGCCAAACCTACCAGATAATGTGAGCTGAACACCCAGTGCCCCTAAAATAAAATGGGCATTTTTTCCTTTTCCCTCTCCAATAATCCTTGAAACTTGTATCATCACACATCTGGGTGAGAGGAATGTTGCACCTGATGTTATTGAACACTGGCCGAGTTTAGCAGATCTGTATGTCTTAAACCAGTCAAACCCTTGTGATGTGTGTGAAGAGTAAAAGGAAATGTAGTATTTTGGTAACCAGGCGAAGAGGGAGCACTTGCATATGAGTAAGATGCTGGCCAGATACTCGTATGAAATTCCTTCCTTATTTTGAAGTATTGTTCTGTATTTGTTTTAATTTTCCAGTATTAAATCTGTATTGATATTGGGGCCGGCCTAAATAAATTTGTTTGTGCTTCAGCATTTTGAGGTGGACTGCAATATTGGAGCTTATGTTCAGGCCATCTGTGTGCCTTCAGCTTTCTGCGTTAGCAGCTTGATCACAGGCTGGCTACACCAAGAATTATACTTCAGTAGTTGTCTGTAAAAGTGCTGAAGTCACAAAATTGTATTTTACAGATGCAAGTTTTTTATCTTTATGCTTGCAGTTGCCCACTGTCACAGAATCCTTCCTGTTGAAATGATGTCTAGAGAACTGAGTTATTGCACAGTCACTTCCAGGGGAAGATGATCTTTTACTTTTAAATTGGTCATCTAATTTTTCTTTGTCTTCAGACCTTGCCCATTGTTTCTGCTCTGGGCGTTTTTATTTTCATTGGTTCTGGGAGGCATTTCCTGAGGGTTCCGTCGTGCCAGAGGCAACATGCCAGTTGACTTGTTGCTTTGCACTGCTGCTGAAGTTGATACTGTTAACAGTGGCAAACCGAATGCTGGTTTGCGTTTTGTGGGCGTTGACTATACCCACACTGAAAATAAGAGTGTATAAGCAGTCCCACCAAGTAAAGGGGTCACTGTTTTTTGTAGAACTTCCAACCAGCTGCCTATCAAACCCCCCTCTCCCGTCTGTGATGTCCTATTACCTGCCGTAGATAGACACAAAATGTTGGAGTAACAGGCAGTGGGTCAGGCAGCATCGATGAAGAGAAGGAATAGGTGACGTTTACGGTCGAGACCATAAATTCAGAGAAGCGGGAAACTAGAGGTATGAAAAGGCTCAGAACAAATCAGAGCCGACTCCAATGACCAAGGAAAGGTGGGGCCCACACTGATCCATTGTTGGCCGTGGAAGAGGTGATAATGGGATACAAACAGTGAAACTAGCAGGATTACTAGGGTGAGGCAGGGACAGAGAGAGAGAAGATGCAAGGGTTACTTGAAATTAGAGAAATCAATATTCATACCGCTGGGTTGTAAATTGCATAGGCCAAATATGAGATGCTGTTTCTCCAATTTGCATGTGGCGTCACACTTTGACAATGGAGGAGGCCCAGGACAGAGGCACTATGGGAGTGGGAAGGAGTTAGAATGTTTGGGAACTGGGAGATCGCATAGACCAGGATGGACTAAATGTAGGTGTTCAGTGAAAGGACCGCTGCACAGTTCCTGCATCTCCTCTTTTCCAGCAATCTTCTCTCCCCTTTTCTCCCCCTCCAACCACCACAATCAGTCTGAAGAAGGGTCTCAACCCGAAACGTCACCTATCCATGTTCTCTGTGTATACTGCCTGACCTACTGAGTTCTCCAGCACATTGTGCTGTTTTTTGGTTATAGAGGAGGAGGTGGAGAGAATTGAACAAAAATGGTGATAATAATAATTTAGTTGTATAACTTTCCATATTGTATTTTGGTTCAAAGATTCAAACTGAACCCAAAATAAAGGTAA
The DNA here is from genome assembly GCF_010909765.2 of Amblyraja radiata. NCBI lineage: Eukaryota > Metazoa > Chordata > Chondrichthyes > Rajiformes > Rajidae > Amblyraja > Amblyraja radiata. The sequence goes on from NC_045956.1 coordinate 76,504,162, forward strand.
GATTCTTGCAAGAAAAAAAACATGCCCACACAATATTTCCATCAAATCCCTCCTATTTGCCACTACCACTTAATTAACGTGTTCCTTTATTGCATTTCACACTTTGGAATACAATAATTCATCCAATCTATTGTCTGTTATTACGTCACACTACCAGCTGAGCACCGTACTTATTAACATGGGCCATTCCTAAGCAGAATCTTGTAATGCTGTCTCCTCCCATCTTACTGCATTCATTACTTTTTTTTAAATGGAGGCGCTTTTAATAAATTACTGGTGTCTCCTCTAAATGGTGGTGATGGTCGATGAGGAACATTCTTGTGTTTAACGCATCGGTGCTTTTTGGATTTATAAATGGTGGGACTTACTGTATCCTTTCACGCATAGGTTGGTCATATTTCACTATGACATGAGGATGATGTTTGGCACCTTGAATCGATGCTGGTTCTCAGAGTAGTTTCTCAAAGCAATTCCATCAAACCCACTTATTTCTTCGTAACTTATTCTTTCTTCACATTGACTCCACCATAATTCTCCTATCATATTCTTGTCATTAGGAAGAAATTATTTGGATTTATAAGTGCTCTCTATGCCCGGGGTTCTTCACAGCCGATACTTGTGACATGCCATTATTGATGTTGTGTAGGACTGGTGACAGGAAAGCTCCGGCAAAACATCACTGTGATGAATAATGAATCAGTTTAGCGTTTGAATAGTGTTGTTTGAAAGGTAAATATTGACCAAAATCAACTCGCCTGCTCTAGGCAGTTTGATAATGATCAAATACGACAACATTGGCTGACTTTCACCGTCTTAACTGATGGATCCTACGTTGGTTTGTCCTCTTCAGATGACTGCCAAGATCCATCTGATGCTTCCTCTAGGAAGCTTCACTAGCTCTACATGGCCCGGGTTTCAGCGGCGATTCTTCCTGGTCGGCCTGGGTCAGGAGCTATCCAGTGTCGTTGGAGAACTACAGTATTTCACTCTGTGCATGCAGGTTATGGATTAAAGTAACTGCTTGTGCACTTCTGTAATGAAGGGTTTTTTTTCCTGTCTTCCACAAGAACACCTGGTATTGGTGTTGACAATGACTGCAAATGTGTTTCTTGAGCAGAACCCAGTCAGGCATCATCTGGGTTTAGAGGGGATGGGGGGGTGGGTGGGGGATATCACTTGAGGTTGGAGAATTCAATGTTCATACCGTTGGGTTGTAAGCTAACCAAGCGGAATATAAGGTTTTGTCCTTCCAGTTTGCTTGTGGCCTCGTTTTGGTAATGGAGGAGCCCAAGGACAGAAAGGTCAGATGGGAATGGGAAGTGGAGTTAAGATCCAGCAGGCATTGGTGGACAGAGTGTAAGTGTTCGGCAAACGGTCTCAGCGATGTAAAGGAGGCCACATTAGGAGCAACAAGTTCAGTGGACCCTACCTCCTCTTTGTTTCCCTTGACACTTGCTCCCATTTGTCCCACCATCTCCCACCCCACCTCTCCCTCCTCCCAGTCACCCTGCTCCTTTCCTCTACCTTGTACATCCATTTCCCATTTACGAGTCCCCTATTTCCCTTTAACCCATCGCCCACTTCCCCTCTTCCCCCTTTCCTTCTCCACTCAAATCCCTCCCTCCAGCTTTATATTTACTTCCTCTCGTTACTTGACACCCCTTTCCTTTTCACCTCGAGCCTTTGTAACTTCCTCCATCCATCTCTCATATAACCATATAACAATTACAGCACAGAAACAGGCCATCTCGACCCTTCTTGTCCGTGCCGAACACGTATTCTCCCCTCGCCCCATATACCTCTCAAACCCCCCTCCCCCACCCATCAGTATCCATCTATCACTTGTTTGGCATTGTCCTGCCCCCACTTTTTTTTTTTTAAGCTTACCACCCCCCGCCCCCCACCCCCGCCCCACCCACGACAATCAGTCTGGAATGGTTCTGACTGGAAACATTGTTTGTCCATTCCCTCTCCAGATGCTGCCTGACACGCTGAGCTCCTCCAACATGTTGTGGTTTTTGTATTGATGGTGCTGCATTTTCTAGGAAACGTGAAGAAGGGTCTGGACCCGAAACGTCACCTATTCCTTCGCTCCATAGATGCTACCTCACCTGCTGAGTTTCTCTAGCATTTTTGTCTATCAAGGAAATGTAATGTCTTTTCTGAATTGATTTCAGAAATAGAGATCGGAAGGAGTCACTTGCATTTAAGTTGAACATAGTACTTTAGAATCAATAAAACACTTCTTGGAAATGTGATTGTGCAGCTGAGGGTGACTGTGACTCTGATTTGGCAGTTCACCCTCTCTATTGCAATGGAGGATTAAGCCAGATCATGTCCCAACTCTGCATTCAGAGGTGTGGGATTTATTCAGGTTTGTGCATGCAATTTAACCCTTTGGATCTCTTATCCCTATTTTTAATGAAGGCAGGGCCAGCATGTGAGTGCTCAAGAAAAGACTACCGTATTTCCCGGCAATGAAGACGCATCCCTATTTTGAGTTGCTAAATTTTGAAAAAAGGCTTGCGGGACAGGATCGTGGGTTTGGTTTAGTCGTGTAGACAGGATCAAGAGTTTTCTGCAGTTCCCAGATCCCTCGCATCCCCGGGACTGGCTGCAGCGCCCAGGTCGCCTGCGAGCCCCTGGACTGGCTACAGTCCCCAAGTCGCCTGCGAGCCCTGGGATTGGCTATAGCGCCCAGGTCGCCTGCGAGCCCCGGGACTGGCTGCAGTTCCCAGGTCGCCTGCGTACCCCGGGACTAGCTGCAATTCCGCTGTCCGGTCCCTGAGGCTGCTCGCAGCCACCTGAGCTACTGAGTGAGTTGCTGGCACGATCCCTGACCCTCTCCTTCTCAATGCTCCTGCCCACCCCGCAATTTTACCCCTGGCTGGGACTGGCTGTAGCGCCCAAGTCGCCTGCGAGGCCCTGGACTAGCTGCAGTTCCCAGGTTGTCTGCCCTGAGACTGGCTGTAGCGCCCAGGTTGCCTGCGTGCCCCAGGACTAGCTGCAGTTCTGCTGTCCGGTCCCGGCGGCCGCTCGCAGCCACTCGGGCTACTGAGTGAGTTGCTGGCACCATCCCCGACCCCCTTCTCAATGCTCCTGCCCTCCCCGCAACTTTACCCCTGGCCAGACTCCCCACATGCTGTGGAAGGAACTCTTTCCACCCCCCCCCCCCCCCAACGGTGCTATCATTTTACAGCCACTGTACTGGGGGATAGCCAAGTCTATCTTTCTTGGTTAATAATCTCTGGTGCAATGGGGGTGAAAGGGAAAATCCTTGAGCAATTGTAGTTATATATGACATTAAGGATGATGGTTGTCGGAAGTCAATCGTCCCATATGCTTAATCGCTGCTGGCGTTAAATCACAAAGCTCCTTCCCCAAGCAGTCAATGGAGCATTTTCATCAGAACGACTGTAGTTCAAGAAAGCAGTTCACCAAGATCTTCCACGGGGCAAATGTAAATGGACAAATAAGCACTGACCTTCCCAGCAATGAAATCCAAGATTTGGTCACAAAGATTGATTCCCTCTCCCCTGACTCTCGACCTGAAATGTCACCCATTCCTTCTCTCCAGAGATGCTGCCTGTCCCGGCTGAGTTACTCCAGCATTTTGTGTGTCATCATTGTTAATGAATGTTGGATGGAGCACAATAAAGCAGCTAAATACTATGCTGCTGTCTCTCATCCATACAGTTTGATGCAGCATTTTGTATCCTAACATGCACGAATCCCATCCACACATCAGTACTGCAAGTATGGCTCTACATCAGCTCCTGATTGCCAAATGCTTCAGTTTTAAAATCCTAGTACAGTGCTCAAGTCCCTTTTTAAGTTCAATGTGCTGCTTTAGTTGCAGCCTCTTGTGAACTGTGATTTTCATCCCACCACTTCAGACTAGGTTCTGAGCTGGGGAATTCTCCCCTTTGGGCCTCTTCAAGCCCCTTTTAATATGTTTCTTGAAACCTTCATCACTGATCCATCTTTTCAGTTCTCCTTTAGTTTCTCTCTTGGCTTGGTTTCAGTTTTTGTCTCTTTGCATCCTGGCGAGTCAGAGGCACTGTGTAATGTGTGGAGGAGTTGTCATCATCAACCACTTCCAGCCTTCCTTCCACCCCTCCGCCCCAGATGAACCTGTTCCTCCCCAGATATGTCATCTCCGAACTGAGGCAGAAGGTGACTTTCATTGTAGCTGTGATATGGTCTGATGAAAAGTAGAACATAGAACAGTACAGCACATTTCAGCCCACAATGTTTGCACTGAGCATGATGCCTAGTTAAACTGATCTCATCTGCCTGCACGTGATTCATATTTCTATATTCCTTGCACTTCCACATGCCTATCTAAAAGTCTCTTGCATGTAGTACTATTGTACCTGCCTCCACTACAACCTTCAGCAATACATTTGCTCTAATCCCATGTATTCTCCCCACGTTACCATTAACTCCCCTAGATTCTACCATTCAACTATGTCTTATGCAGTATTTACAGTAGCCAGTTAACCTACCAACCAGCACCTATTACAAATATGGCAGGAAATAGAAGCACCCAGAGTAAAGCCACATGGTTAGGGGAGACCATGTAAACTCCATAGTGACGGCACCGAATGTCAGAATTGAATCCATATCACAGAAAATGTGAGACAACAGCTCTATTAGATGTGTTCCTGTACTGCACCTATGTCTAATTCATTTAAACACATTTTAATGAAGAAAAACAAGGTGCTACTGGACAGCAATGGTCTTCAGTGGCATGGGGTGTGAATTTCTTGCCCTTGTTTCGTGGTTTCTTGAGGTCTGAGTACCACACTGCAGTGTAAGTATTGTTAAACCCTGGTGTAACTATTTTGTTTTAGACTTAAAAGTCGAGTAATACTTCATTTAACTGTTTCAACACTTAATATTTTGATTTTTTGGGGGGTGGATTGAAATGGAAATGTGACTGATGGCCTGTTGGGAAACTGTTTAATAGCTGAAATTCTTCTCTAAATCCTGAACCAGTCAGCCAGGCAGCGCTTATTTCAGAGATAAAATATTTTGGTGATTAGTAACTTCTCTTGGGCTATTACTCAAACCATTGGAATTCAAGCCTAACTTGTATTGCATGTGGACTGTTCAGAATAACTGTGGACTCAGTTTGTAGACAATAGACAATTGACCTGCTTTTCCACAGGATTAAAATGATGCTTTTTGTTTCAATACATTCATTCTGGTGCTGGATGAACAAGCACCGTGATTAGTTTCTCATTTTAGAATTGAAGATTCCAGTTGAATGCTTTTAATTTAAAGTGGCAACTGCACTGGCTTGGCATAGCTGGCTGCTTTATTTAAACAAGGGAGATGAATGGGGGTCCTCTTGTTTCTCCATTGAAATAGCCCTTGTGGGAATGTTCTTGTGCTCGGTGATAATTGCATGTTTGCTTTGATTGCTTTCTTCCATCACCTTTTAAAGGGAATTCTGGCTCTTGGGGACAACTATCAGAGTAGTCTTGCACAATACTCTTGCACCAATATCAGTGAGTGTTTGGCTTGTAAAATGGTATGCTGAGTTTGGAATGTGTTTGAAATATGGGTTGAGGACACAGTAATTTGAGCTTTTAGTTAAATATTAAGAGCAAGCAAATTATTTCCAAGTGGTTAAAAAAGAAGGTTTTGGGGTTTTTTTCTTCAGAAATAACAAAACATGGGTTGCCAATGTAGGAGATGATGAAAACCTGTTGGACGTGAGGACGATTGACTACATAGAGGCTTCTGATATTTATTTTATGGACATCGATCTATCAAATCTACAGAGTAATTAGCAAAATCCCTGTAGAAATGCCATAGAGGGAGTACAGAGAAGGTTCACCAGACTGATTCCTGGGATGTTAGGACTTTCATATGAAGAAAGACTGGATAGACTCGGCTTGTACTCGCTAGAATTTAGAAGATTGAGGGGGGATCTTATAGAAACTTACAAAATTCTTAAGGGGTTGGACAGGCTAGATGTAGGAAGATTGTTCCCGATGTTGGGGAAGTCCAGAACAAGGGGTCACAGTTTAAGGATAAGGGGGAAATCTTTTAGGACCGAGATCCCGAGATGAGAAAAACATTTTTCACACAGAGTGGTGAATCTCTGGAAATCTCTGCCACAGAAAGTAGTTGAGGCCAGTTCATTGGCTATATTTAAGAGGGAGTTAGATGTGGCCCTTGTGGCTAAAGGAATCAGGGGGTATGGAGAGAAGGTTGTACAGGATACTGAGTTGGATGATTAGCCATGATCATATTGAATGGCGGTGCAGGCTCGAAGGGCCGAATGGCCTACTACTGCACCTATTTTCTATGTTTCTATAAATAGTTGAAAATTGTGTACCTCCCTGAATGGTCTGAAATTGCCAATAGAAACTTCAATTAATATTTTGGAAATTCATTGCTATGTATAAATTGTCTTTGTAAAATTGCCCACATAATCCTTCCAGGTGAAGCAGTGATTCACTTACATTTCTAGTCTACTGCTTTGGGTGCTCACAATTTGGCCTCTTCCACACTGGGTGATCCAAACACATCTTGGGTGATTGGTTTCGGCCCGAAACGTTGCCTATTTCCTTCGCTCCATAGATGCTGCTGCACCCGCTGAGTTTCTCCAGCTTTTTTGTGTACCTTGGGTGATTACTTTGTGGGGCATCATGCACATTCTGCTGGGTTGATCCGAAGATTGCAGTTACGTACAATTTTAAATTTTCAAATGCACTCCCATTCTGACCTGTCAGAAGAACGACATCTTCACTTTAGCACTTTGTAATGTTCTGGAAATGAGGCTAGAACTTGGGTAAACTAGCCTCATTGCTTTCCTTATCGTGCCTGTGTCCCTTTCATTCCCTGTTTCTTTAAAATGCCTTGCTGAGGGTTAGTACTAGTGCTTCTTATCTGGAGGACTGTCTCCTGCATCCATGCAGAACTCACGATTCCATTAACTTTACCGTGCACCTTGCTCTCAAATCCATGGACTATCTTTAACACTTCTCTCCCCCTTCTTGATCTCTGTCTCCATCACAGAGGATAGGCTCTTGACCGACATTTACTGCAAACCTATCGACTCCCCACAGTTATCTGGACTACACCTCCTCCCACCCTGCCTCTTGCAAAGACATCTGCTCCCAAGTTGGTGCTTTCCATTCTAGGACATCCTAGATGTCTTCTTTCTTAATAAACGTGCTGTTCTAGTTCCCTCACCCTCTGTGGTCTGTAGTTCTGGTTTTGCTTCCCCTTCCCCCCCCCCCCCCCCCCCCTCTCCCGAGGTGCAACAAGGATCGTTCCCCTGGTCCTCACCTTTCACCCCACGAACCTCTGCATCTAACACATCATCCCATCAACCTCTGCCATTTCTGTCACCTCCAACGTGATCAATTACATTTTCCCCTCCCCACCCCTTTACGCCTTCCACAGAGACTGCACCAGCTGCAACTCCTTGCTTCACTCATCCCTCTTCCCCCACTCCCCCCTATACCCTCTGCTCACTAGCTACCTTCCCCTGCAACCGCAGGAGATATGACACCTGTCCCATTATCTCCTCCCTCGCCTCCATCCAGGGTCCTACTGCATCCGGTGTTCCTGTTGTGACCTCCTGTACATCAGGGGGACAAGCATAAACTCGGCGACCATTTTGTCAAACATTTGCACTTGGTCTGCCTAAGAGACCAAGAGAGGGAGGGAGAAAAACAGGCCTACTAGATTTTCCACTAACTAACCATTTTAACTCTTCTATTCCTACACTGACCTTTCTGTCCCGGGCCTCCAACATTGCACAAACTGGAGGAACAGCACCTGAGCAGTTTACAGCCCAACGATGAACAATGAATTCACCAATTTTCAGTAATTTAACCCTCTTCTTCCCCCCCCCCCCCCTCCCCCGTCCTCTCTGTGCCCCACCTTGACGTACCTATTTCCCCCCCTCCACCTTGTACCTACATTTCTTTCTCCACAATTCTCAACTCTTCAATCCTTCATACCTTTTAATCTCTGGCTGTCCAAACATCTACATATCAACTCCCCCCTCCCCCCCCCATCTGTATTCACCTTTACCTTGCAGACTTTGTCATGCCCTTCCTCTCTTTCCTCCCTCCCCCACTACAGTCAAGTCTGAAGAAGGAACCTGCAAAGCTGCCAAGTAGTATGGATTTTCCGTATTTTATATACGATTTTGCGTTGTTAAATATGATTTTTTTTTTTAATCGGCCCGGTTTCCTGTTTCATTAACACACCAATAAAAGTAATAACCCTGGTGAGATCTTGCTGCTTACAAAATGCAAGGATTAAAAAGTCATACTGTACCTCTAAACATTATAGCTGATAAAATCTATTAGTATTTTAAATTTCAAGATCTGGATGATTATTTTTGTAAGCTTTGATCTGCCTGTCCCGCTCCAGGTTTAAACAGAACGCTGTCAGTTCAATGCGTGGGAATTTAAACGAAGAGCTGTCAGTTACAGCGCTATGGGTTCTCAATATAGCGCTACCGGCTGGAGCGTTATGGGCTTTCCACATAGCACTACGGCCACAGCGCGATGGGTCACAGACTGTTCAGGAAAATTCTCGTATAACAATGAGTCTTTGGAATTCTCTTTCTCAGTGGAAGTTGAGCTTTTGCTTATTTTTCGGGCAGTGGCAGAGTTCTGGATAATCCTAGTGGTGAAAGGTTTCCAGGGGGGTTGCAGTTACATTGGGATTGGCCATGATTTTACAGAATGGTGGGTGGTCTCAAGGGGGAGAGAGGGAGAATGAGAGAGGGAGAGGGAGGGAGGGAATAAGAAAGGGAGGGAGAAAAAAGGAAGGAGAGGAAGGGTGGGAGGGAAATGGGGAGGGAGGGAGAGAAAGAGTGAGGGGGAGGGAGAGAAATAGGGAGGGGGAGAGAGAGGGAGGGATGGCGGGAGAGAGGGAGGGAGAGAGAGGAAGGAGGGAGAGAGTGAGGGAGCGAGGGAGGGAGAGGGATGCTTCCAAAATGACTTCTACATCATCATCTGGTGCTAAAAGCAGGAAGCAGCCGTTCAAACAGCAGTATACAAAGAGATGGCAATGAATGCATAACTTAGAAGAAGACATGTCAATTGGTAGCAAAGTTATGCATTCTTGTACTCTCACGTGGGTATGACCGTACATTAAAAAAACAAACAAATATACCGCATAAATATACTGATTTCCTCAGCAAAATACTGATTTTCAGGTACTGAAATGCTCTGACAAAACTTGGCAGCTCTGGTCCTGACCCAAAATGTTGCCTGTCCGTGTTCTCCAGAGATGCTGCCTGACTTGCTGAGTTACTCCAGCACTTTGCAACTTTTTTTTTGTAACTTCTTGTTTTAACTCCTTACCACTTGATCTCCCTTAATCTCCTTTTGGTCTTCTGTCTCACACCTTGCTGTGTCCCCTCCCCCTCCCCCCTTTTTTTGGAAACTGTACACCCTCAACTCATCAACCCCAGTATGTAGGAAGGGTCATTGACCTGAAACTTAAACTGGTTTAGATTTTGCTCTCAAAGATAGTGGAGTCATGGGATATAGGGAGAAGGCAGGAACGGGGTACTGATTACGGATGATCAGCCATGATCATATTGAATGGCTGTGCTGGCTCGAAGGGCTGAATAGCCTACTCCTGCACCTATTGTCTATTGATTTCCACTGATGATGCTTGTCTGCCCGAGTTCTACCTGGTCTGTTTTTGTTGCCTAAAGTTTAAGTTGTTATTGTGATTGGGGTATACATTTTGGATCTATCTGCAAGTTAAGCAGCTATGCAATGAACTTGCATTTGGAAAAGCATGTTGTTCAGAGTTAGACCAGAGTGGTTGGCCCAATTGCTTCATATGGCCTAAATGTTGTAGTGTGAAAACAGCAGAGGGAAAGTATGAATGGATACATTAGAAGAACCATAATAATGTTACTGCTGGCATATTATTTTACATTTAAATAGCATTCATAGGCATACATAGTTCATTCGTGCAATCCAGGCTCCTCCAAACATCAACACTTTTTTACCTCACACCATTAAAAAAAAAAAAATCTGGATAATTTATTTTTATAAATTTGTAAATCTTTTTTTCTTAATGTAATAAAAATGAGCTGCAGATGCTGGTTTATACCAAAGGTAGACACAAAGTGCTGGAGTAACTCAATAGGTCAGGCATCATCTATGGAGAAAATTAATAGGTGACGTTTTGGGTCGGGACCCATCTTCAGGCCCACAATGTCACCTATCCATTTTCTTCAGAGATGCTGGCTTGCTGAGTTACTCCAGCATTTTGTGTCTATCTCATTTTTTCTTAGGTGGCCCATGTTTCCCCTGCAGCCTCTGTGCTAACTGGCTTTGCACAGGATTCAGTTCACCTGTAAGGTACCCATGCTAGATTTGGACATGGAGATTTGTTATCGATTTCAGTGGCAACTGTGCTTAAGAGAAGAGTAGACACTCTCAGAATTTGTGGAGGTGAGGACAGCTTTAATGCAGGGCAAAATAAAGAAACTTGCTTGTATTAACAGGAGACACCCTGCCAGAGGTGGATCTTGACTTCATTTCCATGGCATCTGCAAATAAAGTCTAAATGGTGAGGCAGGGGGTGTAAACCATTCACATTTAGATTTTGCCATCAGAGAAAGCCACTACTGCAAACATAAAAATAATAATAGCTACTGCAGCAATGGTGGAGTTTGCATGTTTGGAACTTTTTTCAGTAGTAATATTATGAACCCCTCATCCAGTACAAATAACGGTGGGGGTGGTGCAGAGGCGATTTACCATGCTAACAGCTCATACAAACACTAGGAATGAATCCAAGCATAATTCTACAAAAAGCGTATAACACTAGATCTAGAACAAGACTTCTACCTTCACAAAGCAGGCATAGTTGTTAGAAGAACGGTCACAAATAGAAAAGACTCCATCTGCACTTTAATATTCTTGCCTTTCTAAATATGTTGTTATCAATCTTTCCCATTTACTTACACAACTTGCTTTGATGAAGAGAAATAAATGAGAAGCAGGTATAAGAAATCCTTTGTTTTGTTTAAAAAAAAAAAATTTAAAAATCTCATTTTAGGTGAAGTCTTTTTGATAATTGTCCAAAATATCTGTTGTGGTTTGTGATGAAGATCTTTTCAAAGGTTTCCACAGATTTATCTCCAAACAATTAGACTTCAGACTTGTGCAGTCAGGCAGACCACTGTAACCACAACTATGTGTGGTATGTGTTGTTGGCATTGGGTGGTTAGAGTATTGTCATTTAAAAAAAGTGAGTACTCGATCAAACACTCAGCAAAGAGTGGTGTAAGAGATCTGGGTTTACTTGAGAGAGATCCTTGCTTACGAATTTGATTGAAATTGTTGAAGGTTCCTTAAATCGATGCAAAGCCATCCGAAAATATTTGGCCTTTGACTAGTCTCAAGTTATAGGAGTAGAATTAGGCCATTCGACCCATCGAGTCTACTCCGCCATTCAATCATGGTTGATCTCTGCCACCTAATCACATTTTCCTGCCTCCTCCCCTTAACCCTTGACACCCATTCTAATCAAGAACGTGTCTATCACTGCCTTAAAAATATCCACTGACTTGGCATATTGAATAATTTTGTGATAAATACTCAAAGTAAGGACCAGCTGCAGAAAAATATGCTGCAATAACTGCGGAGATTGAAATGAATGTACAAGTGTGTATCTATCGTAATCTTAGCTTATTTCTGTTCATTGTTGGTGGACTGTATTTCACATTGATTTCTTGCCTCTCGTAGAGACAGCCCTCAGGCCCAACTTAGCTGACCAAGATGCCCAGTTAATTTAGTCCCATTTACCTGTATTTGATGCATGTCCCTCTAAAGATTAGAGTCTAAACCTATCCTACCCATGTGTCCTATTCACGCCTAAACAAATATCTTCTAGGTGCTGTTATTCAATGTGCCCCCATCCACTTCTTCTGGCAGTTTGTTGCATATACTCACTGTGTAAAAAGGTTGCCCTTTAGATTCCTATTAAATCGTTCCCCTCTCACCTTGTCCCTCAAAATAATAATTGCAAGGAATATCAGTTGTTATAAGAATGTGCCTGTTTTACTTCATTGTATTTTATGCTACTTTACTCTGAACTTTATTAACCTCTTGATATCTTGTAAACTCAGTTTTATATTTGTGTTAATTACCTTGGCGTTTTTTGCCATCTTTATTTTTGTCCCCTTTCTCACCAGCTTGGAATTATTTTGTTGCCTCTATCACAGTCTGTGCACGCATTAGTTGTCATGAATTAAACATGAATTTGTTGGATATTAAATATGGTGAACTAGCTGACCAAGCTTTCGGATGAGCAGTCTGTAGGTAAATTATAGATTCTGGAATTGCCTTCCTAAACCTTTTTTCCTCTCTCCTTTTTAGAATGTTCCTTAACATTGAGTCCTTGACTCAGCTTTGGTTTATTTGTCTTTGTATCCTTACTGGCCTGAATAAAGTTCCCTGTTTTGCTTATACTGAGGGTGGTACAAGAACAGAAGTTATAATAGTATCAGGATTTATTTTTTTCTTAGCTTGTGTGTGTGTGTGTGTGTCTGTATACATATTTCCATAAAGTTTAATTTGTCTGCTATTGCTTGTTTTTATATGATCTCCAAGTATTTCTCATGTTGGTAGGGGTTTCTTGCTGCTTAGAACAGCCTAACAAGCAGCCATCCATGTGAACAATCTATGGGAATTTGAAGTAATGTAAGTTTAAATTCTTGGTTGTCTAGTTCCTCTTGACCTACATGATGTGTAAACACTGTCAAAGACTTGCATTCCAGAGAGCTCTCTGTAATGGGAAGTTCAGATAGTATGAAGAAGTTGGCTCTGGATAAATGCAGTGTCTGAAATTCTTCCCCATGTTAGATCCTGTAGCTATCAGAGGCGCTCCCGAGTAAATTTAAATACATTCTACCTGTGATTTTTTATTTTCCCCTATTGTTGAAACTGCAAACAAGAAACTCAGGCTGATTTTTCACTAGGTTTCAGTGAGAGGCAAACTGACAAAGTCTTGAGTTTGTGCTCATAACTGTGGGATCAGCATCGAATTGATCCACTTTTGTTAACATTTTTGATTTATTTCTGGTTTGTTCTAGTTACTATTATTTAAATCGCAATGTGCATTAACAAAGGCTTCCCAGTCCTGTCCCTATTCTGTCACATGATCAGTATCCATCATAACTGTGACATTTTGTTTCTTAGTGTACATGGCAAGTTGCTCAAAGATCCACAGTAGATGTATGCCCATGTTCTGTGGACAATGGTATATAGTTGTAGCATGCGAATTTGCATACTTAAAAGTGGATAGAAGACTTTTCGAATCTGGGCGCATAGGTGACGTTTCTAAACTACACTAAACTAAGATTTAAAAAAAGACAAGGTGCTTCTTCAAAAGAAGGGTCCCAACTCGAAATATTGCTCTCCAGAGATGCTGCCTAACCTGCTGAGTTACTCCAGCACTTTATCTTTTTTTAAATCTTAGTTTAGTGTAGTTTAGAGATAGTGTGAAAACAGACTCTTCGGCCCACCGAGTCCACACCGACCAGTGATCCCTGCACATTAACACTATCGTACACACACTAGGGAGAATTTACACTTATACAAAGACAATTAACTTACAAACATGTACGTCTTTGGAGTGTGGGAGGAAACTGAAGATCTTGGAGAAAACCCACATGATCATGGGGAGAACGTACAAACTCCGTACAGACAAGCACCCGTAGTTGGGATTGAACACGGGTCTCTGGCGCTACAAGTGTTGTCAGCGCTGTCAGGCAACAACTCTACCGCTGCACCACCGTGCCGTGCTGGACCTATCTATGCACTTTGTGAACATAAAGAAAAAGCTGCTAATGCTGGAAATCTGAAATTAAAATAAAACAAAAATCTCTGGAAACTATTGAAAAGTCTTTTGACTTAAAAGCCACATTCCATCCCGAAACATAATCTGTCCATTTCCTCCACACCGCTGCCTTGCCCACCAACTACCTCCTTTTTTGCCTTTTGCGCAAGATCCAAGCACCCTTTGACAATGAGCAGATTTTATACAATATAGATGATGTAAACAAATGTTTGCAAAGTATTCCGCTACAATGGGATTCACTGTAAAACTCGATTTCCTCTTCGTCCATAAAACTCTGTCTTTTGTTGACCTGTTGAGTGTTTCTAACGCTTTGTTTCTATGTCTCTTCCAAGCATCAGTAGGTGCTTCCTGTTTTCAACTGGTATCATTAATAAAAGGAAACCAGACAAATACCTTCCTCCCCAAGACAGGAGATGCGAAGGTAATTAGCACCACTCCCAGTGACATTGACATTGACATTAACTACCTTATCATAGGCTGGGGATTAATTATGCAGCTCTCCTTGGCTGTGGTCATTCAGAGCTTGAGCATACTGAACCTTTTGGATGACCAGTCAATTTTCTAATTATATCTTATAAATTAAATCTCTTTTGAGTGTCAGGGACCCTATAAAATATAGATACCTGGAAATCAGGTTTAAATCTGGTTTACTATAAATTGTGAAATGCTTCCGGAGGCACTAAATACTTGTAAAGTGTTAACTCTAATTTTATTTTCTTATGCGACTTTGCCTATACTGTACATATTTATTTTTTACAACAAAACACAGACAATTAACAATTAGGTGTGTATAAAGGGAAGCAATGAACAAAAACTGTTACCTGTTTTATGATTTTTATGACTGAATTGGTAAGGGTGCTGAAAGTGACCCTGTAATGTGACTCCGAGATTGGACACTTTGGATCTAGTTTACTGTAGTTGTCTGGATGTGTTGGAAGGAACTGCAGATGCTATAGACACAAATTGCTGGAGTAACAGGGCTGAAGAAGGGTCTCAACCCAAAACGTCAACCATTCCTTCTCTCCAGAAATGCTCCCTGTCCCACTGAGTTACTCCAGCATTTTGTGTCTATTTTTTGTCTTAACTGTTGGATGAACAGCAAATCAACTTCTAAGGTCATGAGGAATAGGAGTAGAATTAGGCATTTGGCCCATCAACTCTATGCACATACTTCTGCCATTCAATCATGGCTGATCTATCTCTCCTTCCTAACCACATTCTCCTGCCTTCTTCCCATAACCTCTGAGCTGAAGTCTATTACAATGGAATAGCCCACTGGCACTTGGTCTCATGTTCTATAATTGTATAAAAACTGACAGTTGCCAAAATGTGGCGTACGAATGAAGTTGTCCTCTTTGTCAGCCTAGATGCTGGTGAGCTCTACGCATTGAGAATAACAATTTGTGGCAAGATTGATTATTTTTTTCCTTTTTAATTTCCTTTCCCTAGCTCACTAATGTTTTCAAACTCATTTTTGTTATCGATGCAGCAAAAATGATCACCTGTAATCTGTTCCTCTGTGCGTGTGTTCACTGTGTGCAATAGAGTGCAAAACCAATAAATTGACCATGATGTGTTTCCTATTCTTCCACCTCCAATTTGCTAACTTAGTTCCAACCAGCAATTATATTGAATCCTTTTCTGATTTCCAGTCTGTATGGGACCAAAATTCAGAGCCTTTAACTTTGCTGCACATTGTGAACGAATGAACAGTGGAAGAGATTCGAAAGTGCTGCAATGATAATTTTGATTTGGATTTATAATCATGTTGTACAAATTAGAAAATGCATAGAACTTGCACTTGTAGAGCAAGTAATTTAGTATAATTTAGTTAAGCCACAACATTTTACATAGTTATCAACTATAACTATTTACAGCTCTGGCAGCATGTCCCGAAGAAACCCAACCCAGCCTGTCTCAATGACTTTCGCCCAGTGGCTCTCGCACCCATATTAATGAAGTGTTTTGAGCGGCTGGTTATGCAGCATATTAAAAATTGTCTCCCTGCCGACCTAGACCCACTGCAGTTCGCTTATAGAGCCAACCGGTCCACAGAGGATGCAGTCTCCACGACACTCAACCTCGCACTGTCACATCTCGACCGGAAAAATACCTATGCCAGGATCCTCTTTATAGACTTCAGCTCCGCTTTTAATACAATCATTCCACAGCAGCTGGTGGAGAAGCTGAAGCTGTTAAGGGTGGATACTGGCACTTGCAACTGGGTCCTTAACTTTTTATCACAACGGCAGCAGACAGTCAGGGTGGGCAGGAACCAAGCCCAAGGCTGTGTCCTAAGCCCCCTGCTGTTTAGTCTGCTTACACAGGATTGTACTGCTATACTCAGTAACAACTTTATCAACAAGTTCGCTGATGACACAACAGTGGTGGGTCTCATCAGCGACAATAATGAGTCGGCGTGCAGGATGGAGGTGGAGCTGCTCACAGGATGGTGCAGATCCCACAACCTCACTCTTAATGTGGAAAAAACTAAGGAGATGGTGGTCGACTTCAGGAGGGCGGGAAAACAACACCACACACCGCTGTACATTGATGGAGCTGCTGTGGAGAGGGTCAGCAGTGTGAAGTTCCTAGGACTCTACCTGTCGGATGACCTGACCTCTATGACCAACACCACAGCAGTGGATAAAAGAGCCCAACAGCGACTCCACCCTCTCCGGAGACTAAGGAAAGCAGGTCTCCCCACTGCCCATCTAAGAACCTTCTACAGGGGCACAATCGAAAGCATAATGACCTACGGCATCACTTCCTGGTTCGGGAGCTGCAAGGCTTACGAACAATATCAACTAAACAGGATAGTGAAGACCGCCAGCAGGATTATTGGTGCCCCACTCCCTTTCCTGCTGGAGATATACAAGAAGAGGTGTATCAGTAGAGCCATCCCCATCATCCAGGACCCCTACCACCCATCACACCACATCTTCTCCATTCTGCCATCTGGGAAGAGGTACAGGAGCATCAGCTGCAAAACCAGCAGGATGCTCCACAGCTTCTTCCCACAGGCAATAAGACTGATTAACGGACTTTGTCCCCTCCCAAAATATCGCTCACCAACACATCCAACCCCGCCCATACTTTGACAGTTAGGCACCTGTCAAAGTAAAGCCACTGTAAAGCCACTGTCGATCGGAATGTCTGTTTTTATTATATTGTTAATTTTAGGCCTACTTTCTGTTTTAACCATGGTAATTTTAATTTGTTTTTAAACCTCTATGTATTCTTTTTTTTATTTATACACTGAATGGAAACTGATCGAGCAACGTTTTTTCGTTTCCTCTGTGTATGCGAGTACTCAGTGAAAATCATATTAAACAAATACTGATACTGATACTGATTCAGAAAGCCTGTATATTATTTTACTTGTCACTTGGAAATTCTTCAATGGATGTGACAGAATATACACAGGGAAATGGAAGTATTGTGACAAGCCTACCTAATACAGCTGTAAAAATACTGATAGGAATGTCCACTCTCTCCATCCCGACCACATTTCAACCACTTTCCCACAACTGGAAAGCAGAGCTAGAATTAAATCCTGTTGCTGGAATTTGTCTGTAGAAGCTGCAAATTCCTGTAAGTAATCAACAGTGGCAAGCCTGGGATTAGCACAGGGACTGGATATAACAATTGATTGCGCTTGGCAGAGCTTTATAATTTAAAGTAATGATTTTTTTTTGAAATTTTAAATACAATCGAAGAAAAGATTTTCCATAAAGGTTACAGTGAAACTGGTTCCTGTATTTAAATAGTTTGAAGGCCCGAAACGCCATCTATCTATTGCCTCTACAGATGCTGCCAGGCACACTAATTTACTCCAGCACTTTCTGTTTTGCTCGTATTTAAAATTGTCCTCTTCCATCCTGAGCAACTATTCTTCGATTACAATGTATTGCTAAAACCTTGATTTTCTTTAATTGGTTTGTCCGACTATTTCACTTCATTTTTGTTTTTGTTCTGTGCAGAACTTGTATATCCAGACTCAAATGTATCCTTGTTTTCATAATCTGCTCACCTGCCCCAACCAAACATTTATTCTTTAGGAGGAGTGCACACTCAAGCTTGTCTGGTGCTCAAATGGTTTAACCATCCATGCCAAATCTGCTTTACCAAAATAAAGACACAAAATGCTGGAGTAACTCAGTACTGCAGTAACTTCTGACAATCAATCTGAAGAAGGGTCCCGACTTGAAACGTCACCTGTTCATGTTCTCCGGACGTGCTGCCTGATCCGCTAAGTTACTCCAGCACTTTGTATCTTTTTTTCCCCATATCTCCTTTGCTCAGCTTGTCTGTAGAATTGTAGATACCTTTCATCATGCAGTTTAGCTGGTTCATTGCATGGATCCTGTGTGTTCCCTGGTTTTTCAATCCTAGACACGGGGCCTTCTGCAATTTGCTAAAGTTATTACTTCCTCAAAGGATCAGAGGTGATTGTTCCGGCAGAGATTTCCTTTCTAATTTGATATCTGCTAATTGTATTGTTGTCCAGAAATCCTCAAGGTCATAGTCAATAAACGATCTCCGTGAGTCTACATGGAAGAGGAGGGGGAGTGGAATGCAGAGGTGAAATCGACCTGTACTTATTGCCATTTTTGAACATGTAACATTAACTTTGTGTATTTTTAAATCTACTGATATTTCTATTGATTCTCTCATGATGAATGTGAACTCTTCACAAATCTCCTCCCTAAATGCAATTTAAACTATAAATCATGATCAGAAACCTAATTGGATCAGGCTCATAGTTACCTTGACTGTAAAATCAAGCTTCTGCTGAATGACTCAACTCCTGATTCCCCAGAGTCCCTCTCTACTATTCACAAAACATGTTAGGAGAGTGATGAAACGCCCTCTATCCGCCTGGATGAATGAAGCTGAAGGAATGGCAGCAAGGCACAGCAAGGCAATGTGGTTGATGCACACTATTAACATTCATCCCTTCCATTACCCAGTAGTTCACAATGACAGTGTGTACCATCTATAAAATGCATTGCAAAAAAATCCCACTGCTACTTAGATTGGATCTCTCTAAACTACAACCGTTACCACAGGAAGAACACTGACTGGTAGCAGATATACGAGATGGCTATTTTCTGCAAAAAAACTCCAGTCTCTCACAACCCCAACTGGAAGATATTGTGTACGTGCATCATTACTAAAATCTAAGTTGCGGTGCCTCCCCTATCTGCCATCGTGGAGCTCTTGACTGCATGGATGGCAGCATTTCAAGAAGGTGATTTGTCATCCCCTTCTTCCTGAGGGTAGTTAAGAACATTGCGCACATGTTTGAATTGAAAGCATGACTATTTCTTCAGCTCTTTTTGCCCTCCCGGCACTTCCAGCCGACAATAACCGTACAAGAGAACATGTTGCTCTTACATTCAGTTGGGAATATTTGCCATTGAAACATTAATTTGGTTAACTATCTTGTGCTTATCACTGATCCCATTTTTGGCATTTTCTTCTGGCCACCTTGCTGTTTTTTTTACTTAAAGTTATGCATAGCATCCACAGTGCTTTTATTATTTCTGAATTGCTGTAATGGCTTTTCTAATGTTTGATTGCTTTTGCTTGACTTATGAAAGTGGACCATTCCTGGCTGGCATGCCTCCCATTTTCTACCTTTCATTAACTCGGGTCCATATGCAGCACTTATGTATGCTAAGATTCTGTCCTAACGTCCACTTGCACTGCACCATGTTCCATTTAGTAAAGGCTAGGCCATGTATCAAATCCCACTACTGCAGCAGCCCATGGTAGCTTTCTCCCATTTTTATATAACCTCTTGTTCCTTAACGGGCCTGTCCCACTTAGGAGACCTAAACAGCAACCCCTGGTGACCTTGCCCGCCACCCAAGGTTTCCATGAGTTCACAGCAGGTTTTGGTCACTCTCCCTAATGGTCGAAAGTGGTTTCCGCGTGGTCGAGGCTTCATCTAGGTTGCTGCTATTTTTTCATCATGATTAAAACCGACCTCCACTGAAAATAGGTTGTCGTTTTAAAAATCGATAATTTTCTAGTCGCAGGTCTAGTCGAAGCCGGTTTTCTTCATAGTCGAGGAATGTTTTCAACATATGCATGGGAAGCGGTAGGAGGTTACAGATCACCTCGACCTTGATTTTTTTTTTTGGGTGGCGGCCAACGTCACCAGAGGTTGCTGTTTAGGTCTCCTAAGTGGGACAGGCCCTATTCTTCAACTTCATACCCCAAGCGCATCTCCAAATTTGGTGGTAGACATTTGAACTGCTTGGGTGCTCATCGTTCTGTAGTTCTTCCCCATACCAAACATCTCTGTTGTTCTGATTACCAAGTTAACAGAGGAAAGGTTTCATAGGTTACCCAAAGCCACCTAAAGCCAACTATTCAGCCAAGCTTTCAGAAACCTCTAGCTCCCTGACTCAAGTCACAGTGCAGCAAACTGTGAATGGAAATGCCCCAGGTGGTTTAGTTAATACAAAGAAACTTGTATTGGAATTATTTTTCTCGGAAGTAAAGGTTTATATCCACTTTCTCATGCACCGTTCCTGATTTCCTTTCTCTTTCAAGTACAGCCAAGAATTGAAAGTCGGGAGGTAGAATTTACACAGGCCTTGCACAGCAGTGAGGGAGCAACATGGAACTGATAAAACTCCACTATCTTCCATCTATGACTAGCCTGATAACACTTCACTGCATTAGGTGCTGATGAAGAATGAATTATTGGATGCTAGGGCGCTTCTGTTATTTACAGAGCTTGCCAAAAAGCAGAATATAGTGAATAGATGTTTTAAGAATTTTTAACATTTCAGAATATCCGTTCATAGTTTAATTACGTCACTCGCTTTAAGGTCAATAGAATTCAACTCTGATTTCATGCTTCAGTAGAAATTGTAGTATAATGGAAGTTAAATGGAACTCCTGCACATGAAAACAAATGTGCAGCATGACTGGAAGGAAAGAAACTTGTTTTGGATTTTAGCAACAATTATCTTTTTAGAATGACTGAAAACTAATTTCATCCAATTCGTTGAAGTGTGTTGACGCACTAAGCTGTATAACATTTTAGTTCTGCAGCGGACAAAAGTGGCCACTTTTAGTTAAATTAATACCGCTATCTAGAATTTCCAAAAACATTCTTGTTCTGAATTTCCAGCAACATTCTTGTTCTGAATTTCCATAATAATGTAAATCTGTCAGGATCGTTGCAATGCTCTTGAATGTGATCAGTTTTTGTGTTTCTCATGCTGCACACCAAATGTATGAAATTCTGCTTTTCAAGAGGTACTGTAAAAGCACTTAAACCTTTTTTTTGGAAGCCTCTGAAGATTGGATTTGGCAGTAAAATGTACAACATACATGACCCTTCTGCAGTTTCATTCTGGCTCTGAACAAATTCTTTCAGGCTTGTTTGTCACATCGGAGTCATTAAATGAAATCTGCATGTCAGCTGTGGAATGCACATCTGTTCTTCATTTACTTTTGCTGATGTTCCCTCGTTGTAGCCCAAACAATGCTAATGGATGGCATGTAGTAATTTGAAACGGTTATCTGGTGTTAATTGTTTAAGCATTAGATGTCTTTAGTGAACTTGCTTTGGGTTTTTTGGTGGGGGGGATAGAATCTTGTTATCTTATCCTCTCTTGCCCTTCTGGTTTTCCTATCTCAAATTGGTAGGATAGCCACATTCCTCCTATTCCTCTGTCTATTACAAGGGCGTTTTGAATGTTAGTGAAATATGTAGTAATGTGGAGACCTGGAGGTCATGTTTTAGTTTTAAAGATAGAGTGCGGAAACAAACCCTTTGGTCCACCGAGTCAGCGCGGACCAGCGATCCCATCACAATAACACTATCCTACACACACTAGGAACAATTTACACGTATTAGGTGTATTACACTCCAAGCCAATTAACTTACATACTTGTATGTCTTTGGAGTGTGGGAGGAAACCGAAGATCTCGGAGAAAACCCACGAGGTCACGAGAAGAACGTACAAACTCCGTACACATCAGTGCACGTAGTCAGGATCAATCCCGGGTCTCCGGTGCTGTAAGGCAGCAACTCTACCACTGCACCACTGTCATGTATTAAGCTGCAATTAATTTGCACATTTTAAGATCCAATTTGGAACTTTGGACCTTTTGACCAAAGAAATCCAACTAGTGAATTGCAAGTAGAATTTGGTTTCCATCAGGAGCAGGGTGATTGAGACTTGAAGCTCTTGTGAATTGAGTCTCTTGGATCATGCTGTCATAAGCATCTTCTGATATCTCCACTGT
This sequence comes from Amblyraja radiata, assembly GCF_010909765.2. Classification (NCBI taxonomy): domain Eukaryota; kingdom Metazoa; phylum Chordata; class Chondrichthyes; order Rajiformes; family Rajidae; genus Amblyraja; species Amblyraja radiata. Next base: position 76,526,311 of record NC_045956.1, read on the forward strand.
TACTGTGTCCAGGCTCGAACAATCATTATCAGCAGGAACTCAATGATTGCAAACAGCCCCAGTCTTGGCCTTGCATTTTAAACTAACTGATCATTGCTCCTCATTCTGATTTCTATGTGTCCTCAATGACATTCCAAAAGAGATTGCTGAACAGAAAGTTAGATAATTTATGATTTTAGAAAGAATGAGTCGTATTTGAATATCGACAGGAGCAGATGAGGTTGTGCAGATGATGTGGCAGCATGAGTCTTTTTTTTGTTTTTGCTGCACAGTTCCCTGGATAATGCTTCAATTTAGAACATTTTCCTGCCTCTCTCATCCCACATCCTTCCCCAGAGGAGTTGGAGATGGTTGTAATAAAAAGATATTGGTGCCTACTCAAGAAGTATATATTTTTCTCTATCTAGAGGGTTTTGTACAGCTGCAAGTGGAATATAAAACTTAGATCTACAGTGCCTGTCAGGAAGTACATTTTCCTGCCTGCTGTTCTTATTGAGTCCAGGCTTCTTTATATTTAACTTGCAGCTGACTGCAAAAGGTCTTCATGCAAACAAGTGGTAGGGTCTCTGCAATTTCCATCCAAGTCCCAATTGTTTCATTCTGTGTATAAACATTCTGTGATTAAAGAAACCGCTGTTAGCCTTTACATTTCAGACACTGAGAAACAAGCATATTTCCAACCTTTCTCATCCTTTGCAGCAATGTGGGTTTTCTCCAAGATCTTCAGTTTCCACCCACACTCCAAAGACCTACAGGGTTGTAGATTAATTGGCTTTGTTATAAATGTAAATTGTCCCTAGTGTATGTAGGATAGTGTTAGTGTGCAGGGATCGCTGGTCGGTGTGGGCCAAAGGGCCTGTTTCCACGATGTATAACTAAACTAAACTAAATGTTGTGGGATAAGTATGTTGTCTAGAGGAGAATTTGGCTTTGCAACGCACAATAACCAAAAAGATTTGGATTGCATAAGGCAAAGAGGATGCAATTATTCACATCACAGCTGTCCTCTGTTCCAAAGAGAGTCACATTTTAAATGTTTAAGCGGAAAAGTTAAATAATTGCCCCCTTCAACCTATATTCCTCCTTCTGTCTTCACAATCTGCACCTCTTCTATCCTCATCCCCATAGCTCACACTTTGCCTTTTCATCTCTGGCCTGTGTCCACCCATCTGCCAATAACCCCCACCCAGCACCTGTATTCACCTATCACTAGCCAGACTTTGTCCCGCCCCACACCTCTCATCCAGCGACGCAAAACTTCAACTATCTATGTTCTCCGGTGATGCTTCCTGATCCGCTGAGGTACTCCTGCACAATGTGTTATTTTACACAATTGGGTGTCTGTTGTAGCTCAGTAGGTAGCAAATCAGTCACCATGCTTCCTACATTACAGCCATGACTGCACTTCCCTGAAGTATTTTTATAAATTGCTTGGGACAAATTGAGGTGGTGAAAAGCACAGTATTTATTATTGCAGGTCGCACAGTTCACCAGTCGAACTAGTTTAGAAATGCTGTGATTAGATTTGGTTTCTTAATGATTAATTATGTTATATGCAATATAATATGTGTCCTTGTGTTTACTATTTCACAGCAAACATTAAGATGGAGTCAGCATGCAACCTTTCTTCCAGATTATCTCCCTTGTCAAACCCTTTGCCTCCCATTGACCTGCTCTTCGGTGTTGTATCCAAGTGCGTGTGTGCCTACATTAGAGCTTTGCCAAGACAGTCAACTGTGCTGTCAACATTAGAATCTTAAACGTGTTGTGACGTAGATCATAAGAACATTATAGCCCTGGAACAGTCCCTTCGGCCCATCGTTCGCTCGTGTATCAGACGATGTAGCTCGCTGTTGGCTTCTGTCGTCGTCCAACATGTTGACAGAATTGTCGCCCGACGCGTCACAGAGTGCATCGCGTCGTCGCTTCCAGGGATCGCCACGAGGAGGCTTCTGTCATGATCCCTCTTTCGGCCCATGATGCTTGTGCTGAACATGATGTCATTTTAAACTAATCCCTTCTTCCTGCATATCCCTCCAAAACCTGCATTTCCATTGCCTATCTAAAAGCCTCTTGAATGCCACTGTCATGTCTGCTTCCACTATCACCCCTGGCAGCACATTCCAGGCACTTACCACTCCCTGTGTGGGTGAGGGGTTCAAATTTGGCATTCTATTGCTCAAGTCTGTGTATGTAAAAATAAAGACCACTTTCAAGATTGAGAAAGATAAAATGTTATTTGGCATGAAGTGGTGATCATTAAAGCAGGTCAATGGAGTTAAATACAGATTTAAGAACATTTAAATATGAACTTTATTCAGAATAAAAAATATATACAAAATAAAAAATGCAAAGAATCTTCCTGCATTCTCTTCCTACATTCAATAGTGTAATACGCTGCAATATTCACATCAATCTTTAAAGAAATCACTATTACCAGTCGTGTCGTTCCCTTCGCTTATTTGAAAGGTGTCCCTCAATGTCCAGCAGCGGAAGGACCATTTTATTAAATTGGCCCAGGAGATGCTGGAGCTGAATGTTCCCCACATTTGGGTTTGGATGAGGGTGGGGGGAGCCATTTGTACAACCACATGCAGATATAACTAGTGTGCTTTAAGAGATTTGAAATCATTTTCTGTCTCTCTTGGAGATTTTTAAATGATAATTTTCAATTCATTTACAGGTAGAATTTGCATGCAGTTATTGATTTTAATTTGAATCTGTTTTCTAAAAGGAAAATTATTTTGTCAATCATCCTTTTGCTTGATGTGCACATTGATCTGTGGAGTATCAGATCACGCTTCCCTTGGGTAAACCCCTCAGTTGCAGATAGGCCAGGTAAAAGTGAAGTGTTGGTGTCTTTAGGGTGGTAAAGAGTCGTAAGAGCTCATGAAAGTGATTTACTAGCATTAGTTTTTTAATGTTCCTATTTTTTTTGATTGTCCTTTTATTCCTTTTGCAGTCTCAGTGTGAAGACCTACGAAACGTGAATCTTTCTGGTCATGTGGGATTTGATAGCCTTCCAGATCAGTTGGTCAACAAGTCCACAACTCATGGGTTTTGTTTCAATATTCTTTGTGTAGGTGAGTAATATTTTGAAATAGTAAGAGGAGAGAACTTTGATTTTATGAGTTTTTCATGTTATGCAAATATCACGGGGTTAAACATGCAATTCTTGTAGTGTTGGTTGAGGAGTGAACAGTGCTGATGGGTTGCACTTGAATAAACCAATATATTAAGGGAAGGTTTGTTAGAGCAGTGAGAGTTTGGTTTAAGATGGCTTGAAGGAGAGAAGCTGAACAGGTATTTAGGAGGAAGGAAGCAGAACTGGAAATGGAATACCTTAATGCAAGTAACAGTGAATCATAAAGAACTTTTAGCAGATTGGAGGATGATTATTGTAACTGATATCATAATTCAGTTAAATGTGGCATGGGTAAGGGAAATAATATGTGCAATAGGAGCAAAAAGTTATAAATTGAGGTAAGACCAATTTTACTTTGCTGGGAAGTGAAACATGGACAACTAAATGGTCTGCAAATGAACTAGAAATGGCCACTTGAAGATATGAACAATAGAAAGGCCTTGAGGGAGAAGTGCTGCCAAATCTAGAGGCCTGTACACCAAAGTGCATTAAAGTGTAAAATGAGACAAAAGGAGGGAAATGAAGTACAGGAGAAGGTCAAGAAGAGCATATGGTACACAAGACAATTAAAAAGTAAATTTGGAAAGCCAACATGGGCCATGAAAAATACTGGCAATTGAAATTGAAGGAAATCCAATGAGTTTCATTAATATGTATGAGAATAACAGTGTCACAATCCTAATGCATGGTCAGGAGTCAAAACATCGACTGTCGCTGCCTCCACAGATGTTGCTTGACCTATTGAGTTCCTCCAGTAGTTTATTTCTAGCTCCAGATTCCTGCGTCTGCAGTCTCTTGTGTCTTAAAGAGGATAATTTGTTTTGTCAAATAGGGCCAAACACTTATCCACTCCAGTTACTCAAGTCATACATCGTTCTTCGATAAATTATATCTTGCAACTGACAGTCCAAAGGTTAGTTTTATTGAAGATGTAGCACTATTTTACAGCTGTACTGGAGTAATAGTTTCCACAGAAAGACGTGGATGCTATTAAAGGCAATTTAACAGTGTAACTAAGCTGTGCAGGTCATGTGTATGAAATGTTCATGTTATGTTTCTGATAATGAACCATGAGATTAAAAGATGGGAAAACCAAAGGGGATTGTTTAAAATAAACCCTAATTTGATTCTCAAGGTACAGTGATAATTAAGGTACAGTGATATGCGAATTACCATACAGCCTTATGGGGGCAAAAAAGCAACAAAACACACAACTACATAAAAGTTAACATATACAACCACCACACCGGATTCCACACATTCCTCTATGTGATGAAAGGCAAAATAAAGTCCAATCATCTTCCTCTTTTTTTTCTCCCACGGTCGGGGCAGTCGTACCATCCGTCGGGGGCGGTCGAAGCCCTCGCGTCGGGTCAATCAAAACTCCCACATTGGGGTGATCGAAACTCCCACATCGGGGTGATCGAATCTCCCGCGGCTTGGTGTTCCCGAAGTTGGTCTCTGACCAGAGACCGCGGGCTCCGTGATGGTAAGTCCGCAGGCTCCCGCGGTAGAGCTCACAAAATCGGTCTCCAGCAAAGGCCGCCAACTCCTCGATGTTAGGCCGCAATGCGGACGGAGATACGATACACACCCCACATAGAACAAACTAAAGAACACTAAATACATCCATTTAACACATACAATTAAAACACAAAGAAGGAAAGGACAAACGGACTGTTGGCTCAATGCTGCAACATTTTATGTACTTAAGCAAACCTGAAATGCTCTTAAAAGTCTGATTTTCACCTTGAGGTTCTCTGTTTTGCATAGTTTACTTGTCTAGTTTAGAGATACAGCGCGGAAACAGGCCCTTCAGCGCACCGAGTCTGCACCGACCAGCGAACCAAGCACATTAACACTATCCTACACACACTAGGGACAATTTACACTTATAGCAAGCCAATTAACCTACAAACCTGTACGTCTTTGGAGTGTGGGAGGAAACCGAAGATCTCAGGGAAAACCCACGGGAGGAACTCCATACAGACAGCACCCGTAGTCGGAATCGAACCCGGGTCTCTGGCGTTGCAAGCACTGTAGGCAGCAACTCTACCGCTGCGCCACCGTGCCGCCCGTGCCATCGTGTTCCACTTCCTGACGAACTAAAATTGGTCATGCCCCACCCAATTTAGAATTTTTTTTTCTCCTATTGCACGCATTTTGTTGCATGGTGAGCTATCTGGCAGACTGATTACAAGGTTTTTTGACTTGGGTATTTCTCAATTTGAGTAGTATTTAACAAATCCCTTTGTTTGGAAGGAAATGAAAGAACTTGTGGAGTGGTCCCAAATATAGCCCAGGCACTAAAAGTGGAGAAACAGTATGTTCCAAAGACGTCTTAAGCTACTGTTACACTTAACCTTCTGTTAAATGAGTCTGAAAACTGTAGCAATGTGTGACATGAATGTGTAATTGCTCAGTCCAACTTGTCAAAGTGTCTGCCACTGTATTGAAACTTATTTATAAACTCTCATTTTGTTAACATGTTTGTTTTTGTAACCACAAACCCACTTGGTTAGTAGTGTTCCATGCAAGTGTGGAATTCCCTTTGTCATTATAGTTCCTTTTGGTACATACAGATCACAAAGCATTTTTTGGTGCATGCGTTCAATATTCATTAAGGATATGGAGTTTGGGTCCTGTCAGAAATTAATTGGATAGTTTATCTGATACGTTAAACTTATAAGGAACAGGTCACTGTTGTCTTTAGATTGAACTTTGGATCACATCCATCCTGTTAAATTAATATTGAGAATCTTGGTGTTTTTTTAATGAGAAAAGTATGGTTTATTCCTGGCATCCAAGAGAACATTCATCACCCATCTATGGTAAAAAGTGATTTGATGGCATTATTTTTTACGTTTTAGGACCTTTCCATATACATAGAGCTATTGTTTCCTTTTGTGAAAATATTGTTGATTTTTCAAATACAGCTCAGCTTCAAACTGTTGTTCAAAATCCTGAGAACATGAAAAGTGCTAAACTACTCCATGCTTAAAACATTTTCATTGTCCTGCACAGAATTTGAGCCGTCCCAACTGAAGCATAATTATAGTTAAAAAGGGTGCATTATATTTTGGCATTGAGTACCACATATTGATTTTACTTATTGAGTTCATCAAACCGACAAATGCAGATAGAATACAATTAAAGTATTAATGCTATGTCTCTAGAAGAAAAAAAAGTTTTAAAATATTTTAAATGTAGGGCCTTTAAGATTTGTTTCTGTTCATTGGTGGTGCAGTGCAAGTTGAAGATCACAAAGGCTCCACGATAAAATATCTTCCCACTGCATTGACTTTCATCGTGGTCCCAGCAGTGAATGGAAAAATAGCCTGAAGCCAGCCACATGATTTGCTGTGCTGTTTGTGAAGCAGTTTTAAATATGGTGTGCAAATCGTTCAACTTGAATCTACAGTGCTCTTGTATTAAGATAAATTTTAATCTAAACCAGCAATTGAAGAAATTGATCAGGAAACTACTTTATTGTTTAAAAGGGAATTAAAATAAAAAGATACCAGTGGCCTCAGAAACCTACTCCTGTAGCATCCGCTAGACCTGCTTAATAGCTGATACATACTCAAGGGCAAGCAAGGTTGATTTTCCCCTCTATTTCAGAATAATCCTCTCTCTCCAAATGCATTAGTTGGTCCATCCATCTGTGATGTGTTGTATTCATAAATCAATGCTTGGGGATGGCCTGACTGCTCTCTGTTGTAGTTGAATGTTGTTTATACAGGATGGAAAATTCAGCCAGGATTTAAACAATCCTCGAGTGGTGTCGATGTTAAACAGCAGAACATATGACATAAAACATGTACTTTCCAAATTTTGTACTTCAGATATGATCAGTTGATGGAACTTTTTGGTTCAAGAACCTTATGGCATTGGTTTTTGGAAACCCATTTTTTAATGAACACAAAATGTATTTTTCAATAGTCATTGGTTTGAAGACTTTATATTGGGGATACGAGCATCTTCAGCCTTTTATAGCACAATGTTAAGGCCCTGTCCCACTTTCCCGAGTTACTCACAAACTCTCCCGAGTTTTCCCCTTGATTCGAACTCGGGGAATGTCGGGTAATGTCGGTAGCAAGCTCGTAGGAGCCCGTAGATGTTTCGTAGCGGCTCGTAATGCCAGCCGTAGCCCCGAGTACCTACGAACGGCTATTACCGTAATTTTCCGAGTTCGAATCAAGGGGAAAACTCGGGAGAGTTTGTGAGTAACTCGGGAAAGTGGGACAGGGCCTTATGTCTTGCATTTCTTATGAGGTATTTTAATTTAAACACATATTTCTTCACATTTTTTAGAATGGCATGATTAGGCATTTATTTGGCTTTTTGCCGTACTATGCAATCAGATTTAAGCTCATCTTTTACCTTGGTGCCACTTTTCCACATTAATCTGATAACCCTTGATTCTTTGAATATCTAAATGTCTTATTGCTCTTTGTCTTGAACCTACTTGGTGACTGAACCTCCAGTGCCCTTTGGATTAGACAATCAAGGATTTTACAACATTTGTGGTGAAGAAATACCTTCACATCTCTGCCTGAACCCCTTATTTAGTGACCGAGTCTTGATTATAGACATCAAGCCAGTGGAAATACTCTACCATTTGCCCTTTTCAAGTCAGTAATGATTTTGTATTTTAGTGAGATCACCACTGTTTCCTCAATATTTGAGATTTTAAACTGTATAACCTCAGCTCGTTTAATAAACCCATCATCCAATAATTAATCTGATGAGCCTTTGTTACCTCTTTCCAAAATTTGTTCTCCATTATATGGAGAGATCGGACCTGTATACCTTTTTAGGTGCAGTTTCATGTGACTTCATATGTGACTCATGCCACACCTCAACCCTGCCACATACCGTCACCCCACAAATTGCCTGTTTATTTCTACTATGTTTTCTATCCAGTAACTAATCCCCAATCCATGCCCCCCCCCCCCCCCCCATAGCATTTTGTTTCAATGTTTTTGGCACCTTATTGCAAACCATTTTGAGGGGTTTTTTTTTAAGTGAAGAAGGTGATCAATGAGGATAGAGCAGTGGATGTTGTCTACATGGATTTTAGACAAGTATTTGATAAAAGTCCCTCATGGTGAGCTGATCTAGAAGATTAAAATACATGGGATCCATGGTGACTTGATCGTTTGGTTTCAGAACTGACTTACTCATAGAAGACAGGATTGTGGTGGAATGGTGTTACAGACAGGAAGTGACACAGCTGGCGTCCAGGTGCCATCGCAACAACCTGGAGCTCAATGCTCTTACACAGTGGAATTGATTGTAGACTTTAGGAGAGCTCCCACTCCTCTCACCCAACTCGCCGTCCAATTCTACACGGCCATCGTAGAGTCTGTCCTCACCTTCTCCATCATCGCCTGGTTTGGCTCAGCCACCAAGCACGACACCTGGAGGCTGCGAATCGTTCGATCAGCTGAGAAAGTTATTGGCTGCAACCTTCCTTCCATTGATGAACTGTACACTGCAAGGGCCAGGAAGCAAGCGGGCAAGATCATCTCTGACCCCTCTCACCCTGGCCACAAACTCTTTGAATGACTTCCTTCTGGAAGGCAACTCCGGATTGTCAAAGCTGCCGCAGCCAGACATAAAAACAGCTTTTTACCACGAGTAGGAGCTCTACTCAATAACCGAAAATCTGTAGCCTGCTTTTGCTCTGTCTTTTATTTAATTCACATGTTTAATCACTAATGTTTTATTATTAATGTTTTATGTGCCATTCCTAACTGTCACTGTATGTCATGTTGTCACTTGCGGTTGGAGCACTAAGGCAAATTCCTTGTATGTGAATACTTGGCCAATAATATTATTCAATTATTCATTCATTCATTCATTCATTCATTCATTCATTCTGGCTGGAGGTCCATGACCAGTAGAGTTCTGCATTGATCTTTGCTCTGACCTCTGTTGTTTGTGATGTATACAAATGGCTTGGATATAATTGCAGAAGGGTTGGCTAGTAAGTTTGTAGACAACACTAAAATCACTGGAGTGCCAGATAGCGAGGAAAACTGCCAAAATATACACCACGATATAGATCAGCTACAGAAACGAGCGGAGAAATGGCAACTGGAGATTATTCCGAGCAGATGTGAGGTGTTGCACTTTGGGAGGTTGAATGTAAGGGCAAAGTATATGATTAATGGCAAGACCTTCAACAACATTGATGTACTGTGGGATCTTGGCATCCAACTCCATAGCTCCCTGAAAGTAGCAATACAATTAGTTAGGGTGGTAAAGAAGGCATGTGGTAAAAGCATTTGCTTTTATAGAAACATAGAAATTAGGTGCAGGAGTAGGCCATTCGGCCCTTCGAGCATGCACCGCCATTCAATATCATGGCTGATCATCCAACTCAGTATCCCGTACCTGCCTTCTCTCCATACCCTCTGATCCCCTTAGCCACAAGGGCCACATCTAACTCCCAATGAACTGGCCTCAACTACCCTCTGTGGCAGAGAGTTCCAGAGATTCACCACTCTCTGTGTGAAAAAAGTTTTTCTCATCTCTGTTTTAAAGGATTTCCCCCTTATCCTTAAGCTGTGACCCCTTGTCCTGGACTTCCCCAACATCGGGAACAATCTTCCTGCATCTAGCCTGTCCAACCCCTTAAGAATTTTGTAAGTTTCTATAAGATCCCCTCTCTATCTCCTAAATTCTAGAGAGTATAAACCAAGTCTATCCAGTCTTTCTTCATAAGACACTCCTGACATCCCAGGAATCAGTCTGGTGAACCTTCTCTGCACTCCCTCTATGGCAATAATGTCCTTCCTCAGATTTGGAGACCAAAACTGTACGCAATACTCCAGGTGTGGTCTCACCAAGACCCTGTACAACTGCAGTCGAACCTCCCTGCTCCTATACTCAAATCATTTTGCTATGAAAGCTAACATACCATTCGCTTTCTTCACTGCCTGCTGCACCTGCATGCCTACTTTCAATGACTGGTGTACCATGACGCCCAGGTCTCACTGCATCTCCCCTTTTCCTAATCGGCCGCCATTTAGATAAAAGTCTGCTTTCTTGTTTTTGCCACCAAAATGGATAACCTCACATTTATCCACATTATACTGCATCTGCCAAACATTTGCCCACTCACCCAGCCTATCCAAGTCACCTTGCAGTCTCCTAGCATCCTCCTCACAGCTAACACTGCCCCCCAGCTTAGTGTCATCCGCAAACTTGGAGATATTGCCTTCAATTCCCTCATCCAGATCATTAATATATATTGTAAATAGCTGGGGTCCCAGCACTGAGCCTTGCGGTACCCCACTAGTCACTGCCCGCCATTGTGAAAAGGACCCGTTTACTCCTACTCTTCTATAGGTCAGGCCATTGTGTGTAAAGTCAGGAAGTCATGATACAGCTCTATAGGACTTTGGTTAGGTTTGGTTATTGTCTTGTGGTCCTGTGCAGAGTGAAGAGCCAGCAAGATTGCAATCCTGATGATCTGTTGTGGCAATAGATGAATTGTAGTGGGTCCAGTTCAGTTGATATGCGTCACAACCAACCTCTTAAAGCACTTCTTCACTACAGACGTCCGTGTCACTGATCAATAGTCATTGAGGCATGTCACCTTCATCTTCTTGGGCACCAGAATTATGAATGACCTTTGTGCGCAGTTTCCTTCATGAATTACTCAACATGTTGATGCATTAGGGTTGGCTTTTAAGCATGAGCTTGAATTTAACCTTCATATTTTTAACTGCTAATTGGGTTTGCTCACTTTATATATAGATTAAATTACCCTTTGATTATTACCCTGTTGCATACACTTATAATTTCTTGTTAAATATTATGCCCCGCACTACCACTACTGCTTGAGAAGCCATGTTCTGGCCCTTGCTGCTGCTTGGTTCCACCCATACTAGCTCTCTTGATTATTGGAACTAACAACCATCCCTCTACCATATTTAACTTGTTTGTTAATATCAGCCACCCACCTTGTTTTCCATTTTGCTTATCAGCCAAAGGTTGTATGTGGTGTATGTCCTAACCTTGGGTACTCTGCATCTATTTCTCTGCAACGGCTTTTAGACCATACCCATTCATTTCTATTTGTGCCATTAATTCACTGACATTTTTACAAATGCTGTGCGCGTTCATAGAAACTGTGTTCAATTTTCTTTTACACATTTTTTCCTTGCTCTGACTTTAATTGCATGGGTACACTTATTTTTGTGTGTTATATACTTTCCAAGTGGGTTCTAGTTATTATTTTGCTACCCTGCCCAATAGATTTGATCGTTTTCTCTAGCTTTCTAAATTTCATCTCTCCAGTTTTTTGTTGTCAAGAATTGACATCTCCCTTAATTGCATGATTTTAACTGCATTTTAACTGCCGTAAAATATTCTGAAGAGAAAAAAAATTGAGTGCCTTAATAATTCATATAGAGGAGGCCTTTAATCTTGCAAATAATTAAATTTAATTTCTCTGCTTTCATATTTAGAAATGAGAGTTAACTTTTCAAGTGAAACATTTTTCATCAGAATTTTCATATTTCCAGCGTCTCTATAAAACATTTTTATAAGATTTCTGGAGGGTTAATTAATTGTGTTTTATTTAGCAAGTACTGACATGGTTTATAGTGTATTTCACTGGAAACAAAATTCATCTTGCCTTTATCCGATTTTGCAATCCTGTTTACTACATGATCATTAATTCTTTGTGGTCACTTTAGTATTGGAATTCGCATAGAATACAGATCTCTTGATTCATAAAGTAAATGTAGGAATTGCCTTGCAAAAATTATAAAAGATAGATATGAATGCAGCATGGTTCTGTGATATGGAAACAAATAGTTTTTTTTTAAATTGCTTGTGTCGCATCTGGTCACAAGCTCTGTGTGAATACAGTAGACACATTGTCAGTGATGTGCTGACGTAGGGACTGTGAATGTCTTCACTTGTTTCTTTTGTGGGAGGAAAGAAGCCTCTATTTGTGGAGGGGTGACGGTCTGGTAGCACATAGATTCAAGGACCAGTGATTGACTAGTCCTTCCCTCAGCATTTTGTATTTGTCTTAACATATTTATGATTTATCTCATAATAGGCTGCAAATAAATTCTTGGCATGATTGAGAGAACTTTAAAATGTCATTTGGATTAAAGAGAGAGATGCTTGGGGTTTCAATTAGTTATATTCTTATTTTGAGACGTCAAACCACTTTAAGCAAACAACAAAATTATTTTGTGTATTAATGTGCTTACTATTCCGTGCAAAGGGAGTTTTGGGAAATGTGACGTTAATAAAATTGTTGGGCATCATTTTTATGAATGAATGCTATCTCTTTAAATGTATTAAACAATTTTATTGCTAAGGAAAAAGGTTACGTTTTGAAAATGGCAGTGAAGAAATGTCAGGACAATAAAACAATTTCACGTGAAAGCAATTATGAGGAAACTTCTTCCTGTCAAAAGGTTTGGAGAGTCTGCTCTCAAAATGATTAATGTTTGTGGCACAGGAAGAATTCACTCACCTCATCGTTGTGGGCCAACTGCTTGCTGAACCAAGTCAAAATTAGGTTAATTGTCTGTCTTTATTCCAAAGAAGTGCATAAAAGTACAGATGAATTTATACAGGGTACCAAGCAAGAGAAGAACAGTGCATGCCATTTAGACTGAAGAAGATTAAAGAGATTAAATTGTCAGTATAAAGATGAAGACATAGTTGGGAAACTATAATTCCTGTTTAATTATGTATTGTATGTTTTTGTCTTTAATGTGTACACATCCGTTTCATGCTATATTTCCCCTCGCACTCAGAGGTTATCATTATTCAGAATTCTGTAGTAAATATGGGGGAGAATTTGCTGAAAACACAAAAAATAACTTGAGTGAATTAATAAAATGCAGTAAGTATTTGTATTGCAGCCTAATGGCGTTTTCCGATTTAGAAATTCAGTAAATCGCACGAGTATTCCAATTGTTCATTGGCCACGATATATTTGGTTTTAAATCCTTGAAAAGAGGAGTAAAACATATGCAGAAGTTGCCGGATGGTTCACGTGCACTTGGAAACAAATTGGAAATACAGCTAATACACATTAAAAAAATATACGCCATGTGTTATACCATGATGTACTGTCAAGCAAAAGAATAAATATTGGAATGTTTGGAACTAATGAAACTAATATGGCATCTGTTTCAATGTATTATTATCATCTGTTTTCAAGGGAATGGAGGCATCCATTTTCACATATTAATATTTTGTTGAAAGTATTCCATGTCTTGCTATTTCACCAATAATAGGTCCAATAAATGGAGGGATTAACTAAAAAATATTGCATGCTTAGAGTGTTTTATGTCTTTACATCTTTTAGGTGAAACTGGTATTGGTAAATCAACGTTAATGGACACATTGTTCAATACTAAATTTGAAAATGCACAAGCATCGCACAACGAGCCTGGTGTCCGGTTAAAGTCTCGCAGTTACGAATTGCAGGAGAGCAATGTACGGCTAAAGCTGACCATTGTAGATACAGTGGGCTTTGGGGATCAGATAAACAAGGAAGACAGGTAAGAATTTTGCACATGAATCATTGTACTTGAAAATGAAACCTCGGATGTACAGCCTGGTTGTACTGATGGTAACACCTCTCCTGTACTTAATCCATGTGTCTATTCTGCAGTGAATGCACATAATAAGGATCAACAGCAAAGTAGTGATCCCCAGTATTGTCAGCTCTAGTGCTGCTGCTTGCTTTTCGGATGTTAGCAGTGGAATTGAGATGTTAGCAGGTGAAATGGTCGTATGTAGAATTAATGAGCCTGATTAAATCCCAGTCTCTTTATCAAAACCCCACGTTAAAGCTGTGATGTTAACGACAGTGACATATTGGAAAGTTGTTGTAATATTACATCATTGTTGGGAGAAAAGGAAGGAACTAGGGTTAAGGCAATTCCAACATCGCACTCTAACAGCTTGATGTGTTTTACTAGGGAATTTAGCATCCCTAATTTGTGGAGTTATGGTGCAATCCATTCAGGCTTGTTCTTCATCCCCTCCCCCCACCCACCCCTTATTGTGGTATTAACAGGTATCACTGTAATAGAGTCATGGAATCTTACAGTGTGGAAACAGCACCTTCACCCCAACTTGCCCACACCGACCAACATGTCCCATCTACACCAGTCCCACCTGCCTGCATTTGGCCCATATCCCTCTAAACCTGTCTAAATGTTTCTTAAACGTTGCGATGGTACCTGCCTCAATTACCTCCTCCAGCAGCTTGTTTCATTCACCCACCACCCTTCGTGTGAAAAAGTTATCCCTCAGGTTCCTATTAAATCTTTCCCCCCTCATCTTACACCTACCTATATCTTCTGGTTCTCGATTCCTCTACTTTGAGCAAGAGACTCTGTGTCTTTTTTTTAGGTGACAGTTCAGCTTGGTATGTTTTTCAGGTAATTACATATTTAAAATATTTTCCTATATCTCTAATATACTTTTTTTTTTACACACAGCTACAAGCCTATTGTTGAATACATTGATGCACAGTTTGAAGTATACCTTCAGGAAGAATTGAAAATCAAGCGTTCGTTCTACAACTATAATGACTCCAGAATTCACACCTGCCTATACTTCATTGCGCCCACAGGACACTCACTAAAATCTCTTGATCTTGTTACCATGAAAAAATTAGACAGCAAGGTAATTGTTTTCTTTTTATTCAAGATTGTCAAATCTCCAGATAAAATGTGGCAGTTTTTGAAAGTACCAAGAATTGTTGAAATTGCCCTTCATGTATTGGCTATGCTGACATGATCTTGATTCCTGGTTTATTCCTGACTAAAAAATATATTGTTTATATCTTAAACATTTGTACTTTAAATGCTTGACTCCTATTATGCTGTTATAACCTTTTAGTCTACTTCCTTTTAATTCATTCACATGACCTAGCCCTTCAATAAAAATAATTCAAAGTAAAACTATGTCCACTGCTTCAGGTGTTTATCATTAAATATCAGTTTAATGGGTGGCACAGCGGCGCAGCGGTAGAGTTGCAGCCTTACAGCGCCACAGACTAGTGTTCGATCCTGACTACGGGTGCTGTCTGTACAGAGTTTGTACATTCTCCCTGTGACTGCGTGGGTTTTCTTCGGGTGTTCGGGTAAATTCCAAAGACGTACAGGTTTGTAGGTTTAAGAAGGAACTGCAGATGCTGGAAAATCGAAGGTACACAAAAATGCAGGAGAAACTCAGCGGGTGCAGCAGCATCTATGGAGCGAAGGAAATATAGCAACATTTCGGGCCGAAACCCTTCTTCAGACTTGGTGGCCGAAGGGCTCGTTTCCACGCTGTATCTCTAAATTAAAAGAAGACAAATTATATAATCGAATCAAAAAAATGGCCGTTTAGATCATTTTAGTGTTAAGATCCTTAAAAAAAATTGTACAAATATTGATAAAATACATTTTAGGTTTTCACCAACTCATTTACTCCTGTGCCATCATCCCAACCTTCGTTATCTTCCTAGATTGGTTTACCTCGTACAGTTTATCACCAATCTTTCACCCACAAGCTCACTGAGATTTCTGCCTAACTCAATGAGTAATATTGGTCCCTACTCTGGTTATATCCACATTGCAAAGGCTTTCCATGGTCCTCACTACATCTGTAACCCTACAGCTTTTCAAATACCTATGCGCCCCAATACAAGTCATTCTGCTGACTAGACCCGAGTTGTGTCATTCCCTCCCGAAATAATGCTTTGGGATGTTCCTTAAAACATCTATTTCTCATCTACTTTTTGGAAACCGTGCTAATAACCAGATGTCCTGAAATGCCAGTCAATCTTGCAGTCAATCAAGTGCCATCTCTTTGGCCCTCGATCGTCTTTGCCAACCTCCCACGGACTTCAGCTTGAAACGTTTACTCCCAAGTGAATGACAGACGCACTACTGAAATAAAATTCTAATTCCCATTCATTACATTATATGGCCTTAGCAAGTAAAAGTAAAACATTATGGGTAGGACTGTGAATAAAGGTTTGAGGTGTACAAAGTGCACTTCAAGCAGAATTTGCCATGGGTTAGTTTGGAACATTCTTTCTTACAAACGCGATCAGGAACCTGCCTCGAGTGTTAAATTTCAGTGGAGTATACACCAAATGATATGCCTCAGTCGAGCCACACCCATTAATAATGGATCTACAACCACATCCTAACAGTGCTACAAGCTCTGCCAAACCATAGTCCAGGGATCAAGTGTGTTTATTTGGCACATTCACCAGATATGAACTAAAACAATGTCATTCTTATTTGCTGCAGATTTTTAGGCATTAGTAGAACTACATTTCAATAGTGTTGTTGCATACTCGTAACTATATCCCTGTGAAACCTTATCTTTACAATTCTCTAACTGACTAGAAACATATGAAAGCAGTGGTGTGTCTCAAGGTACACTTGTGCAATCCAGCAAGAAATAAAATAGTCAGGAATCTGGAAACTGAGTTGGCACAGCTGTGAAGAGTTTTACTTGGGCTTTGTGCCAGGGGTGTTGAAAGAAGCCAAGGTTTACTCCTGCACTGTTCTTGAGGCAGGATTGGAGAACAAAGTACCATTCAGATGTGTTCCTTATTGTCAGACTCAAAGGTAGAATCTGTGATACGGAGCTAATCATTAATACCTGTACATAATGTAAATTAGAGTGTTCAGAAGCAGGGGAAAAAACAAGTCTTTAGGTCTTCACCACATTGTGATCCTTGGGTGATGCATCATGCTTCTTCATTGCTGGCCTGGCCTGGACCACTGGAAAGGGGGACTGCACAGACACAAGCTAGATTCCGCTGCCATGTTGGGCTCGGTAACAAAATGAGGGGTAGACAGATGGCACAATGGGCTAAGTGTTCGGCTGGCAACCGGAAGGTAGCCGGTTCGAATCCCGCTTGGAGTGCATACTGTCGTTGTGTCCTTGGGCAAGACACTTCACGCACCTTTGCCTGTGTGTGAATGTGTGTGAGTGATTGGTGGTGGTCGGAGGGGCCGTAGGCGCAGATTGGCAGCCACGCTTCCGTCAGTCTGCCCCAGGGCAGCTGTGGCTACAGAAGTAGCTTACCACCACCGAGTGTGACTGAGGAGTGAATGAATAATGCGATGTAAAGCGCCTTGAGTATTAGAAAGGCGCTATATAAATCCCATCTATTATTATTATTATACCTGGCAAAACATCAAGCTCCCTGAGGGAACAGCTGACATTTGGCACCAAGTGTCAGTAGATACAGCAGGTCAGATCATGCAACCCCCAGTATCTACCTTTGTGGCTAGGTGTCAACTTTTGTTGGTCCTCCTATGAAGCATGTTGAAGGTTTTGCTGTGCTGAAGATGCCATATAAATGCAAAGCTGTTGAAGAATTTTACAGGTTTCACAGGATTCATATTAAGGTTCAGTGGCCCATTGAAGAATGTGTGTTTAAGAGGTTTTTCAATATGCAGGGAATGGAGGAATATGGATCACATGCAGGCAGAAATGATTTGTTTCATTTGGCATCGTGTTCAGCTTTGGCAAAGTCTGTTCCTGTGGCCTACGGCAATATGTTCTGTGTTCACTATAAATTATCCCTAGAATCACGTGAGTGGTAGAATCGGGGGGGAGTTAGGGAAAATGTGGGGAGAATAAAATGAGATTAGTGGAGGGATAGTATAAATGGGCGATGATGGTCATCTTGGACAAGTGGGCTGAACAACCTGTTTGTATGCAGTATGAGTAGCAAGGAACTGCAGATGCTGGTTTAAACCGAAAATAGATACAAAAAGCTGGAGTAACTCAGTGGGACAGGCAGCATTTCTGGAGAGAAAGAATGCGTGACGTTTCGAGTCGAGACCCTTCTTCAGATTGGTTAGGGATTAGGGAAAAGAGAGATATTGGTGATGATGTAGAGAGATAAAGAGCAATGAATGAAATATATGATAAAAAGTAACGATGATAAAGGGAACGCCATTGTAAACTGTTTGCAGGGTGAAAACGAGAAGCTAGTGCGACTTGGGTGGGGGAGGGATAGAGAGAGAGGGAATGCCAGGGCTACCTGAAGTTAGAGAAATTAATATTCATACCACTGAGCTGTAAGCTTCCCAAGCGAAATATGAGATGCTGTTCCTCCAATTTGCGTTTAGCCTCACTGTGACAATGGAGGAGACCTAGGACAGAAAGATCTATGTGGGAATGGGAAGGAGAATTAAAGTGTTTAGCAACCAGGCGCTAGGTAGGTTCAGGCGAACTGAGTGAAGGTGTTCCGCGAAACGATCGCCTAGTCTACGTTTGGTCCAAGTTTTCTCCTTCGACTCCTCCCACTTCCTCCATCCAATGTGTAGCTATGGCACCTGCATGGGCCCCAGCTATGCCTGCCTCTTTGTAGGGTACGTTGATCAATCCCTGTTCCAGGCGTACACTGGCCTTATCCCCGAACTCTATATCTCCGTTACATTGATGACTGCATCGGTGCTACCTCCTGCACCCATGCAGAACTCATGGACGTCATGAACTTCACCACCAATTTCCATCCAGAACTCAAATTTACTTGGACCATCTCCGACACCTCCCTCCCCTTTCTTGATCTCGCAGTCTCCATCGCAGGAAATAGACTATTGATTGACGTCTATTATAAACCCACTGACTCCCACAACTATCTCGACTACACTTCTTCCCAGCCTGCTTCCTACAAAGACTCCATCTCCTACTCCCAATTCCTCCGTCTACACCACATCTGCGCCCAAGATGAAGTGTTCCATACTAGAACATCCGAGATGTCCTCATTCTTTAGGGAACGGGGGTTTCCCTCTTCCATCATAGATGAGACCCTCACTCGTATCTTCTCGGTACCCCACAGCTCCGCCCATGCTCCCCCTCCCCCTAGCCGCAACAGAGACCGAGTCCCCCTAGTCCTTACCTTTCTTCCCATCAGCTGTCGCATGCAACGCATAATCCTCCAATATTTCCGCCACCTCCAACGGGATCCCACCACTAGCCACATTTTCCCATCTCCACCCCTTTCCGTCTCCCGCAGAGACCGTTCTCTCTGGAACTCCCTGGTTAACTCATCCTTTCCCACCCAAACCACCCCCTCCCCAGGTATCTTCCCCTGCAACCATAGAAGATGCAACACCTGTTCCGATATCTCCTCCCTCAACTCTGTCCAGAGACCAAGACAGTCCTTTCAGATTAGGCAGAGGTTCACTTTTACCTCCTCCAACCTCATCTACTGTATCCATCATTCAAGATGTGGACTTTTATACATCGGTGAGACCAAACGTTCTCGTTTCGCGGAACACCTTTGCTCAGCCCGCCTGAACCTATGTGATCTCCCGGTTGCTAAATACTTTAATTCTCCTTCCCTTTTCCGCACAGACCTTTCTGGCCTAGGTCTCCTCCATTGTCAGAATGAGGCTGAACAGCATCTCGTATTTCGCTTGGGCAGCTTACAACCCCATTGGTATAACATATTGGTTTCTCTAACTTCAGGTAGCCCTGGCATTCCCTCTCTCTCTATCCCTCCCCCATCCAAGTCGCACTAGCTTCTCGTTTTCACCTAACAAACAGCTAACAATGGCCTGTTTCCTTTATTTTCGTTACTTTTTTGCATATCTTTCATTCATTGTTCTTTATCCCTCTACATCATCGCCTATATCTCTCATTTCCCTCATCAGTCTGAAGAAGGGTCTCAACCCGAAACGTCACCCATTCTTCGTCTCCAGAGATGCTGCCTGTCCTGCTGTTACTCCAGCTTTTTGTATCTATCTTGTGTGCAGTATGACTCTGATTCTAAAATATTCAAAAAGTAATGTTTGCACCATCCTCGTGTAAGTAAATTGATCCAAATGGCTCTCTCCTATGGGAGCTTATTTTCTGGAACTGTAGATTCAAATTAGGAACACGCTTAATGTAACGGAATAACTCACTTCCTGTTGTAACTCTTGTGAATGCTGCATTGTAGCTCCTTCTATTTCCTTGCATGGATTATTGAATAGGTTGCTGGCTATAAAAGATTCCCTTTAAGTGCTTGACAGGAAGCAGCAACATTTTTTTTGTTTTGCTTGTGAATAATTTTTGCAAACTTGTATTGTTTGAATTGTGCATATGTCTGTCAGTTTTGGGTCTTGTTTCACTCTGAATCTACACATTATTTAGAATGGAAACGATTTATCTGGATTGCTCCACTGTTTGGGAAATCTCAAACCAGTCAGTCAGTATCGTACATTGTCACGTGCACCAGGGTACAATGAAAAGCTTTTGTTGCGTGCGATCCAGTCAGTAGAAAGACATTACATGATTACAGTCGAGCCATTTACCACTGTATGGATCCATTTACAGTGGATTTCAACCAGTGCCAGAACTCTTGCTGCCTGCCCCGATATTCTGTCTGTAGAGCCATACATTTCTGAGAAAAGCTTGTGTGGGTTTGGAAGTACATTGGAAAGGTTGTTTTATAAAGCCACATCTGGCGTTCATATCATGCTTTTGTCAAGAATGGGGGAAACAGAAGGAAATAGCACATACACCAATTTTGGCTCATGTTGGTGTTCTTGGACCTTGTGAATTTAGCTGGTATTCAGTTCTTTACTGATAAACTTCATTCCTCATCCTTGTTAAGTGTAGCAATAGCCAATTTCAAAATAAGATTTACAGTGATCAGAAAGACATTTGAGGAACATCAGAAGAATAATCCTGACCGGAAACATTGTCTATTTCCCCACACAGGTGTTGTCTGACCTGTTGGAGTTCCTTCAGCTCTTTGTTATTTGCTCCAGATTCCAGCATCTGTAGTCTTTTGTCTCTTTTTTAGGAACTACCTGCTTTTCATCGGCGGGTGCCTTCATCAGAAGTGAGTTAGGTTCAAGAATAAACTTTTTTTTTGAGTATATGTTCACAGCTAATAAAGAAACTGTTGAGAAAGAAAGCCATGCAATGGCGGAAGAGGTCCTTTACATACGGCTGCTTTTTCCATGGATAGATTATATAGTAATGTGCTATTAACGTGCATGAGTGAGAGCACCTGAATCGTACATCAGAAATTGGTGTATTTTTAATCTGGTTCTTTAACTTTGCAGCAACTTAAGTTGCATTTAAAACATGGAAAAGGGTGTAATGTAGTTGTAAGAACTAATAGATTTCTTTATTTTTGCAGGTGAATATAGTCCCTATAATTGCCAAAGCCGACACAATCTCAAAGAGCGAACTACATAAATTCAAGATCAAAATCATGAGTGAATTAGTCAGTAATGGCGTGCAGATTTACCAGTTCCCAACGGATGATGAAACTGTTGCGGAAATCAATTCAACAATGAATGTAGGTTGTAATTACTTTAATAGAATGCTTCCAGCATTTAAGAGTTTTTGACTTTATATGAGCCATAATTTTTGCACCTAATATGATCTGAAGAAATTGTTAGCTATATTTTACTCTGCTGCAACTTCTGTCTTTGCCTGTTTGACCTGTCAGTTTTAATATAGTCTGTAATGAGACATCCTAGTGATATCTCTTCATTACCAAAACCTGAGGGCATATATATTTTCAATAATTTGGGTGTGGTTGTCTGGTTGAGACGAACATTTCTTTGTCTGTTCTCTAAATAATTTTGTAATTGTTAAGTATCTCTAAGGATTCATTTATAAATTTTACACATCAGAATCGGGCATTGTGGTATTTTTCTGGATTATATTTTTCCCAAACCATTTATTTTGCTTGAAAACAACCCAATTTCAAAGAAAGTATATCCACCAAGGGCAATGGCAGTGGAGTGTGTTTCTGTCATTCGTTCTCTTGTAAGAGGATTTGGGAAAACCTCACTTCTATTTTTGTTCTCTGCAGGGTCATCTTCCATTTGCTGTTGTTGGCAGCACTGAAGAAATTAAGATTGGAAATAAAATGGCGAAAGCTCGACAATATCCTTGGGGAATTGTTCAGGGTACGTCTGATGAGGAAGATGCATTTTTCATTTGCCTTTGTTTTCAATTCATTAACAAGAGGAGGGATCATTGCAAAATTGAGTAATTTTCTTTGTAGGACTTGCATCAAAGTGAACTCTTGCTATCATCTTTAACATCCTTTTATTGGTAATCAGGTGAATACTTTAGAAGTTGCATTTGATCTGTTTAAAAAGAATTACCACCTTTTTTTCTGTTAGAAATATACAAGTTCCAGATCCAGTGGAATGGGTTTGGTGGAGCATCATGAGACTTGTATCAGTTGGACCACTGTTTTCCTCATTCCCCTGAATGCACATAGAAATAGTGTAAATGTAAGGAGAGGAAGCACGTGATTACACATGTGAATATCTACTGGGTTGGGTTCCCCACTTTTATATGTCATGTTCCAGGGACGTTGTTGGAGCAAGAACTCAGACCTTCTGTTCAAGAGCCCAAAAACTATTGCTTACATCTTTACCTGCAAATTATACAGAGTTCAAGTTGGTGATAGTGTCAAATTTTTAAATTTTGTTTAGGAGAGAGTTTTGAACCAGTTTTTCAGACATATTTTCCACTATATTGTCAAATGATAGTCTATAACATTAAATAATGCCCAGAGTACTGGGACAAACTGCCTTCCTCTTCTGAACTGGAACATATAACAAGCAGCTAGTGAAACAAAGTTTCAGTGATTATTTAACGGCAGATCATTTTTTATCTAGTAGTCCCGCAAAGTTCATAATTAAACAACCTTCACCTTCATTGAGCTTGATGAACTAGCCTTAAAATGTGTCTGAAACTGTCTGTGGTTGTAGCAGGCTTCAAAGTTGGTATCCTCCAGGTTAACCCTTGGGCAGCTTCAAAATACAGCAGTGAAACACGAGGAATTAAAACATTTTTGCAAAACCCAAGTGGGAAAAAATCTGGTATATTTCAGCCAAGTGCCTAACTGCACATTTTTTTGTTTGCTTTGTGAGATAGCATTTGAAAAGTAGTACCCTATTCACCCATGCATGGAACAGCTGCACAAATACCAGGTCCACAAAAGCAGGTCAGAGGCTGATTCTCCCCCCCCCCCCCCCCCCCCCCCCCCTCCCCCAAGTCTTTCAATCATGTACAGGCCACAAGCGGGGGAGAAATATGATGGATTATTCTTCACTTGTGTGGTTCTACACCGTCCAGGTCAAAGTCGTGTTTTGATTGGCACCCTACTGATCACACATAACATCCACTCCACCTCCAGCACATTGTGGCTGCAATGTGGACAAAGAACACAATACCATTACTTGCCTGCACCTTTCCGCAGGCGTAAGGGGACATAACCATCTGCAGACTCCCTTTTCAAATGCACGCCAGGAAATCTAAAACCAAAAATCTGCAGATGCTAGAAATCTGAAATTTAAAAAGAAAATGTCAGAAACTCTGCTGGTCAGACAACATTAATTGCAAGAAAGAGCTAGAATTTGGCATCCTGCTGAGTGTCTTGGAAGTAATGGCAATATATTTATTGCTGCATCTAGAACTTCACACTCTGCTCCTCAACACTTGGTGTATCAACACCAGGCCTGCAAATGGTTTGAGGTGGTGGCTCTGCACTGCCACCGTGAGGACAGTAAGGGATAGACAGTTAATGACATCCAATTATGTAAAAGGATTCATATATAAAAATAAAATTTTAATTTGAGATTGGATTCCCAACCGTTACATGTAAACTATCTTTTAAAAATCAATAATGCCCATTATGTATGTCTTAAAGTTGGTGGACCAGTACTGGATTTTGACATATAATGTCAAATATAATGATCATAAGATCTACAGCACAACCACCTCTTTGCCCATCTACACTAACCTCATTTGTTTACATTAGAGCCTTCTCCTCCTATACCTTACCTGTTTAAGAGTTTGTCTAAATACTTCTTAAATATAGTAATTGTATCTGACTGCACCACCTCCTGTCGGAAATGGAGGGATGTGGATTATATGCAGGAAGAGGAAATTAGTTTAATCTGGCATCACATTAGGCATGGACATTGGAGTGAAGGACTTGTTCCTGTGCTATACTGTTCTATATTCCTCTGGTAGCATGTCCAGATCCCCTTTAAAACTCCTTACATTAAACCAATGCACTCTTGCTTTTATTAGCCCACCATGGGACTATCTATATCTCTTCCACCAGGTCACCCTTGGTCTCCTTCTCTTCAAGAAAAACAACACCAGTCTATTCATCCTTTCCCCATAACTAATATCCTCCATCCAGGCAACATCTTGGTGAATCTCCTTTGACTCTCTGCAGCACAGTGACCTCCTTCCTATAGTGTGGGGACCAGAACTGCATACGATACAAAGTGCAGCCTAACCAACGATGTGTAAAGTTACAACGTATAGCCCCAACTCGTGTATTCTATGCTCCATCTTATGTTTGGTTTCTCACTGTCTAGGCTTCACTGATTTATGAAAACGCGTTGGAACATTGATTTGCTTCAGAAATTGTTATACGGGAACAGTTGCTGCCAAAATAAAGTCTTATGTTCTTCCTTTTGGTTCTTTTTTGGGGAAATATAAATAACTAATTTGCAGTGGAAAACGAAAACCACTGTGACTTTGTGAAGCTTCGTGAAATGTTGATTCGTGTAAATATGGAGGATCTGAGGGAGCAGACACATGCTCGTCATTATGAACTGTACAGACGATGTAAGCTGGAGGAAATGGGATTTAAAGACACCGATCCTGACAGCAAACCATTCAGGTACAAAACCAGTCTATCAAATTGTTGAGGTTTGGTTGTTCGAGCATGAGATCATGTGGCATAATAGCAAGACATTTGGTTATAGTTGTTAGTACAGTCATATTGTAGTTTATACAAATAGACGGTGAACTGGAATAATCAGAATAAGAGCTTTATACAATTGTGGTCCCTGTTTAAAGGGTGAATTTTAAAGTTGTAATTCTCGTGAAGAATATTATGCAGAACTGTCCATTTACTAGAAAAATAACAAGGAAAGTCCCTGCTGAATCAATGCAATCAAATGGCAAGAAGTACCTCACCTCCAGAACCCTTGTATAGGAGAATGTAATATATGATTCTACCTTGTGTATGTGCATGGTTGTGTGTAGCACGTTTTACATACTGGATTATATTCATAATAAAGTTGCCAATTAAAGTTTTTTAACCTTGGAGATGTGGGGTCATACATAGCACAGTGTTTCTATCTTTCTTAAATTCAAATTAATTTCTTGGTTAGATAATTGAATACAATCCAACATCTTTTGCTAATATGCTTTATGCTTCTGCAGTGTCCGTCTGATTATTCCATTAAACTGTATTTATGTACTTGTTATTTTTAAAACTGTGGAATGTATTAAATTTAGTTACCGGGCCTATTCATTTTCATGATGGACAATAGTAATGTTTTAATTCCCAAATATGGGATGAGTTAGGTAAAACGACCTTGTAGATTTTTTTAAATTGAAGAACATGGATGCATGTATGGTGTAGAATTGAAATTGCGTCCCTTTTAATTGCCTGTATTTGTGCTGTAGTCTGCAGGAGACCTACGAGGCAAAGAGAAATGAATTCTTAACTGAGCTGCAGAAAAAGGAGGAAGAGATGAGACAAATGTTCGTCATGAGGGTAAAAGAAAAGGAGTCTGAGCTAAAGGAGGCTGAGAAAGAGGTATAACTCTATCTGCTGAATTCAATGTTAACATGAAATTCTACAGTCACACAGTATGAACACAGGCCATTCAGTCTGCAACAAATTAGCCATTCACACTAATCCTACTCTAATCTCGGATTATTCTCCCTTTATCTCTCCCAGATTCTGCTATTCACCTTCACATTTGGAGCAATTTGCAATGGCTACCTCCATGGCTTTAGGGGTGACACAGCAGTAGCATTGCTGCTATACAGCGTCAGAGATCTGGGTTCGATCCTGACTACAGTTGCTGCCTGTACGGAGTTCGTACGTCGTCCCCCTGACTAGGAATTTAGATGAGAGGGGATCTTATAGCAACATATAAAATTCTTAAGGGATTGGACGGGCGAGATGCAGGAAAAATGTTCCCCATTTTGGGAAGTCTAGAACCAGTGGTCACAGTTTAAGAATAAGGGGTAGGCCATTGACGACTGAGATGAGGAAAAACGATTTCACCCGGAGAGTTGTAAATCTGTGGAATTCTCTATCACAGAAGGCAGTGGAGGCCAATTCACTGGCTGTTTTCAAGAGAGTTAGATTTAGTTCTTGGGGCTAACCAAATTTAAGGATATGGGGAAAAAGCAGGGACGGGGTACTGATTTTAGATGATCAGCCATTTTGAATGGCGGTGCTGGCTCGAAGGGCCGATTGGCCTACTCCTGCACCTATTTTCTGTTTACGTGAGTTTTCCCTCGGTGCCCTCCCACACTCCAAAGACACAGGTTTGTAGATTAATTGACTTTGGTAAAGATTGTAAATTGTACCTAGTGTGTAGGATAGTGCTAGTGTGCAGGGATCGCTGGTGAGTGCGGAATCAGTGGGTTAAAAGGCCTGTTTCTGCACTGTATCGCTGAACTAAAAATGTGGGAGGAAAACAGAGTACATTTGAGGAAGTGAACATGGTCATGGAGCAGACTGCACATGGGCAGCAGTGGAAGATGGGATTGTTGGAGCTGTGAGGCAGTAGCTCCACAAACTGCACCACTCTGCCACCCCAGTGATGTTTATTGCAGATTCTGTTGTACAGACTTGAATCTGCAACTATTTCTGAAGGAAATAAAAATGTGAATAAAGTGGGAAAAACAGGGGGCAATTTTCCTCATTGGCTGTCAGTGTTGTTGAAAAACACTGAGCAATCGGATGTGTGGCTGGGCAATGAGCAACCTGTTCAGTAAGTGCCTGAATTTACTCTTCAGAGTCTGAACTATTACAGCAACTGTTTCCAATGAGAATAAGAAAACTTCTCCAAAAATCTGTAGTGATTTGAGCCAACAACACACGTAGAACTAAGACGTGAAGTCTCCAGGATTGAGAAATTACCGTCATCTTTACTTGTCCGACAATTGTGCTGCCGCTGCATTGACATTTTTCTGGCCTGGAAGTCTAATTTTTGGTCTTTATTGCTGTTAAAATTAAGAGATGCAGCTAAAGGCACAATTGAAGACCAGTGGTTCAGAGAGCAGAGCTAGTACATAATGGGTGCCTGGGATACGCTGCCTGGGATGGTGGAGGAGGCAGATGCAATAGTGGCACTTAGGAGCTTTTAAAAAGGCACATAGATATGCCAGGGCCTGGAAGGATATGGAGCACATGCAGGCAGAGGAGATTATTTTAAGTAGGCATCGTATTCGGCACACACGTCTTGGGCCGGAGGGCTTGTTCCTCAGCTGTAGAGATATATAGTTATGCAGCGTGGAAACAGGCCCTTCGGCCCAACTTGCCCAGGCCGACCAACATGCCCCATCTACACTTGTCCCACCTGCCTATGCTTGGCCATAACCCCCTAAGCCTAACCTATCTATGTATCTGTCCAAATTGTCTCTTAAACATTATGATAGTACCTGTCTTAACTACCTCCTTCGGCAGCTCATTCCATACAACCACCACCTTTAGTGTAAAAAAAAAAGGTCACCCCTTAGGTTGCTTTTCAATCTTTCCTCCCTCACTTGTACTGTTCTATGTTCTAATAACTGGATAATCAATGATGGGGAAAGACTAGATGGAAACAGCAACAATAAAAGGGATATTGGTGGAAGAAGAAATTGGATGGCAGATAATATGAGATGGCAGGGAGGGAGGCGGTATGAGAAAGAGGGTGGGACGCATGGGATGGTAGTGAGCAAAATGCCTCTTTTGTGATGTTTACTTTGAAATATATCTGGGGATTGCTAAATGGAATTTTAAACATAGCTAACAAGCACTGGAATTTTCGGTACTGGGTTACAGACACCAAATATCAACTGTAGAGTGCAGGTATCTAAACACGTCACCATCGTTTGCATGAAATACATCCGTGAGGAAAATGTTTCTAATTTTACTTCTAGACTGTTGCGTGTGCATTTCCTGCGGCTGTATTTGTAGCCCCACCGGAGACCTGGCTGTCACAAGACAAACTGGGTTGTAGCTTACATTATTTCACATTTGGTCTCAATCCATTTCTTGTTTATGCCTTGTGGATTTTGATTCATTTTCCTGTATGCCTGAGATAGATCTGCATTTGAGCCTTGCGATTTAATTACTATCCACAGCTTCATGCAAAATTTGATCACCTGAAGAAGACGCATCAGGATGAGAAGAAGAAACTCGAGGATAAGAAGAAGGAGCTGGAGGATGAAATGAACGCTTTCAACAAAAGGAAAGCAGCAACTCAGTGGCTGCAATCACAGGCTCAGCAATCTTCCCAGACAAGCAAAAAGGACAAGAAAAAGTATGTCAATTTTCATTGTATTTACAAACTTTTCTAGTTTCATATTGCTGCAAAGGTCTCCTGAACTGACTTTAAAGCTTGAGGAAGCATGGGGTGAGGGAGAGGGTGGAGGTGAAAGCAAAGCACAGCAGCTATCGAGTGGTTAACAGCAGTAATATTTACTCATGAGAGAATTGTGATAACACTTTCCCTCCAGTAGTCATGTCTTTTGATCATACCTTGTTATATGAGAAGAGGCCAAACTACCCGAGTATGATGTGTAAGAAGGAACTGCAGGTGCTGGTTTAAACCGAAGATAGACACAAAAAGCTGGTCTGAAGAAGGGTCTCGATCTGAAACGTCACCCATTCCTTCTCTCCAGAGATGCTGCCTGACCCGTTGAGTTACTCCAGATTTTTGTGTGTACCCAAGTATGATAATGTTTGCAAGAATAAAGTTCATTTCTAAATTGTAAATTATCAACATATTAACAAGAGCTAGAGCGAAAGCAAAGTCATTGCAGAAATTGTATTATGTTTTGTTTCCTTCAAACATTCTAAATAACTGAAAATTAAGTTTGAATGTTTTGCCTTAAGAGAAATAGTGGAATTAATTAAATTTGACCATACATTTGCGTGTTTGAAATGTACTATTGCTGGTTTTGTGGCATTTGTAAAGCTGGTCTGCACAGTCTCTCTGGAGTAGAAGAGTGTTTTCAGGAAAGTCTTACAATTTATGATGTTAGTACTACCTGTACCATCATCAAATTCTTTCTGCGGTTGGCTGTAGAAAAAAATATTATATGGGCCTGCTGGATATATGAAGTTGTATAAATACCTTCTGGAAATTATCTAGGTGTAATGATTGACTTTCTCAGTGTGTTCATGATCAAGTTTCCAGATACAAGGCAGGAACTTAGAAACATAGAAAATAGGTGCAGGAGTAGGCCATTCGGCCCTACGAGCCTGCACCGCCATTCAATATGATCATGGCTGATCATCCAACTCAATATCCTGTACCTGCCTTCTCTCCATACCCCCTGATCCCTTTAGCCACAAGGGCCACATCTAACCCCCTCTTAAATATAGCCAATGAACTGGCCTCAACTACCTTCTGTGGCAGAGAATTCCAGAGATTCACCACTCTCTGTGTGAAAAATGTTTTTCTCATCTCTGTCCTAAAAGATTTCCCCCTTATCCTTAAACTGTGACCACTTGTTCTGGACTTCCCCAACATCGGGAACAATCTTCCTGCATCTAGCCTGTTCAACCCCTTAAGAACTTCTATTTGAATTCCAATAAAACAAGGCTCTTTTTTTGTGTGCGATAGTGCAAGTTCATTTATAGCAAATTAACATCCATTTTCAACCTTCAAAATTCTTCCATAGAATAGACGTGGTTGTCTATTGCCCGTTTTATATTGTTGAATGAAATTGGACCATGCTCATCTGCTCCTCCCCTGCTGTTGCAATGAGCACATTTGTTTGGGCCTGCAGGATCATAGAAATCAAGTTCCAGGCTTTGTGACCCTGCATCCACAAGGCAAAGTCGTCCACAAATGGTAACGAAGCCCAGGTAGTAGGTCCTGATGTTTTGAACCCAGGCCATGCTGATGATCTTTCCACTTGGATCTATTATTGCCAAAAACCCTTTGGGACTGATGGCATTGTCCCCGATGGCATTTTAACACAATTTAAGTAATCCAAAGATTCTCCATGGAATTACTGGCTACCAAGCAGCTCAATATTTGACCCAGAATTTTTACCATTTATAAACACAAAAACATAGTCTAGTAAATAGAGCAGATGTTGGGCAGTGAGGTGCCAGAACACCACTGAGATGGTGCAAAATGACTTCAAAATAATTGTCCCTTCCTGAATTGGATAATGAATTTAACATCTGTTGTACTGCCGAATTTGTATGTTTTTTTAAATAATTTATTTGGCTTGGTTTACTTTTAAAATTATTTTATTTTATTAGAAAACCTTAGTTTCATTTTTATCTGGTTCTCTTTCCCTGAGTGGACCGTATGTTTAAAGTTGACGTGTGAATGAAAGCCGCCCCGACACACAAATTGGGGACCATGCAGTTTGTATTTCCTCTTCACGTTGATTGAATCGATACGGCCTGTGTTTGAAGTATTTGGGGAACTGGATGAGTATCGAGCTACAATTATTGCCCAGTGCCACGGAAATACTATTTACAGGTGTGGCCTTGGTTGTCTTGCCATTTGAATTGGTAGCTTACTATGCACAAACCTGTACTATACTATTCTGTGTGGTTCAGGTCTGAGGGACGGGGACTTCCTGGCTCAGGGAGATCACATAACGGGGAGAGGACAGAGAGAGAGAGAGAGCCTGTGACGGAGCAGCCAGCCTTCCGCCCAGTAGCTACCCACCACCCCTGCCGGTTGTGCCTGTGCCGAAGGACACCTTGGCTGACTCCTTCGACCCCCTCCTTCTCAACGCTCCTGTCCTCCCCGCAGCTTTACTCCTGGTGACCCAGCCAAGTTTGCTACTTTGTGCAGCCCAGGCCGTGCTGACCCGGGCCAGATTCCCCACTCATTTTGGAAAGGAACTCTTTCCCCCCCCTCCCCCAACGGCGCTGTCCTTTTACAGCTGATTCTCATCTCACACAGTTCCAGTGTTGAAGGCGTGCCAGGTTCCGCGGGGCTAGTCGTTACGAGAGTGGCGTTGCTCGGCCAACTCCACTCCAGTGGACGGCCACTGTACCTGCTGCCCCAGCGGAAAGCTGCTCCGTTTTCCCGCCCTGGGGACTGGACCTGGTAGAATGTCGCCATCGGCAAACTGGACCTAGCCACCCAGCCAGAGAATGTGAATCAGCTGCCAGCAATGAGGGATAGACTTGGCCATCCCTCAATACAGCAACATCGTTCTTAATGTTGCTGTATTGAGGGATAGTCAAGTCTATCTTTCTTGGCTAATAATCTGGCCTTCGGCCTCCAAGATGCAGATAAGTACGGACCATACAACCACGTGTGTTTTTTTTGCATAAGTGCAATTATTTTTGCATAAATGCATTATTTTGCATGTGCAAAAACAGCGATTTAATTTAACACAACCATTAACACAATTTAAAATAAGCATCCACTAGAGTGGAATCAACATTGCAAAAACATTGCATGCCGAACTGCTGTATAAAAAGGTACTTATCTGTCCAAGTGTCTTGGAAGACTCAGCATCCACCTTCCTGTGTTTGTAGCCATTGGCGAGCGAGAGAGTCGCTTTCTGCCACAGCTAAGCATAGTTTTGGTGTGCGCGCTCACTGTCTGCGCTTGTTCTAGGTCCGCCTTTTGTTGATACAAAAAAATAGTGGAACTGCGCCCTCCAATCCAATTAGGTGCAGGGAACAAAATACGCCTACTGGCCGGAATGGTTCTGGAGCGCGCTGAGCAGCAGGCACCGCAGCCGCTGCAAATGCAACTTCACTTTTAGATCATAGGTGTGGGGGAAAAAAGACACTACCGCGGGCCAGATGATTTACAGCCCCCAGGCTGCGTAGGTTGCCGACCCCTGCATTAGAGCTCTTCAGACACGCCCAGTGTAGAACTAAAACATATATATGATATCAACTGAGGACTGGATTGGACTTGCCACTCCATTACTGTTGGTACTCCGTATCCTGTGAGATTACATGACAATTTATCTGTCATTATTCCGGAGCGCAGTTTAAGCTATTTGTTTAGAGCCCAGTGAAAATAAACAGTTCCGCAATTCTGTTTTGTCTCCAATCAGAATCATCTCCCGTCTAACGTGTTCTTAAATGCCTGACTGACTGTTCCTTGAAGATTCAGCCTTTGATAAATTCTCTTTGGTCTGATGTTTTTACAGTGCATGTTGCAGGAGAGGTTTCTTTGTGATCATTCTAATAGGCTGATGTATTATCTGCGTGTTTGATCTTTGTTTTCTGCGGATCTTTAAATTCTTTTGAAGATTATAGTTGTTATCTTTGGATATACAATATTTTGTACAGAAAATAAGGTTGTCAAATGCAGGTTTTTGAGAGGTACTGGAGTTGAGATTTGATTCTCGAACAAATTGTTTAACTGTACAGAATGAAATTGGTTTCAATACAATGCTCAAAATGAGTAATACTCCAGTCGGGTCAGAAGGAAAATTTGAGAAAGATTGGTAAAAAAAAAAATTGAGAGCAAGCGAGGCAGATGACTAGCTCCAAGTGTAACGTTTTCAAAATTAACGAAGAGTCGGAGCCATTCAGCACGGAAACAGGCCCTTCGGCCCATATTGTCCACATCAACCAGGTAACATCCTCGTGTCTGGAGAAGGATCCCGAACCGAAACGTCACCTAACCACATTTTCCAGAGATGCTGCCTGATCCGTTGAGTTACTTCAGTGCATTTTTGTAAACCAGCATTTGCAGTTTATTGTTTCAACATCCTGGTGAATCTCTTCTGCACCCTTTCCAACTAATGACATCCTTTCTATAAATTCGCTGACCAGAACTGCACACAGTACTCCCAAGTGTCGTCTCATGCACTATTTAGTAGTAGATAAAGAACATTAATCCAAATACAGAGGCTGTGCTGAATTGTTTTGGAAATCCAAATTTGCTTGTCTTGCTGATGCAGGTACACCACAAATTCTCCAGTAATGTATAATAATAATAATAATACATTTTATTTAATGGGAGCCTTTCAGACATCTCAAGGACACCTTACATAGTAATCGGAATAACATATAATCGGAATATAACAAGTAATAAAGACATCACAGAGACACAAATTAAAAACAGAATTCAATCCAAAAACAGAAAATCAAAAACACAGTGTGAAGAGAGAGCAGCGGCACCCAAAGCGCACCAGCGTTCACTCTCTCTTCACGGCAGCCATCTTGGACACAGACCTACAGGACTACAAATTAGACAAAAAAATCATCCCCCCACAATGGATACCACTGTGGGGGAAGGCACAGTGTCCAGTCCCCACCCCATGTTCACCCCAAAGTCAGGCCTATTGAGGCCACCGCAATTGCCTCTACGGAGGCCCGATGTCCCTGGCCGTTCTCACCGGGTGGTCTTGCCCCGGCGTCGGGAGAGTCCTTTCGGCGGCTGGGCCACCTGGAACGGCCGCTTCCTGGTTGGAGCCCGCGGCTGCCGAAGCCGACAAGGCCGCGCCGGTTTGGAGCTCCCAGGCTCCCGATGAAAAAGTCGGCGCCGCCTCTCCGCACTGCCACCTCGCCGGACTGCCGCCTCTCCGCTCTGCAGACCCGCATCCCGGAGATGTTGCTCTCGGCGGTCCAGCGCGTCGCTCCAGCGTGGCGACCCAGGCAAGGCATCGCCTGCTCCGCTCCAGCGCTACAACGCTGTGCCGCCGCCGAGGCCGAGGTGCTGGGCGGTCCCTGCCAGGAAACGGTGCTCCAAGCCCGCTGGTAGGCCACGAGGACGGGTCGACGGGCAGCCCGGAGAAAAGGCTGCCACACCGACCAGGTAGGGACCTAGAAATAAAGTTAACACCTACCCCCCACATTAAAAAGACCATATCCCCAACAAACAAAAAACAGGACTCACTAAAAACCATATAAAAAATGGTCCGTCACCTTTAACCCAGACAAAATTTCGAGAGCATTGCATGTGGTGCATGCTCTTTCAGGGTGTGTGCCTTTGTCCTGAAAGAGTTAATTGTTTACTACTTTGTTAATTGTTAATTATTTATGTTTCTAGCAGTCCATGATGCTTTAGAGACACGGGGGTTTCGTTTAGTTTAGTTTAGATATACAGCGCGGAAACAGGCCCTTCGGTTACTGTTCCTTCTCATTGTCTTTGAGAAGGAAGGAAGTCCTTGCATTGATGCAGTTTCTGAGAATGTTTTTGCCAGGTCTCTTAAAGAATAGGAGTAAATATTTAGATGTTGGATGATGGCAATGTTAATAGCTGTGTTGAAAGCTTTAAATCGTGTAAGAAACTGTTTGTGATAAAGTACAAAATATTCCCATATTTAAAAACATATTGACTATTGCTGAACAGGAACTCATTTGAGTTTTTGAATATGAAATATATCAGTAATTACCAAAAACGGCCAACTGCATTGCATGGCACCAAAAGGGTTTTCATTTTCCACTGAAATTATTAAATGTTGAAATGTTGTCCACATATATTGTAGGCGAAATTAACATGATTTTTGAATAACTTTGGTGTTTACTAACAAGAAATCTAGAGTATGTTGGGACAGGAATATCATGAACTTGAATGTTGTGGGTGCAGTTAATTTTGCTAACGTTTATGGCTGGAGTCATTGACAAAATGAATAATCTGGACTTTCCATTCTTGAAGCATTTTTTGTTGATTTGGCTGCACAACCCATTCACAGAGTTCACACAAGGGAAAAGTGATGGGGATAAATTATATTTCATCTAATTGGTAGAGTGGGTTAACAGTGCACAAACAATGGTATGTAGCAACCGTATTAGCTATGTATCATTAACCAGACTGAGTTGCTACAGTTTTTTTGTGAGTTAAAAAAATCACACTTTTTTGCAGCTTGAGTTATTTCACTATTCACCTCTTAATTTAACATAGTATTGAAGATTGGTAGAATGGTGTGGCTTGCACTGCAATGAAGTAGCAAATCACTTAAGTGCAATGTGCTGTATGCTTTCATCGGGGTCTATCTCACAACATGTTCATATCGATCATAGAAACAGAAAAATAGTAGGCCATTTCCTTCGAGCCAGTACCACCATTCAATATGATCATGGTTGATCATCTAAAATCAGTACCCCGTTCCTGCTTTTTCCCCATATCCCTTGATTCCTTTAACCCCAAGAGCTAAATTGAAATCTCTCTTGAAAACATCCAGTGAATCGGCCTCCACTGTCTTCTGTGGCAGAGAATTCCACAGATTCACAACTCTCTGGGTGAAGAAGTTTTTCCTCATCTCAGTCCTAAATGGCCTACCCCTTATTCTTAAATTGTGACTCCTGGTTCTGGACTCCCCAACATAGGGAACATTTTTCCTGCATCTACCCTGTCCAATCCTCTAATCCTTCTAAATTCTCGCGAATACAAGCCCAGTCGACCCATTCTTTAATCATACATCAGTCCCGCCATCCTGGGAATTAAGCTGGTAAACCAACGCTGCACTCCCTCAATAGCAATAATATCCTTCTTCAAATTAGGAGACCAAAATTGCACACAATACTCCAGGTGCAGTCTCACCAGGGCCTTGTACAGCTGCAGTAGGAACTCCTTGCTCCTAAACCCAAATCCTCTCGCAGTGAAGGCCAACATGCCATTGGCTTTTCTCACTGCCTGCTGTACCTGCATGCTTGTTTTCAGTGCCTGATGTACAAGCACACCCAGGTCTCGTTGCACATCCCCTTCTCCTAATCTGACACCATTCAGATAATAATCTACCTTGGGACGACAGATGGCACAATGGGCTAAGTGTTCGGCTGGCGACCGGAAGGTAGCCGGTTCGAATCCCGCTTGGAGTGCATACTGTCGTTGTGTCCTTGGGCAAGACACTTCACCCACCTTTGCCTGTGTGTGAATGTGTGTGAGTGATTGGTGGTGGTCGGAGGGGCCGTAGGCGCAGATTTGCAGCCACGCTTCCGTCAGTCTGCCCCAGGGCAGCTGTGGCTACAGAAGTAGCTTACCACCACCGAGTGTGACTGAGGAGTGAATGAATAATGCGATGTAAAGCGCCTTGAGTATTAGAAAGGCGCTATATAAATCCCATCCATTATTATTACCTTCCTGTTCTTGCCACCAAAGTGGATAACCTCACATTTATCCACATTATACTGCATCTGCCATGCTTCTGCTCACTCACCCAATCTATCCGTCACCCTGCAGCCTCATAGCATACTCCTTGCAGCTCACACTGCCACCCAGCTCTGTGTCATCTGCAAATATAGAGATGTTACATTTAATTACCTTGTCTAAATCGTTAATATATATTGTAAACAATGGGGTCCCAGCACTGAGTTGCACATTTGTGTTCCATTACATGTTGCACAGTGCAAGATTATTTTTATTACTAGCGTGCACAGTGGGCTTTGCTTTAGTGATCTGATCACAAATATGATCCCTTTATGGTGCTGCACCCTATAATTTACAGCTCATTCTTTGGTCTGCTCTCTTGGATTCATAATCTGCTTTCACAAAGAATTGAATT
Source organism: Amblyraja radiata (assembly GCF_010909765.2). Lineage (NCBI taxonomy): Eukaryota > Metazoa > Chordata > Chondrichthyes > Rajiformes > Rajidae > Amblyraja > Amblyraja radiata. The sequence continues at coordinate 76,562,927 of NC_045956.1, forward strand.
TTGTGTTAATTCTCAACCCAGCCTCCAAATTCATCCAGGTTCCTTTGTACTTCATCTCACTGTTCTTGATTGGTTGTAGCCTTACTGTCCCCACTTCAGTGCCATTAATAAATGCGGACAATTCTGTACATAAAGACATGTCTGAAAAGTTGCTGTGCAGCACAAGTGGCACAGATGCCAGCACCGAAACCTGGAGAAAACAAGGGTCATCAGCTGCACCACGATAATTCTCTGCCTTTGATGGAACTAGTTTTTGATCGAGTTCTTTAACTGTTCACTGATTTCTGGTATTTCTACCTTGTGCACTGACCTTCCATGTGGCACTAAATCAAAAATTTCCATACGTCTGGATAGATAATCTCCAGGAAGTCCTCTCAGTTCACAAGCTTCACTACCAAGTCAGTATATGAAGAGCTCTTTCGGTAAAAGCATTCTCCCTATGAGATAGCATTGATTTTTTTCCCCCTTTGATAATTTGCTTGATTTTCTTTTGCCCATTGTAATTTTCCTCTGATGAACTCAAAAATTTTCTTCATGTCGGAGAGCAGGCTCACTTCTAGAACAATTATTTTGTCAATTTTTAACATATAAATATGTGTCACCTTTCCAGGTCCAGATTATGGATATTTTTTTTGATCATTGCTGTGGTTTTCTATAAGGCACAGTTTCTCCCCAGGTTATGGCATGGTTCCATCGTGCAGGTTAACAGTGCAAGCAAAGAATTTCACTGTGACTTGTCACATGTGTCATTAAATGATTGGGAGAGAGATCACAAGTCAGAAATGTGGCCACGATCCGATTTCCCACCCGTTAGAAGATACCTGCAGCCCCACAGCAGCTGGCAAATCCCATCTCTCCCAATCAATTAAGGGTGAATGAATACTTTATTGTCACATGTGACAGACAAGTCACAGTGAAATTCTTTGCTTGCACAACCTGCACAATTTGATTTAGGATGTGAGGCCAATTGGTTGAAGTGTAGTGGGGATGAAGAGCCCTAAGAGATCGCATTAAGGCAGTGATACAAACAACTGTTACGTAAATAATTTTTCTAGAGGCCACATTTGAAATTTGGCGCACGATTGAACATTGAATTTATGATTTGTGTTGTGACAATGAAGATTGAGTTTCATAGGCTTGTTTTCGTACAATGCTTTTGTTTGCACTACATTTCAGGGGACTAAATCCACATGCTAAATTATCAGCAAAATTCCTTCGATGCATCCGCTGCTCTTTCAGGTTATAAAGTAATTTACAACTCGAGGGCACTGAGTGAACTTCATAAGCCTAGCATGGATCACAAGATGCTTGCAGTTCTACCTGAATCCAAGCCGTACATGGGGTGGGAGTGACATTTAGGCCATTGATGTCCCCTCTTGAAAACAAAAGCTGATAGAACCAAAATATCCAAAAAGTATTTTTAGCTGTCTCTGGGAGTCGAATCACGTTTCTGGATATCCGTCTTAACAGATGGGACAAATTATTTTAGAAACTTCATACGTACCCATAGATACCTGATAGGAAAGGACATAACCTAAAATATTAGCCAAGCATTTTGCAATGCTAGTGCCTGACCTTATACAAAGAAATAGGAGCAATCAATTCATCCCCGCAAGTCTTGTTAAATTAAGGCTAAAGACCCAGCAAACTTGACAACTGACGTTGCCATGAAGATTGTGGAATTAGAACTTGTTGAGCTGACATATTAAGGCTTAAGATAATGGAGAGTAGAGCATTGAGTAGTTCCTTTAGTTTAGGCCCTTTGGCCTACTGAGCACGCTCGGTCACCTGTTCACTCTAATTCTATGTTATTGTGTTTTAATGCCCTTGTCCCACTTAGGAAACCTCTGCAGACTTTGTGCCCCACCCAAGGTTTCCGTGCGGTTCCCGGAGGTTTTTGTCAGTCTCCCTACCTGCTTCCACTACCTGCAACCTCCGGGAACCGCACGGAAACCTTGGGTGGGGCACAAAGTCGCCAGAGGTTTCCGTTCAGGTTTCCTATGTGGGACGGGCATTATCCACTCCTTACACATGAAGGAACAATTTACAGAGGTCAATTAACCTACAAACCTGCATATTTTTGGGATGTGGGAAGAAACCAGAGCACCCAGAGGAAATCTACGCAGTCACAGGGAGAGGGTGCAACTTCCACACAGACAGCACCTGAGGTTAGGATCAAACCCAGGCATCTGGCACTGTGAGGCAGCAGCTCCACTAGTTGTGCTACTGTGTCGCCCCTAAATGATTCTAAAGGAGGAAAAACTTTGCAATACTTTTTTTTAAAATCACTCATAAATGTTGTAAAGATTAATTTGAAACTGCATGAAGGTCGTTACATTATTGTGGTTTGGAAATTTAAGATATTTTGATTAGTCTGGTAGATATTGTGGGCATTTTGATGGCACTCGTGCTTAATTATTTAATTCCATCAATTTGTTAGATATGTAAATTTTGGTTCAAGTGGCTGATTTTTTTTTTTTTTTTTTAAACTCATAATTTGCTATAATCCACAAGCTATTTATTTGCAGTGATTAAATGCAGCTGTTCATAAATATGGTTTGTATTTTTTAATCACTGCTTATGGAATTGTATTGGAATGCTACAAATTAATTCATAGCATATGATTTCTAATTGTGATTTGTTTGTTTTTCCCCCCCTTTTTTAATTGCAGTTCAAGCTTCACATAAGCAACCCTGGCCAAGTCAAGGATGCCATCCTATACATCTGCTTAGCTGTAATGCATCTTTCATCAAAATGTCCATCCATTTAAAAAAAGAAATAACACTGACAGATCATTAACAATTGTCTTTTAATAGGAAATTCCTTTAGTGTGCATTCCATGAGGTGAAGAAGGGGTGCACTTTGTTTTTGAGAGGGCATAGTGGGAAGTAAAGTCTAACACAAACCGTAGTTTATGCAATAATTATTATCTTCAACATTGTATGCAGGGCTTTGGAAGGCATTGAGCAGGGATGAAACAATGCATATAGATCCTTTCCCATGTGGAGTATTCGGGAAACCATATCCGATGAAATAATTTCCAGCTCCCTACTTTATCAGTAGTACAATGTGAACTTTACTGTTTTTACTATAAGAAATGTGCTAGCAAGTGGAAAAAGTATATTTTATGTCATCTGGTGCTTCTTAGTTCCATGGGGCATATTTTTGTAATTTGTGTTTTTCTGTCAATAAGGTGGCGTTTAAAATATTATTTGTACTCTTAGTATATGTACACTAAAGCTGTTTAACTTGATGCTGTATTTCTATTTGGGCAAATTCTCCCTCATGGATCCCTCTCCTCAGATATGTTGATGATTAATCCCTTCTGCTGGTGTGCATTATGCTTCTGTTTTTGATGCTGATCTGTTTTCTGGCTTGGTGATGCCTCTCCTCCACTGCTTTTAAAACAAGTTTTCACAGATTCGGAATTTTCAGTGGCAGGTTTCAGATAATCTTACCAACCACGTGGCTCTGGGAAGGAGAGGTGATACCCACCTTGAGGTATGCATGGACAATCCTAACAACAGCCTACATTTACACTTGAGCATTCCAGTCACAAGAGCTGATAGCTGATCAACAGTCACTCTAAAACTTTACACATTAAAAGATGCAAAATTGGACCTAATCTATTGAATGAAACTCTCATCTTTTAGCAGAAATCTAATTTGGAGAAACTATTTAAAAATAGATTGTTACCATAGTGTACCATTTAAACTGGTATCAAATTTCTTCTTGGGGTTGAATTCTTATCAGTGGATTCTTGTGTTTTCCCTGTGATATTTCCTTTTAAACATACATACTGATAAAAACTTAACATAGTTAGATGGTAGAATGCCCATTAACTCAGTAGCTCTTTACTTCAAATTCAGAAGCAGCATGTCCTTCAGTCAGCCTCAGTTTAACAGTCTTTCCCCATGTCAGCTCCGAGCTATGAAAATGGTGTTCATTATTCAACCATGGAGAAAGGAAGAATAACTTAACCCATTGTCCCTCCAGAATATTTTCCAAGTATATTATCACATAGTATTAAAGCCCATCATTTCTTATAACTCTCTAAAGCACCCCCATTCCAAATAAATATGGGGGGGGATAAACAATATTAGAGTAATTAAATCCCTAACTACAGGTTTTCCTAATGACTTTATGCCAGGAAAAAATATATATATATTAATTCAACTATATTTTTGAAGACATGTTCGTCAAGTGAGAATGCATTTAACTATATAGCTTTCCTGGAGCATATTGGCTGATTACCCTGGCATCTGTTTTATTTTGTTTCTGTAAGTCTTCTGCCTTGTTTTCACAGTAATCCTTGGCTCTGCACGGAATAACTAATACCCCCACAAATCTAGTTGGATTATACTTTCACCCTTGCATGTAAGTATGGGAGTTGAAGTTGCTCGTATTTTTGGCAATGAAACATAGCTGAAAAGATTTGCTGGTCTGTGCTCTGAGCTATTCTTACTGGATTGGTTCAGAACATTCCCAGAGCAAACTAATATCTTCCACCAGCTTCCTCTCACTCCTCTTTTGTTGCGCTCTGTATAGTGCCTTTAAGACCTGCCACATTTTGTTTTGCATTCGCTGTGCTCCACCACTTTCATGAGGTAAATGCTGATAATTTTCAGTATATAAACTTCTAATGCATTTTTGTATGAATTCCAGCCTTTTAAATGAGCCTGTCGTTAAATATGATTGTTATTTCTTTAAAATGCACCATTACATACATATGTTTACCTCGTCCAGGTGTTTCTAAATTGCTTATGTGCATTTCTAAAGAGATGAAGTATGCATACACAATCTATGCATTTGTAGACTTCCTACTTTCTATTTGAGTATTTTCATCAGGAGAGGAAATTAGTAAATCCTTGAATATATTTCACAGATCTCAAAAGCTATACTTAAGTTGTGTATTTTTAGCTTATAGTTTTATCACTATTGGAATAATCATGAAGTTACAGTGGTACATTTTGATTATTATTTGAAAATACTAAGCTATTAGTTATATCCATATTTTGAGTATTCTAGAGCACATTGATATAATGGTGACAGCACTGATGCATTTTATTCAAATATATGTTTTGTTTGACTTCTGTGTGGTGTGTGAAGTGTTTTTTTTTTTAATGTTCCACCAAACATTATGCATTTGGAGATTGTACCAAAGCCGCTTGTGACACTAATCCAATTGGCCTCAGAAATGGGATCCCAGACCCAAATATCTTGCATCCTCTGACTTTTTTTGTGCTTGTACGTGTTTTCTTTACATTGTAACATTTTATTGTGGTCTTACTTTTTCTTTGTTAAACTGCTGTGTCCTTTTTTCCTTGTTGGTGTACTATTGTATGCTTACAAAAAATGTTTTATCGTGTCAATGTGCTCTTTCGGTAAACCTGCATTCTCATCATGCTTTTGATTGAAATTGTCACTTGTGGATTTCTGGTTTTGACCATTTATTCACTATTCTACATGATTATTAGTGGGAAGGAAACGTTTTTTTCTCTTCACAGGATAAGGAAATCAACATGCCAATTCCAATTTATGGCTCAAAAATCGTAAGGATGGTTTACGGTCAATTGTTTAATTTTTTGGTTAAAAATAATTTAATGGGCCTGTCCCACTTACACAACTTTTTCGGCGACTGCCGGCACCCATCATAGGTTGTTGCAGGTTGCTGAAAAATTTCAACATGTCGCCGGGGTGTCTCCTGTATGGTCGTGAGTAGTCTCCTCAGTCACCTGGTCTTTCTGGTCGCTGCTGGATTTCCAACATGTTGAAAATTTTCGACGACCTATGATGGGTACCAGCAGTCGCCGAAAAAGTTGCGTAAGCGGGGCAGGCCCATAAGTTTCCCATGCTCTGTAGATAAATGTCAGTTGGCATCGTGGTAGAGGTACTGCAATTATTTTTGGCAGGGTGCAATCTGCTACTTCTTGAAGGAAAAAATCTGGGGCGGTATTGGGACTTGTGATGCCCGCTGCAGGTTAATATTCTGCTTCTGGTGGTGAAATAATCAGAAGGTAGTTAGCACCAGGGAACTACACACGCAAAAGACAACAGTGAGCTGAAAGATTGACTCGCATGACTTTGGTCTTATTCCACTAATCTGTCTTTTCAAATAATTTAATTTGTGCACAGATTTTGCAGTTTCATCCCAGGCTTTGGAAGTGCAGTTGTTTTTATTAGATTCTGCACTTTTTAAAATTCTCCTCCCTGCCCCCCCCCCCCCCCCCCCCCCCCCCTCTCTTCACTGTTTAACCAATATTCTTTCTTTAACTTTCCTCTATAGCTTCTTTATCTAATTGTCCTGCTGCCTGTTCCCTTCTCCACTGGACAAGATTCCCAAAGCTTTTGAAGAGCTACAATATATTCACACACCACGCAGAAGAATTATTTCTTTGTTCATCATTTTATCTCTTTGCTCCTTGCTGGTTACAATTCTTGTACTGTAGCATGTTAGATATGTAAGTATTTTATACATTTCATATGGAAAAATATCCAAAACTATTCTATGTGAACGGACCAAGATCAGACGATGCATTATTTATAAACACCTGACCTTCTCTAAGTTTAAGGTCTGTCTAATGTAAAATTTAATGGTGGTGCTTCTGGTAACTTGCTCTAATCATATTGTTTAGGTCTGTTTTTATAGCATTGTGCTTTTTTGCTTTTCAAATATGCCTAAACCCACTTATTCAGATTGCATGTGCTTTTGGGTTGATCAGAATTCTGACGAACATCTGCAAATTGAATTAGTGGGTTAAAACAAATCAACTCTCAAATGTGTTCTTAAAATGTTGACGCGTGATATTATTGTCACATAGTTTTCAGAGGGGAAATAGAGGATTTAAAATAAAATTACATGGATTTTTTTTTGCTTAAGTTTTAATGTTAAACCAAGACCATTTTAATCAATATTGCATCCAACTAATGTTTTTTTAAAGATTTTTGCAAAATGCATCACCTTTACCATCTCTGGATTTTGCCGTTTTGAAAACTTAAAATGCAAATTACTAACCTTATACATTTGTGAACTTGGCATCATTGTTGCAGTTATATTTGTTTACTCATGTAACAGTGGTCAGTAATTGAAAGCATTTCAAAAGATCACTTTAAGGTGGACAGAGGGAGTATTTTCTGTGTACAAATAGAGCTACCCAGCTTAAATCCCACCTTCTAACACTTGGGTGTGAAGCTCTGCAGATCACTGCTCTTCAAATGTACCTTTCTACTTTAAAACAGTAAGGGTGAAATATTTTCTAACAGTTAAAGTGCAAATAACATATTCTAGTTTAGTGTAAATATATTGAGGAAGTGAAGGCTGCAATCCTGATGTGGTCCTGGATGAAAAATTGTCTTCAGTATAACCACACTGGCTTTTC